>NC_090931.1:270640180-270943476 GCF_040938575.1 Ambystoma mexicanum | reverse complement strand
AGTGCTCACACTCAACATCCATGAAAAAAGGGGGAGGACCACCCGACTCGGCGTACCTGACCCTAAGGAAGAACACCCTGATCCTAGCGGGGGTGCCTGTCCCTGGGTGGCGTGTGGTGTATCGCCTACTAAAAAGATATAGAGGAGAGTACTGTCCCTCAACCTTCTATACTAATGGCAATGTCTGGAAACAGACATGGGTCGTCCAAAGCAAAGCAAAGGGGGGCATTTAAAACAGTGGTAGACTCCAGAGGGTTAACTAGCGTACAACAAGACAATGAATTGGGTCTTGAGGCTGCTTGATCTTAAACGTGGATCCAACCTGTAAATCAGGTCAACTACTTGTATTCCATCCAGAGTGTGCAAATTTAATAATACCCGTAGGTCACTGTGGTTGAGGAATATAGGAGTACTGGTGGAGTAGCCACTGGTGGGTCACTAAAAAATGGCCAGCCGGGGGGCTGGGGGGCTAGAAAGGCTCTTATAAAAATATGTGGCTCACTCAGTGGTGATGAGTGTGCTACAGTAAGTAGTGGTTAAAGGTTTGTGTCTCTTTGGTAGGTGTGTAAGAGATCAAGCGTGGGTCATGAGAGCCCTCATGACCGAAAGGGGTCGACCGGTTTCAATGGCGTAAGAGATTTAGGCCATCTTCTTCAGGACCGTGATTTAGAATGCAGGCGGGTTTGCCAAGTGTTCAGTAAGTTACTGAACCGGAAGGAAGATCTTGGTGTCTCCTCTAAACCAGCATATAAGCTGGAATCTAAACGGTGAATCTTGGTTGCAGGTAAAAAATATACCTGTTGAAGGGGGCATCTGCTCTCCTCTGTGCTGTCTGGGAGCTGTTTCGGGCTAATGGGATTTACCGCCTCATTCCAAGGTGAGTGGGGAAGTAAATCCCCATTTCCCATTTTACCCTTCCCCATTCCCATTTTTGCCCCATAGGGCATAATGGGAATGGGGAAAGGCGCTAATTACGCCACCGTAAATTACGGTGGCGTAATTAGCACCAAGGTCCCTTTGCGGCATGGGTTTTAACGCCTGCAAAAAGCAGGAGTTAAAATCACCATCCCGCAAAGGGACCTTGGAATCAGGCGTTAAGGGTCGGCGCCGTTTACTGCGCTGTAAACCCCTTAACGCCTGGGTCCTAATGAGGGCCACTTTGTTTAAGATAGAGACATGGAAAGTTACTGGGATATATGTGGAAGGGGGGTGTACCTTTGTATAATTTTTGATGAGAAACCAATGTTGCAAAACCCACTAAAATCGAAAATAAGTTGCCATTTTTTAATGCAAGCTCCTAGAAACGCCAGAGTCGGAACAGAGACTACCTGAAGCAATGTTTAATATGTACATGTAATGTCAACCACTTGTGTACCTGGAAAAATATGTATTTGGATCAGAAATAGATTTGTGTGCACATTGACCAGGGGAGTGTCATTTCTGTAGGTCATAAAAATGACATCACTCTGACACACTATCCCTTCCCAAATCAGGGACCAAAAAATCTATTGACCTATCAAATCAAGAGAGGGGCAGGCTTAGTGAAGCTAGCCTCTCCACCCACTTTCTAAACACATAAAAGCAGACAGTGCAGGACAGATAGGGATTCAATTCCATTTTCTGCGGGACACTCTGCCGGGAGACTCCAGACTTCACATCCATCAATCTCCAGAGACCAGAACTTTATTTCAGAACCTAAATCAAGGGCCTAAACCCACAAACTGAGAACACTTCTCAGCAGGCCTCAGCATCCTCAAAATCTTTTGCAACTGAACTCTTCAAATAGCCGGGCTGAGCTGTTTGATTCTGGCCTAGAACCCTGTGACAGAAACATCCAGAACCAGGAGCCGTGCTGTGTCCAGAGAAGGCAGAACCCTGATCCAGAGAACCGGTGCCTAGCAGACCCAGGACAGCAGAGCAGAGCTGACCCAGACACTGTGAGCAGAACCGCCTGAAGTCCAGTCCAGTTGACCCGATCCGTGATGAGGCCCAGTCCTTCTAAAAATATAGTGTGAGTACTGCCAGAACTATGCGAAACCCAATCCCTTAGTTAAAATAATCTAATGCAAACTATTTTAACCTAAGTAGAACTGCCTCCTAGTAATCCTGTCATCAGTCATTCTAAAGCTGCGAGCTGTCAACAGTCATTCTAAAACTGCAAACTGTCACCTGTCATTTTGAGTTTTACTTTAAATCCGAAAAACTACCTTTACTAAATCGTCCGTATCTCTGGAACCGTTTGTCCTAGGAATGTGGTTTAACTTTCATTTAAAAGCTAAGATTCCAGGCCTTCCAACGAACCTAACACCGATCACGATTCACGCACTCGCGAATTTTACCGCGATTTGCGATTTGGCCTGATTTCTTCTCCAGTAAAAAAGTCAGCAGCTCCTTGCTTTCCTTTGCTAAAATTCATTTAACCTGCTAGTTACTCATATAGCATTGCTAAAGTGAGCCTGAACTAATATAAAGTAGCCATCACCTACCCTGAACCTCTAGAGGGAATTAAAAGCAATTTTAGCACCTTTTCACTTCCTTGCAAACCACATTAAAGTAATTCGCCTGTGTTTCAAACTTCTACCTGTTTTCCTCTAAGCTTGCTGGGGGGGGGAACTGAATTTCGTATTGTATCTGATTGCATTCCTGAGAACTGTGTGCTCCTCCTTCCATTTCTTACATTGCATAGGGGGGGGGTGAATTGCCAGAGAAAAAGTGATTATATTATCTTTTGCTAAAATCATATCAAGTTATTTCTGTACTGCATTTCATTCCCCATTGCTTTTCCCTTGAAACCATAAAAGTATTTTCGCTGCCTTATCCATCCTATACCAACTCCTCATTGATTGTAAAGAGGTGCGCTAGTGTCAGATTATCCATTGTTGATCAACATTATATTCATAAGTGTGATATCAATTATTAATTTATTATAAAAGTGTGATATATATATATATATTGTTTAATTTTTCAAATAAACCTTTTAAATTTGCAAAACAAATCTACTTCTTGGCTCAGTGGGGTCAGGGGGATTCTAAGAGAGGGGTGTTATACAAGGGTTCATCATCCAGATTACAACTTGCCATAAAAATATATAAATAAGGGCTTCCCTTGGGCATCCCAGACAAGACACTGACTTAGTGGGATTGCTTGATTGGAGTCACTTACAGGTTCAAGGGTGTTTATTGAACTTTATCAAGGATGTGATAAACGCCTATCTAAACTTAAATCTACAGATGGGAGCAAGCTTCGACCATCAAATAATAATAATGCTGTCCTAGTGTAGTCTTGTCAAAATAAAAGGGCCCATACTAAAAAACCTATTGCCAATCCTTACCGCTAATTAACAAATAGTGTGGGATAATGTTTATCAAAAATAAAGAAGCATTCACAAAATGATAAGTCAGGGTATTCAGGCCTTTGGCCTCCCTTCCCCATGTTTTTAGCACAGGACAAGGCGGTTCACTTGAGCATAGAACACTCTTGGGATTCTTCGCATGAGGACACAGTTCCATTATCATCATCAGGGCCTTCTGCGCCGAAAGTTTTTTAAGTTATCAAAGTATCTTAATTCAGAGGGCCTGAAACAAATAGTTTCTTTACAAATACTTAGGTCTGGTGAATCACTCTTCACCCTGGATCTCCCTCAGCCGAGCTTAGATCCTTTCTGACACCAGAATCTTTAGTTTGGATCCCTCTCTTCCGGGCTCAGATCCCCTTCTCCAATGCTTATAGAATATCTTTTCTCAGGTGACTCAGGGTTCACCCCGGATCCCCCTCAGCAGGGGCTAAGATCCCTTTACACAATTAGTCTCCCTCAGCCAGGCTCCGACCAATTGCCGTTCGTACTTAGCTATCAAAGACTTTTGAATGTGCACAGGGTTTAGCTTGACCTGTTGCAGGACCACTTCAATTTCACAGTTCACAATTTTACACCCTCAGTTGTATACCTAACAGAGACCTTCGAATGAGCATTCATGTGGTGCTGGACCACTCTGTATATGGTGTCTATCTTGGTTTCAAAAGTTCAGTCAGTCCTTGGATCTTCAGTTATATTCATGTCGCTCATCACACATGCCTCACACTCTGTTCTTTGCACATTTCTTCATACAATGTTGCCGCTTGCAACCTTGGTTCTAACACAGACCGATCTGCTGTCAGTTTCCATGACTCACCTGCTGTGCTGACTTTACTGGCGCTGCTTTGTTGTAGGAGCCAAGAACAATAACACGGCGCCAATCGGTCTTCCTCGCCACACACAATGCACCTTTCTTCAGCTTTAATTCTCGGTCTTATGTTTCTTATTCTCGAGGGCTCTTGAAAGTGGCAGTTCTCCTCTGAGAAAGACACGAGTATTGCCGTCTTTCTCCTCGTATTAAACTGCAATCTCTGAACTGCTGCTTCCTATTGTGTTTTGCCTTTCTCAGAGTGTGCTTTTGTGCTCCACCTTTTATCCATTTGGGGAAGTGTGATGGAAGTGAGGTGTGTGTAATTATCAGTAATTGACTGACTCTGCCTGACCCTTGTGTTGGGACATGTCAGTTATATGGCTCGGGTGTTAATCTGTTTTCTTTCACAGTGAGAGCTGTCTGTGATAAAGTGTTTGTGTAAGGAAAGGGGGTGGGGGGCCTGAGTTTCTAAGTATATGGGTAAAAGGTGTTATAGGGAAGGGGATACCGCGTCTCACCATCCGGTGTCCCACTCCCCCTCCCGCACCCCAAACACCCCTCATCCAGGTGATCCTCCCGCACTGGTCCACCCCCAGGAGCTGGATCCAAAAGCGATGGCTGTGTCCTGGCCACCTGGATGACAGATCCCCAAGACTAGCGGGTGAGACACCTTCTGGTTTCTCACAGAGGTCAAGTAGGATTAACATGGAGTAGAGGGGGGAGTGCTGAGCAGTGGTGAGAGAATTTGTGATGTGGGCAAGTACAGTTTCAGTAAAGTGTATGCTCCAGAATCTGGTTTGGAGTCAGTCGCATAATGAGTGATCCTTCAGGTAGCTTATGATTTGATTGAAGACAATCCATCCAAAAACTATTAAGTGATGGACAGGAGGGAGACGGGTTGGATGACTCTACCTTTTTTATATCATGAAGGGAAGATTCCTCTAGAGAGAGAGGTTGAAGAGGAAGGAGAGTTGCAAAGACTGACTGGTTCCAATTCTTTACGAATTTGAGGGGCAAAGGGAATGATAGAAAAACAGGTTGAGTTTGATAAGTTGTTGGCAGAAATGAGTTTGGCTGAAGAGGTGGGGAGAATAGACATAGTGTGCAGGGCACAGGGTAGTAGGAAGTGGAGAGGAGGGAGCAGTTGGGAGAGCTAGGAGGGTTATCAAGGTGTTGTGTGTCTTTGTGATTTTGGAGGAGAAGTAATAGGCAAAGCTACCAGTTGAGAGAAGAGAGGAGGAGGAGTGGTTTTAGTGGGGGTCGGGAGGGAGAGTTTGGCCTGGATGGTCATGATGAGTTTTTGAGGGTGTGAACAAAAAGACTTCCTGATGCCAGCATAGTATGAAGGTTTGTCAGAGTCAAGAGCAATGATGAGGGCAAGGGGTGACTCTTTTTAAGCAGTGAGTGTGGTAGGAAATGGTTTTTTGCACCCACTGTCTAGGTGGAGGCACATGGCTGTCTTGAGTTGTTTGATGGCTGGGGTGACCTGAGGTAGAGGGAGGGCATGGGAGTGTGTAAAGGAGTGAGGAGGATAGTTGTAGTCTGGGATGTTTGCCATCAATCCCTATGAATACAAGGTCAATGGAGTTGGCATGGGGTGTGGAGAGAGCTTAGAGGGAGGATTTAGTATCTATGGAGTCATATAGGTAGGTTTGTGTAATTTGGACCCAAAAAAGTAACTTAGCTCACTACCTTGCAACTGCTAATAAAATAGATGACAGAGGATGGAATATGCAAAGTGCTAGGTAATCCCAGCTCTTTGTTCAGAATACATAAAAAGCTGGGGGGGAAACACAAGATACACAGGCATGTCCTCACCCAGGTTTTCTTCCAGTTTTCCACTGAACAATTTGTTTTAAAGAACACACTTGTTCTTAGGTGCAACAATCAGGATTGGAGGGTCCCATCTTTTGGCCAACCCACTTTTAGATAACACATAGGGCCTCATTACGAGTCAGGCGTTAAGGGTTTTACGGCGCCGTAAACGGCGCCGACCCTTAACGCCTGATTACAAGGTCCCTTTGCGGGATGGTGATTTTAACGCCTGCTTTTTGCAGGCGTTAAAAACCATGCCGCAAAGGGACCTTGGTGCTAATTACGGTGCCGCAATTTGCGGCACCGTACTTAGCGCCTTCCCCATTCCCATTATGCCCTATGGGGCAAAAATGGGAATGGGGAAGGGCCATGGCGGAATGGGGAATTACCACTCCGCCAACCTCGGAATGGGGTGGTAATTCCCCATTCCGCCATGGCGGAGTCGGAGAGTTACCGGCATGGACCATGGTGCTATTAGCACCATGGTCCATCCGCCAGGGTCGTAATGAGGCCGATACACTTACATCACTTTTCTTACAGCTAATAGGCTAATGTGCGCCCTCATTGGCTGGCATAGGATGTGTTCAACCTTGTACTGACCAGGTGTGATGAGATATGGAGTTTTTATAATCAGAGTAGAGAGATCAGTGTAACATTAGAATTACAATAACAGAATGGCTCTTCATTATCCCAGTGCTTTGTCTGCAAATGTCCAAGGCTAGTCTCTGTGAGTCCTCCCCTGCCTCTGTCTAGTATGGCAGGTATGCTATCTTGGTATTGACACTTTGACTAATTGCCTGCTGAATAAAGTGTTCCTCAACCATGTTGCATCTTAGGATATATATATATATTTAATTCAGATTGTAGTTACAGCTGAATGCACAGCTCGTCTGGCTGCATTCATCATTGTGTCAGCTGATCAGTTTATTTTCCCTTGCTTGTCAATGGACCTGGACATGATAGACTATCTACCTTGCATTGAAGTTAGTTAATTAATTGTAATTGTCGCCAGTCTGCAAATAACCTCCCAGAGTTTTGCTGTGCTTATCTTAAACATCTCCCCTTCCTACTCAAGCCTTCGCATTCCATTCTGCTGTGCTGTGCGGCATCTTACAGGCTGCTTGAGATTTGTTTGTTTCCTGGCCCATTTGAGCTCTGAAGCATAGTTACATTTTTAAAGGATGCTTTTTATTTGCAATGCTTTAATGATGGCAATGGCTGTCTCGAGTGTACATTCGTTGATGGCATTTCACTACTGTATTTTACTAGGATTAAATGCATTTTCTGCCATATGTGGTTTCCCTGTAAGTGTATTCTGCATCTGACCCTGCACACATATTAAATATTTCCCTTTACCAATGTAGTGAGACCCTGTTCTGGTGTATGCTAGAACCTAGCTCCTCCAAAAATGTTTAGTGCACTGTGTACTCTGTTACTATACAATTTTAGTTTCTACGCTAATGCCATTTTAAACTACCCACTTCTTTATGGCAGTTAACATATGCATTGCCTGTTTAAATGTAAGTTTATGGATTCTGCTTTTCAGAACGTGTGCGCATGTGTCATTTAAATATCTCAGGAATGGAGTACGGCTGTCTCAACTTGTATCATTGTTCACCTGCTCGGTACTTGTGAGTACTTGGGCCAAAAGCTCATACTTGCATATTCATCTGTACCCTTACATTCCCCCTGCTAATCTTGAATAACAAACTGAATGAAATAGTGAACCTGCTAATGTTTAATCATGTACTGAAAGAAAATAGGAAACTAAACCAAATTAAACACTCTGACTACAGAGTTGAAGTCAAGTCTGAGAAATTGTTTGGCTTTGAAGCTGCCTTTGAGAAACTGCTTGTATGTTGAATATTGAACTGCTCAGAGAGAACTTAAGATTCCTGGTCTCATGCCCTGTAATGGGTGGATATTGTGGTCCAACAACTGCCCCCAGACCAGAAAACTCCTAGATGTTGAATATCGAGCTGCTAAAAGAGAACTACAGGTTCCTGGTTGCTTGACCTGTAATGGGTGGATTGTCTGGTCTGACTACTGCACCAAGACCAGAGAACCCCTATATGCTAACAAGAAAAACAACTATTGTGTCAAAAGGAAAACTACTATTGATGCATATAAGACTTGGGGAAGGGAACCCTGAGCTGTGAATAATTGTTGAAACCTAGCTCGAAGACAAAGCTTCAAGATACTTTCTTTTGTGACATCCTTTGATATTGAACTTGGGGAAGGGAACCCTGAGACTTCCTGCTATGAAATTGTATTGAAATTGGGGATGGGCATCCTGACATTTAAAAAGGTGTGGAACTATATTATCTTAAACCCAAGAGAAGGTCATTCGAACACTCTGGTGAACTTGTAAATATTTGGGAACGAGAAGCTGAAGAATAAGCATGAGCTGGAAAAAGCTCAGAACGTTATTTTTGGACCACTGTTTAATTTATGGTTGACATTCCTACACATTGTTTTGATGTTAGTTGTGAGGGCAAGCATAGGTTTTGGACACAGACAGATCTTTAAATTGAACTTACTGACACAGACTATCCTTCATTTTTTTAGGTAGGGAAATCCCACCTTACCATAGGGCAAGTTAGGCCTTAGACCATCCTGACTTTTAAGTTTAAAAAGGTATTTGTATTACATTGAATCTGTTGTCTGTGTCTCCTTCAATGATGCCAAACTCGCTACCTCCTTGTGCCACATATTCTGCTGGGCCGCATGTAATGAACCAGCACTCACCATTCTTGCCACACTTCATCCAGCACTCAATATGGTTGTGGGTATCTTCTGGGCATGTAAACAGTGCCTCAGGCAGTCCAACTGGATGATCCATGAGTACAGCGACTGTAATCATTGTCGTCAGTTTGAGTGTACTGATGTACATTGTCACCCACATTAATTGTTATTTCCATTTCGAGTGCCTTTTTTGCCAGGTTTTTTCAAATGGGCTCATTGCTATTCTCAGGATGCAAAAAGCTTTCAGGACCAGTATCAAGATTGCCAAAAGTATTTTAAAAGCATCTGTCAACAAGGTAGGCATCCAGGAAAAAAGATTACTGAACTAGTTTTCATCCTCAATATCATTCACTTCCTCTTCCATTTTACTGTGCAACTCTTGCAAGGAGTATATGGCCTCGGTCAAGGTCCCATTCTCCTCATTGCATGGGGGTAATTACATACAGCAACTTAGGCCGATCTTTGCGCACGCTCCTCCCACCATATCTGTTCTCTAGGGTGATCAGTCTGACCCCTCTTAACTCCTCCTTGATGGCATTGGAGCCTTTCACTGTGGCATTAATAGTTTGTAACAGCTCCTACCTAATTATTTGGATCCACTGTTCATTAGCTGCCACTTGCAGGCCTGGCAAAAGAAAGGATGTGAAGAACATTGTTGTTTTACCAAATCATTTATGCTCATCTGGTATTTCATCGAATGCAGTATTGGCATTCTCGGAGAAGTAGTTAGTTCTTTTTGTGCGCTTTAGGCCTAGGAATCTTTTCTTCCTGTTGAGTGCCATTGAAGAAAAAGTCCCAATTTGATCTTCACTTTGCAGTATTACCAATGCTGGTGCATTCTGTAATACTATTAACATATGCCACCCCAGTTAGGTGGAAGCTGCATATTTGCTCTTGTACCACAGGCCCAATAATGGTCCAGGAATACAGCTGTGACAATTTTCATTCCTGGTAAATTCATAATGTGTTTGCACCCTTCATTTTAACCAACTTTCACTGAACCAATTTTTCTAAACCATAACTCCGGAGCTTGATTTTTAGTGATGGGTATTGGTCCTGCTTCATCTTCCACCCATGTTAAAAACTTGGCAGTTTGTTTCCATTCTTCATGGCACACTTTATCTGCATTTTTAATCACTTCTATTGATGCAGATACTACTGCCTCTCCTTTGTATCCCATTATTCCGTCAACCCATCCCCCTGAGGAGAATACTTTTCCTTTTATTTGCAATTGAGGTCTGTTGAAGCAATAAGGTATCTGATTTAACTGGGCATCTCTACTGTTTAATATTTGGAGATCCACTATCTGGACATCACCTCTGATCGGGCCTGATAGCGTGCACTTCAGCGCCTTACTTTTAAGTCTTGTCCATCTTGTGTTTCTCCTTTATACAGTTATCTATGTACAGGACCTCTTATACTGTCAGATACTTTATCATGGCCGATTGTCCTATATTCATACTACCAACATAAATCAACTGCGCGTTGAAACAATATAGGAAATAGAGACGGCAAGAACTGAAAAAGAAAACAACAGTCATGACAGCGATAACATCCACTGTTTGAAGGTGCGGTCTCCTGCTTATATGTCGAAGCATCAATAAAACATCTCTCAAATGGGGACAGAAAAACATGATATATGAATATATATATATATATGTAGAAAAAGGACTGGAAACCAATTCGGGTTACACCGGCACTCCGGCTATGATGAAAGCGAAAGGCTGGATGTCTTCAATAAATCCACACACAGACTTGTGTTCCGTGCAGTCAAAGTGTCCTTTATTGTTTAAGGTACATGGACAAAGGAGGCAGCAACGGTCTTAGGTGCAAGAAAGGAACAACGCGTTTCACCCTACTCGGGCTTCGTCTGGTATGTGACATAGAGAGAGGACTGTGGTATTATATAGACAAGTATATGAGTCCTTTTTCAATGTTTTGCACTAAAATAAGGTAACAAGTGGTAGACAAAAATGCAGCCATGTTGGAACCTGCATAACAACACATCTCAGTGCATTTATAAGAGACACTGCGTTTTCATAAACAGTGTAGCGGTTCGAAACATGTTTGTTTGATCAAACCAAATGTCCCAAGTGGGTAAGGGGTGGACAGAAAGCCTGAAATTACTGATATCGAATCACTGATATTAAATCATGTGGTTTCATCTTGGTATTTGCCAATGTCAATAAAATTAGGTAAGACGATCGTACACCGTCTTCTATTGGGCTGGGTTTGTTTAGTTCAGCCCAAGTGGGCCGACACAGTGTCTCAACATGGACTGAAGTGTGCTCTCAAAAATATTTTTACAACATACATGTTGCAGACATCAAAATTGAGATATGCAGATGTTTTATAGGTAATAAAGTGCTGCATGCTTTGTAAACATTGAAGGACGGTTGATTGATAAAGTGCTGAGTGCTATCAATAAAGTGCATAGTATAAAGTGCATATTGCAAAATCGCAAGTGATTGGGAATTAAATCTAGAGGCGGTACTTAACCCTTGCGGGTGCCTCTAATGTGTATTCTATCCCACTCAGATCTCTATATATCATAAGTATCAAAAATGTTAATATTAATGGGCAGTGTGGTACCCTCGCGGGCGCCCAGATGCTGTGACTTGAGGCTGTATATGACCCTTGCGGGTGCCTCATATATCGGTCGATTCCACTATACATAACTATACTGAGAAGAGACATACGATCCATGATATATATTATGAATATTCATAATGAAACATATAGGTGGTCTAATATGTACACATAGGCAGTGTGTTACCCTGGCGGGCGCCTATAAATTGTGACTGTGCCAACCTGTATATTTAGCAAGGTAGTAAAAAAAGTAATGAATGCAAATGCAAGAATAAATATTGCCTTCTAAAATTGTTGTACGGACATATTTTGAAAAAAGTTTTGAAAAAAGTTTTGAAAAGAGTTAAGGTGCTTGATGTTATATGTTAAAATTACTCCTTATACTTCAAGTACAAACAATTTAAGGTGCATAGTGCTGGATGTCACATTCATGTGTTGGTGTTTTATGCTTAAACATTTTTTTAGTGGATATGGGGCATGATATTTTTAACATTCAAATTATTGCCTGCTCCCATACTTCAAACCCATCGGTTACATTTAAAACAATCCTGCGGTTGATGCACATTGTTTTGAGGGAACTTGCAATACAATTGACAACTAAATGATAAATGCACTTTACATATTGATAAAAACAGCACTTGGTAAAGCTAAAGATAAAACATCCTCTCCCTGAACTAAGTTGCTAATTTAAAATGATTGGTGATATAAAAGAACACACAATCAAAGTGAAAAGTGCTTGCAGGGAAAACCGTGTAGGGATGCATAGGCGTCCAAATTAGCCTCAATTTCCTAAAAACCTTATTTCATTGTACATATCCACCAAATAGACAAGATATACAAAAAATGCAAATAATATATATAGAATTTTCAAAAATGCAGAAAAATGCAGAAAAATTGGAAAAATTGGGAAGGGCTCAGGTCTATGAATGATTAAGATTTGAAGTCTTTAAATGTTTAGGATCCCAAAAATGCATATAGTTCTTCGTCACGATTGGGACCTCCTGGATACTTGGTGTTAAAATCTACTATATATCTGGATTCCATTTGTCTGAGTATTCGCAGTCTGTCCCCTCCTCTTGGGTGAATTTTAGCTGAGTCAATAATGAAATACTTAAAAGAACTGATGTCATTTTGATGTACTTCTTTAAAATGTTTAGCAAGTGGGTAAGACATATCATGATTTTTGATTGCAAGTAGATGTTGCAATATTCTTAGCCTAGCTTCTAGTTTAGTGCTACCTACATACCATAAATTGCAGGAACAAATAATCAAATAGATGGCAAATTGTGTGAAACATCTCAGATCTTGTTTGATTTTAACTTCTTTCTTCGTCCGAGGATGTAGGAATATTTTCATGTTTGTTCCATGACGACATGCTTTACATTTAGCACAAGTAAAAAAACCCGATATTTCGGTGGGTAGCCAGGTGTTAGTACTTTGTTTGGGTGATCGGAACATACTCGGTGATAGTTTACTTTTTATCGAAGGTGGTTTTCTATAAGTCACAGTGGCATGTGTTGGCAAGTATGGAGTAATGTCCTGGTCTCTTTTCAAGAGATGCCAGTGTTTCTTTAAGATTTGTTTGATTTCTTTTGCTCCAGAATTGAAAGTGGTAATGAATCTGAGTGTGCAATCTTCATGCGGTAGATCCTTTGTTGAATTTTTGATTGTATTTCTTTTGGCTAGAATCATCTCTCTGGTTTTCTTGCAGGTTTGATCGTAGGCTTTGTTAATAACTGTTTTCTTATAGCCTCGGATTAAGAATCTAGCCGCAGTTTTTTTGGCATTTTCTTCCCATGTTTCATTCTCACTACAGTTTCTTTTTACCCGTAAGAACTCTCCGTATGGAATACTGTTTTTGAGACTTTGTGGATGCGCACTGGTTGCATGTAATAGTGTATTAGTACTTGTTTCTTTTCTGTGCAGTTCTGTGCTTATGCTGTTTCCAACGATTTTCACCTTAATATCTAAAAAAACTATTTCTGTTTTACTATGATGTTCCGTAAATTGTAAATTCTGCTGATTTTGATTCAGAGTATGAAAGAAAGTTATCCATTCAGTGTTCGTCCCACTCCAAATAATAAAAAGATCATCAATGTATCTTTGCCACATGATTACTTTATCTGTGTGTTCTTTATAGTTGTCATTGTGAAAAAGGTCTTCTTCCCATGCACCCATGTATAGATTAGCAAAGGTAGGAGCCACTGCTGTACCCATTGCCGTGCCACAGATTTGATTGTAATATTTGGAATCAAACATAAAGGTGTTGTGTGTTAAGATGAAAGAAAGCATATCCAAGAGCATAATAGAGTGTTCTCGAAAACTCAACGATCTAGTTGACAGGAATCTTTTAACTGCTTGCAAACCTTTTGAATGAGTAATGTATGTGTAAAGGGAAACAACATCTAATGTGACCAAAAGAAAGTTGGATTGCCAAGGAATATGTGCGATTTGGTTCAAAAATGCTGTGGTATCTTTTGTATATGAAGGTAACGTTTCCACAAAGGGGAACAAAAAGTTGTCAACAAATTTGGAGGTATTTTCAAATAAGGAGTCTATTGATGCCACAATGGGTCTTCCAGGTGGTCTAATCAGGGATTTGTGAATTTTCGGTATAAAGTGTATGATTGGTGTTTTGGGATGGTCTTTGGTTAGATATTGTTTCTCTTTAGTAGTAATGAGTTCCAAACCATGCCATCGGTCCAACATGATGTCATATTGTACTTTGTACTCTGGGTAGGGGTTACAGGGCAGTTTAACATAATTACTGGTGTCATTTAACTGCCGAGCTGCTTCTGCTTGGTAGTCTTTGGTGTTAAGGACTACCACATTTACACCTTTGTCTGAGGATCTAATGATGATCGATGTATCCGCTTGTAACTTTTCCATAGCTGTATGCTGCAATCTCGTCAAATTCTGAACTGTGCTTCGTCTGATCATCATTTTTTTGAGGTCATCTATAACAAGATCTTCAAATAGATCTATCGTAGGACAAAATAGATTGGAGGGTTTAAATTTGGACTTATTTTTCATACCACTGGGAGCTGCCATACCGGTATCTATTTCTGTTGGTAATTCGATTTGCCACTCATCTTGTACTGCATGTTGAGAAGTCTGAGTAGTCACGTTCTCTCCCAGGTTTGCAAGGTCTCTTAAGGCTGGTATATCACTGATGTTTAGATGTGAGGGAGTTATATTGGGTCCAGGCATTGATACGTTGTTCAGATTGGCATGAAATTTAGTCAGTCTCAGTTTGCGGGTAAAGCAATATAAGTCAATTCTTGCTTGGGAGTAATTGAAGTTGGCTGTAGGGCAAAAAGTCAGACCCTTTCCTAGTACTTCCTGTTCGTGTTGAGTTAAGGGTCTGTCCGATAAATTAATTACTTGCATTGTATCCTTTACTAAATATTCTTCTTGGTTTTGCCAGAGCGTGTCAGACGGCCTGTCGGTTGCTCCCCTTTTCTTCCTCTTTCCCCGGCGCCCCCTTGTTGGCCTCCTTTTGCTGATGTTGATTTTTGAAATTGCTTGTTTTTGTTTGTATTTCGCACTTGTGTTGTTTTTCCCACTTGGTGTAAAAGTCTCATTTCCTCTAAAAAATTTAACCTAATGGGAGTGTCCTCACTGCTTGAGTTTGAGACATCTGTGGAAGTGCTGGCATCTTCTTCAATTTCTGATTCTATCAGACTCGTGTTTTCATCATTGACCTCTGCCTTTTTTTGAATAATTTTGCGAACATTATCATATTTTCTTGCAAATGTATAGATACGACCTGTGGCATAGTCTTCTTTGTCTCTTAAAAACTTCCTTTGTTTGCGCTCCTTTATTTCTTCTTCATATTTGCTAACATTAGTTTGCATTTGGGTCTTTATTTTGATTGCTGCTTCAGCATCTGGACCATTGTATATGTCCTGCTCCAGTATTTCAATCTCCTTGAGCGCTTTGGTTCTATCACTTTTAGCATATTTAACTAATATGGTCAACATTTTAAAAGAGCATTCACTGGTGGCTTCCCCCCATTCATTTAGCATTGCCGGGTCTGGGTCTTCATATGTTGGTATAGTGAAAATTCTAAGGCCTCTAGGTATTCTCCGATTATCCAAGTAATTTTGTAAGGACTTGATTTCCCACCATTTATTCGTTTCCTTTTTATGCAATTTTTCCAATTTAAACATCTTCTGTTGTATCGTTTTCATTTGTGGAGGCATTGCTTTCTCAGTCTGTTTTGGTAGTAATTGCAAGGTTTCATTAAATAAAATGGACGCCTCTGCATCTCTGCTGCCTTCCTTGTCTGCTATTGTAGTGTGGTAGTGCGTTTGATTTAATAAACAAACAAACACATGCACATTGCTGCTGTGGATGGAGTTAACGCCTTTCTTCCTTATTACATTGAGATGGGACTGAAACGTCGATAGTCTTTTTATTTATTTAGTATCCCATGGTGTAAAAGGAGTGTTGCCACGTGTGTTTTAATCTATGAATATACGGCGTGTTAATGCCGATCTGTGTTTTAAATGGAGAAAGTGCAAATAATCAATGTTTTAAACATTGATGAAAATGTCAGGAAAACAGCTGCCTTACCTGTGTTGTGCGGGTCCTCCGACTCGAGCAGCACAGAAGGCTGCTGACCTCTGACCACAGTGGAAATCCTTCACACAGAAGCTTTCAGAGTCAAAGCTGCATTTACGAGCAGGGCTGCGTTCACTTGAAGTTTACAACTTCCAAAAGGGTGTCTGGCTGGATCGTGTCACGCTCCTGCTGCAGCTTGTAGATTCAGTTGATAAAGTCCACACGCGTGCTCAATGATAGATGCGGCCAGACCACGTTGAAAATATGTAGAAAAAGGACTGGAAACCAATCCGGGTTACACCGGCACTCCGGCTATGATGAAAGCGAAAGGCTGGATGTCTTCAATAAATCCACACACAGACTTGTGTTCCGTGCAGTCAAAGTGTCCTTTATTGTTTAAGATACATGGACAAAGGAGGCAGCAACGGTTTTAGGTGCAAGAAAGGAACGACGCGTTTCACCCTACTCAGGCTTCGTCTGGTATGTGACATAGAGAGAGGACTGTGGTATTATATAGACAAGTATATGAGTCCTTTTTCAATGTTTTGCACTAAAATAAGGTAACAAGTGGTAGACAAAAATGCAGCCATGTTGGAACCTGCATAACAACACATCTCAGTGCATTTATAAGAGACACGGCGTTTTCATAAACAGTGTAGCGGTTCGAAACATGTTTGTTTGATCAAACCAAATGTCCTAAGTGGGTAAGGGGTGGACAGAAAGCCTGAAATTACTGATATTGAATCACTGATATTAAATCATGTGGTTTCATCTTGGTATTTGCCAATGTCAATAAAATTAGGTAAGACGATCGTACACCGTCTTCTATTGTGCTGGGTTTGTTTAGTTCAGCCCAAGTGGGCCGACACAGTGTCTCAACATGGACCGAAGTGTGCTCTCAAAAAATTTTTTACAACATACATGTTGCAGACATCAAAATTGAGATATGCAGATGTTTTATAGGTAATAAAGTGCTGCATGCTTTGTAAACATTGAAGGATGGTTGATTGATAAAGTGCTGAGTGCTATCAATAAAGTGCATAGTATAAAGTGCATATTGCAAAATCGCAAGTGATTGGGAATTAAATCTAGAGGCGGTACTTAACCCTTGCGGGTGCCTCTAATGTGTATTCTATCCCACTCAGATCTCTATATATCATAAGTATCAAAAATGTTAATATTAATGGGCAGTGTGTTACCCTCGCGGGCGCCCAGATGCTGTGACTTGAGGCTGTATATGACCCTTGCGGGTGCCTCATATATCGGTCGATTCCACTATACATAACTATACTGAGAAGAGACATACGATCCATGATATATATTATGAATATTCATAATGAAACATATAGGTGGTCTAATATGTACACATAGGCAGTGTGTTACCCTTGCAGGCGCCTATATATTGTGACTGTGCCAACCTGTATATTTAGCAAGGTAGTAAAAAAAGTAATTAATGCAAATGCAAGAATAAATATTGCCTTCTAAAATTGTTGTACGGACATATTTTGAAAAAAGTTTTGAAAAAAGTTTTGAAAAGAGTTAAGGTGCTTGATGTTATATGTTAAAATTACTCCTTATAATTCAAGTACAAACAATTTAAGGTGAATAGTGCTGGATGTCACATTCATGTGTTGGTGTTTTATGCTTAAATTTTTTTTTAGTGGATATGGGGCATGATATTTTTAACATTCAAATTATTGCCTGCTCCCATACTTCAAACCCATCGGTTACATTTAAAACAATATATATATATATATCAGTAAAAAAACTTTGGTAAAGGGAAATTATGGTTAAGTTGTGCTACTAAAAACCTATGAAATTCAGTAAAACAAACTTTGTTAAAGGGACGTTATGGTTCCAAGTAAAACCGAGAAAAAAAACGTAAATTCGCCAGTTATGGTAAGCTAAGCAACCATAACTCGCGCCACCACCGTGCACTGCTAAGACTAACACCCAGGACATCAAAGATGACATCACAATTGAACCTTATACTGTGTGTCCGATGCGTGGGCTTCCTTAGCTCGCAACCAAAAATTCAAAACTGGTGACCTTCACTCAGAATCAAAATACATTCTTGCTTTGCAACAACTTGCCTCACTGCATCCATGAGAACTGTTATTCTCACCCACGTCCATCAGGCACTGCAGGTGGCTGCCTGAGGTGCCAGGCTCTAGGGGGCGCCAGTCTGACTCCATTATTATTTTAATTACATTTTAACACAGACACATTAGCCCTTTATTTGCCACGCTCTGGGTGTACCACCAGCACATCAATTTATAAACATCAAGGGGCCGATTCATGGAACAAACGTGCGCCGAAAATCTTCGCGCAAGCAGGCGCAAGCAGGCGCAAGCGGAAAAAAACAGGCGCACGCGCACGCGTGCGATTCATGGAAGTCCCTGCGCGTGTTCACCGCGGGATGTGCGCCAAACCCATGCATGGCGCACAAGTCACTGCAACATCGCGAAAGGCGTGCGCGACGCGCACAGTGAAAGCGCACAACCTCAGCGCACACACCAGAAAGTGGGCGGGACATGGGGCGTAACGCGCGGAATGGGGAACAACACGGGAAAATAAGGGCGTAACTGGGGATGTACTGCAGGGAAGCAGACGGAACGCCCACACGCACTCGAACCACACGTATTCATGGAATCGAATAGGGCAAAGCCACGCACAGGCAAAGACACGCACAAGCTGAAACACGGCCGCCACACGAAGGCAGGCGGTAGAGTCCCAGCGCATCAAAAAAGTGGCGCGCAGGAAGTCAAATACGCGATTGAGCGGGGTACGTGGATCTCAGGGGTGCGCGAGAAATTCTACACGCGATTGGCCTGGGTACGTGTATTTCAGGGGTGCGCGTGAAGTTCCACACGCGAATGGGCTGGGTACGTGTATTACAGGGGTGCGCGAGAAATTCTACACGCGAATGGGCTGGGTACGTGTATTACGGGGGTGCGCGTGAAGTTCCACACGCGAATAGCCTGGGCGCGTGTATTTAAGGGGTGCGCGTGAAGTTCCGCACGCGATTTCAGCAGGGTACGTGTATTTCAGGGGTGCGCGAGAAATTCTACACGCGATTGGGCTGGGTACGTGTATTACAGGGGTGCGCGAGTAATTCTACACGCGATTGGGCTGGGTACGTGTATTACCGGGGTGCGCGAGTAATTCTACACGCGATTGGGCTGGGTACGTGTATTCCAGGGGTGCGCGAGTAATTCTACACGCGATTGGGCTGGGTACGTGTATTACAGGGGTGCGCGAGTAATTCTACACGCGATTGGCCTGGGTACGTGTGTTCCGGGGTGCCGTGAACTTTCACACGCGATTGGTTGAAATCCACGTGTGTTCTGTCATCACGTGCAATGAGGGATACACCCTCGCACGTCACGTCACAGACGCGCTCACGCGCTGAGGGCCTTTGGTCCAATGAAAATGCGTATGCGTGCAGACGCGCTTACGCGCTAAGGGCCTTTCCTCGAATTACACGCTGACGTGCAGATTTTTCACGTGCCAAATCACTCCGTATCAAGCTGGCCACGCGAATACACACGGAAGACCACGCTCCTGCCCAGAAGGCCGAATCACTGCCCCCCCAGTGCCCCGAGCAGCCTCCCACGTGCCATCTGCTGCTGCCTGCCTGCCTGTCTGCCTGCTGCCACCGTGCCCTGCCATTTGGTGCCTGCACATCAGCCATCTGCAGGGGTCCAGTTGCTGTGTCCACCCCTGCTGGAACAGTAGACTCCCGACTGGGATACCATCGCTCCACAGCCCAGCCCCAGGACCCAGTTGCCCACCCACGCCTGCCTCGGGGGTCGCCATGTCGGGGCAAGCACCATCTGAGACCAGTGGCGACCCCCAGCCAGAGAGGCAGAGGGCCACCAGCTTCAGTGAGAAGGAAGTTGGTGTCCTGGTGGAGCATGTCCTGGGGCATTATGATGCCCTCTTCGGAAGACCACGCGCCAACAAGGAAGGACGGGAGAGGATCTGGGACGATGTAGTGGTTGCCATCAACGCGGAGGGGGTGGCAACCCGCGACATCAAGCACATCAAGAAGCGCTGGGAGGACTTGAGGTCCAGGACCCTCAATAAGGCCCGGCGCCTCGCGGAGGGGGGCCGGGCACGCCTGAGTGACATCCAGATGAGGGTCCTGGAACGCGTAGACCCAGCGCTCCACGCCCAGATCCTTCGGAGGCAGACCCATCTGGAGTTGGCCGGTAAGTGGCCAAGCATTGCTGTGTGAGACAGGGCATGTTGCAGTGTGCTGGTTGTCTGATACCTGCCTGTATGTGTGACATAGGCCATGTACATATGTGTTTGTGCAGGGACATCATGGTCAGGCATGTGAGTACAGTGATGTGTTCTATTGCAACATGGGGGGCTCTGTGCGGAATGGACACATGGAAGCATGGCAGTCTCTGTTCCTGGACATGGGTGGGGGTGAGGGATGGGTGCTGGTCCCATGTACACGTATGGTGTCCATGTGTGTGTGTCTGACCTGCGTGTCTGTGACTTGTCACCGCCATGGATGCATGACACATGTCTGTGACAATGTTCAGATTCACTGATGCAGCCTAGTCATCCTTGTATCCACTGCGTCTGTGGTGCACGAGGCCAGATGGATGGAACTACGGTGAGGTGTGTGCATGTGATGGAAAGACCCATGATGCATGTGAGTTTGAAACCAACATTGTATGAATCATGAGTCCCTTGGTCATGTATGCCAATGTCCATGGCCTGCCCCATGCCTGTTACTGTATGTGTTTTGCCTGCACTGACCCATGTGTTGTGGAGGGACACGATGGGAGTGATGTATGACAGTGCCACTCATCTGCTGTTGCTTCCTGTCTAGGGGACCATTGTACAGTACCCTGATGCTTGTGTTCTATGTCTCCCTCTACACAGTGGCAAGTGAAGAAGAGGGCGGAGAAGGCGCTGTGGAGCAGAGCGGCGGGGATGCCGCCACGGCTGCAGCGGAAGGGGTGGGTGAGCCCCCACAGGGGCTTGCACCGGCGGAAGACGGCGTGGAGACATCCAGGTTGGTGGTTTCCACAGAGGGGGAGGAGGCCGCTACTGAGCCACACATGGGGCCTGGTGGGGGCATCCCCGCTGGTGCAAGTGGTGCAGTCCAGGGTCAGGGGCAGGAGGCAGCACAGGTCGCCGTGGAGGTGCCTGTGCATGTCACTGTCCCTGACACTGTGACTGCACCACCATGCACCAGCAGGGATGCCCCATCCCAGGCCCGTCCGCAGGTAGGGGAGATGTCCATGTCATCTGACACTCCTCTACCTGCGGACGAGGGGACCCCTGGCCGTGTGGAGAGGGTCCTGATTGGTGTCGCGTTGCGCACGGCTGGCATTCGTGATGAGGTGCATGCTTCCCGGGAGGAGCATGCACATCATCACGAAGAGCACTGTGCGTACGTGAACCATTTGGGAGACGCCATGGTCGGGGGTTTCCTACATGTGTGTGGCCTTCTGGCGACCCTCTCCTCCTCTGTGGGGGCTATGCGCCAGTCGTGCTCCATGCCGTCTTCCGGCCCAGATGCCACCAGGGCCCCCTGTGGACCTGCCCCGACCAACGCAGCCAGCTCGGTGGGGACCCCATCCCTGCCACAGTCGGGAGTCGAAGGTCCAGCAGGGGTGGACACACCAGCAACTGTCCCCCTGCAGATGGAGGATGTGCCGGCATCATCTGGCAGGGCACGTGCACGACGGCATCGGTGGATTCCATCAGCCTGGATGCCGTCGTGCTGGCAGAGGCAGTGGCGTCGGAGGCAGCAGCAGGCTCGACGTGGGAGGCATCATGGCTCGGGGCCATCAAGATCAGAGGGGCAGGCATCGGCCGGAGGGCAGGTGAACCCTGGGATGGCAGTGTCTTCCGTGTGGGAGCAGTTGGTCCAGCGGATAGGTGCGGAGCGGCAGCGGGCGGAAGAGGAGCGGCTCACCATGGTCAGGGCGGAGTTCTCCATGCGTCGGGCGTTGAGGCGGGCTGAGTGCCTCGAGGAAGCTCGCAGGGAGTTTGAGGTGGACACGGGGTTGTCCCTGCGAGACCTCGGGGCCAGGACAGAGTCCCGCCTCCGGGACATCGACATGGAGTTCGATGATGCCCTGGCCGGCAACATCACAGAGTGAGCCGCAGGACTTGCCCGCTGCCATTGTATATAGTTCTTTAGTTAGTTAGTGTTAGGTTTCCTTTATTTTTTAGGTTTTTTTTGGACCGCTCGGACAATGGCCACTTTTCTGTATATATTTTTTTCATTAGTTAGTAGTAGTAGGTTTCATTTATGGTGTTGGGCTCATGGACCCTGGGATATTCTTGTACATAGTTTGATGTTTGGAAAACATTTGTTGGATTTATATTTCAGTTCACCATGAGGCAATGGTTTTTCCTTATTTTTTCCCCCCATTATTTTTCTTTGGACTACATTAGTTTTTGGTTTCCTTTGTTTTTTGGTTTTTTCTATTAGTTCTCGGACATGGACCATTAGTTTTGTCATCCCCATTGTTGTGTGTTTTATTTCTTTACTTCATTTTCATCTTTAATACATATATTTATAACTTACATTTGTGGTATTTTCTCATAGGTTTCATGCATGTCATGATATGGGTTTTGACATTCACTTGCACCCATTGTGTATGTGTGTGTGACGGACATGTGTTCATTTACATACTTGCCATTGGGGTTGTATCATGTAATTGCATCTACTATGTGGGTGGATGCAATCCTTGGCTGGGTGTTTGTGCTGGGTATGCTGCCCATTACTGCCATGATTGCGTTTCGTCAGGACCTGGGGGCAGGGGGACATGAGTGGGGGCCTGCTGGGGGGTGGGGGTGCAGGGGGACATGAGTGGGGGCCTGCTGGGGGGTGGGCGTGCAGGGGGACATGAGTGGGACATGGTTGGGGGCCTTGCTGGCAGGTGCCCCACAGTGCTGGGGGGTGGGGGTGCAGGGGGATATGAGTGGGACATGGTTGGGGGCCTGCTGGCAGGTGCCCCACAGTGCTGGGGGGTGGGGGTGCAGGGGGACATGAGTGGGACATGGTTGGGGGCCTGCTGGCAGGTGCCCCACAGTGCTGGGGGGTGGGGGTGCAAGGGGACATGAGTGGGGGCCTGCTGGGGGGTGGGGGTGCAGGGGGACATGAGTGGGACATGGTTGGGGGCCTGCTGGCAGGTGCCCCACAGTGCTGGGGGGTGGGGGTGCAGGGGGACATGAGTGGGACATGGTTGGGGGCCTGCTGGCAGGTGCCCCACAGTGCTGGGGGGTGGGGGTGCAAGGGGACATGAGTGGGGGCCTGCTGGGGGGTGGGGGTGCAGGGGGACATGAGTGGGACATGGTTGGGGGCCTGCTGGCAGGTGCCCCACAGTGCTGGGGGGTGGGGGTGCAGGGGGACATGAGTGGGACATGGTTGGGGGCCTGCTGGCAGGTGCCCCACAGTGCTGGGGGGTGGGGGTGCAAGGGGATATGAGTGGGGGCCTGCTGGGGGGTGGGGGTGCAAGGGGACATGAGTGGGACATGGTTGGGTGCCTGCGGGCAGGTGCCCCACAGTGCTGGGGGGTGGGGGTGCAAGGGGACATGAGTGGGGGCCTGCTGGGGGGTGGGGGTGCAGGGGGACATGAGTGGGACATGGTTGGGGGCCTGCTGGCAGGTGCCCCACAGTGCTGGGGGGTGGGGGTGCAGGGGGACATGGTTGGGGGCCTGCTGGCAGGTGCCCCACAGTGCTGGGGGGTGGGGGTGCAAGGGGATATGAGTGGGGGCCTGCTGGGGGGTGGGGGTGCAAGGGGACATGAGTGGGACATGATTGGGGGCCTGCTGGCAGGTGCCCCACAGTGCTGGGGGGTGGGGGTGCAAGGGGACATGAGTGGGGGCCTGCTGGGGGGTGGGGGTGCAGGGGGACATGAGTGGGACATGGTTGGGGGCCTGCTGGCAGGTGCTCCACAGTGCTGGGGGGTGGGGGTGCAGGGGGACATGGTTGGGGGCCTGCTGGCAGGTGCCCCACAGTGCTGGGGGGTGGGGGTGCAAGGGGATATGAGTGGGGGCCTGCTGGGGGGTGGGGGTGCAAGGGGACATGAGTGGGACATGGTTGGGGGCCTGCTGGCAGGTGCCCCACAGTGCTGGGGGGTGGGGGTGCAAGGGGACATGAGTGGGGGCCTGCTGGGGGGTGGGGGTGCAGGGGGACATGAGTGGGACATGGTTGGGGGCCTGCTGGCAGGTGCCCCACAGTGCTGGGGGGTGGGGGTGCAGGGGGACATGAGTGGGACATGGTTGGGGGCCTGCTGGCAGGTGCCCCACAGTGCTGGGGGGTGGGGGTGCAAGGGGACATGAGTGGGGGCCTGCTGGGGGGTGGGGGTGCAGGGGGACATGAGTGGGACATGGTTGGGGGCCTGCTGGCAGGTGCCCCACAGTGCTTGGGGGTGGGGGTGCGGGGGGACATGAGTGGGACATGGTTGGGGGCCTGCTGGCAGGTGCCCCACAGTGCTGCTGGGTGGGGGTGCAAGGGGACATGAGTGGGGGCCTGCTGGGGGGTGGGGGTGCAGGGGGACATGAGTGGGGGCCTGCTGGGGGGTGGGGGTGCAGGGGGACATGAGTGGGGGCCTGCTGGGGGGTGGGGGTGCAGGGGGACATGAGTGGGACATGGTTGGGGGCCTGCTGGCAGGTTCCCCACAGTGCTGGGGGGTGGGGGTGCAGGGGGACATGAGTGGGACATGGTTGGGGGCCTGCTGGCAGGTGCCCCACAGTGCTGGGGGGTGGGGGTGCAAGGGGATATGAGTGGGGGCCTGCTGGGGGGTGGGGGTGCAAGGGGACATGAGTGGGACATGGTTGGGGGCCTGCTGGCAGGTGCCCCACAGTGCTGGGGGGTGGGGGTGCAGGGGGACATGAGTGGGACATGGTTGGGGGCCTGCTGGCAGGTGCCCCACAGTGCTGGGGGGTGGGGATGCAGGGGGACATGAGTGGGACATGGTTGGGGGCCTGCTGGCAGGTGCCCCACAGTGCTGGGGGGTGGGGGTGCAAGGGGACATGAGTGGGGGCCTGCTGGGGGGTGGGGGTGCAAGGGGACATGGTTGGGGGCCTGCTGGCAGGTGCCCCACAGTGCTGGGGGGTGGGGGTGCAGGGGGACATGAGTGGGGGCCTGCTGGGGGGTGGGGGTGCAAGGGGACATGAGTGGGGGCCTGCTGGGGGGTGGGGGTGCAAGGGGACATGTGGCTTGGCTGGGGGGCATGCCCATGGTGGATGTGCTGCCTGCGGGACATGACCAGGGGCGCAGGGTAGTCCCCTGTGGTGTGGGCTGCCTGAAGAGGTCGTGGAGGGGGTAGAGGGGAGACCTGGGAGGACCCACACTGGCAATTCACCTCTTCAACTTCCCGCACACCCACGTAATACACTGCCCCACTCGCACAGGCCCAATCGCGTGTAGAATTTCTCGCGCACCCCTGAAATCCACGTACCCAGGCCAATCGCGTGTAGAATTTCTCGCGCACCCCTGAAATACACGTACCCTGCTGAAATCGCGTGTAGAATTTCTCGCGCACCCCTGAAATACACGTACCCTGCTGAAATCGCGTGTAGAATTTCTCGCGCACCCCTGAAATACACGCGCCCAGGCTATTCGCGTGTGGAACTTCACGCGAACCCCTGAAATACACGTAGCACGCTCCCCCAGGCCCGATCGCGTGAATAAGTTCACGCGAACCCCTGAAATACACGTAGCCCGCTCCCCCAGGCCCGATCGCGTGGAAAAGTTCACGCGAACCCCTGAAATACACGTAGCCCGCTCCCCCAGGCCCGATCGCGTGAGTGACTTCACGTGAACCCCTGGAATACACGTAGCCCGCTTGCCGTGCTGGTACAGGGTTAGCGCAGCCCTTTGCGCTGGATTGGGGATTTTGATGGCTTTTCCCTGCGCGGAAGGCGTTCTTGGGGGCGTAACTGGCGCTGCTGCAAGGTCGCTGCGCCACTATGCGCCACGGCTGGTTTTGGTGGCTGGAATCCATGAATACGCTGTGCGCGGAAATGGGTTTTGGCGCACGGGGCTGGCGCAGGGATTCGCACGCGCACACTGTGCGCCAGCCGCGTGCGCCACTTGTGCGCCGAATTCTATGAATTGGCCCCCAAGTGTTTTAATTAAGAGTGTAAAATAACCTGAAATTGCTTCTATTTAATATTAATAAATATTGGGCAACCAATATAAACAATATAGAGGAACGGCATTCGGAATGTAGTATTACTCTGTATTACCACAAGGTAAGGTCGGGGTTGCAGACTGCAGAAGCAACAATCTATATTTACAAGTCCACAATTCCATGATTATACATCTCCATTCCTTGAATGCCAAAATGCAATCTCTTTCGCCTGTACTTTAAGCACATATTGTGGAACACCTCCAAATGTACTGTGTGAATTTCGTGACAAAAAAACACAGGTTTTTGATTCTTGCAGCCATATCCCATCCCATGCTCATCACCCCTCACCTCCCCAGAGATTATTTGATAAGTTTGACAAGTGCAATGTTGTGTTTTTTAATATGTTTTTACCGCGATGTCCGGGGACACCAAACACGGATCCAAGATGGCGGGCGCATCGGAACAATCTGATGCACTTCACGCTCTTCACCATCCAATCAGCGAACGCGTTTATTTGAGTATAACTGTGCAGGAATAGAGTAAACAGCTGTGTATCCCCATTCCAGAAAAGAGACAGTTGAGCAAAGAATGATGTGTGTTTTTATAGGGTTTATGTATATTGCAGTTCATACAGAAAATCAGCATGATGCTTTCAGTCGGTAACTTTAACAATGAGCTTCTTAGCAGAACCTCGTCTGGCCTTCAGGGCGTGGCTTAGCAATACCAGGCTAGGTCTGCAAAATTCCTACCCACGTCACACAGCCTCTGCTGCAGCAGATCTCTCCATCATATGTAACCGTCCCAGGTCTTGCGACTGGCCCGCAAGTGACCCCTATTCCATTTCTCAAGCAAGCATAGCTAATCCTCGTGTATGACGTATCATGCTTTCCGTTACTCGGTGGGCCACAATCCCCGGCAGACACTAACATCGCAGCCGCACAGCCTTATGGTCTTGCTCATTTCTACAAGCCATTCCCATTTCTGCGTGGATCTTGCAGCAGCATATTCGTAGTCTGGGCTGCCGTGCTGCCCTGCCCACAATGCATGCAGTCTTCGCTAATGAAATACTGTCAGTTTCAAGGGCCAGCAAGATGTCCGCCTTTGATGTAGGTCGCGGCACATGGTTCTCAACAACTGTCGGATTCAAGGGGTACTACAAGGTCGAGAGCAAGAAGGTGTTGTGACTTAAAGCAGCACGCCCAGGGCTTGTGCGGTGTCACATGTTTGTATCACATGTTGTACCATGTGACTGTCCTAATAAAAGGGGCGAGTGGCTTCCCGCTCGCCAGTCTGGCCAAGGACCCTGTTTCCTGATGGACATTTGTGCTGCATGCAGCGGCGCGCTGCGCTCCACTCCACTCCAGGGACAGGGGGCCTGCATCCACAGAGCCCTTATCTAGAGCGTGCCATCAACCCCGGTCCAGCCAGCAGAAGGAGTGAAGGAGCAAGCAGTTTAGTGTTGAAGGAAAAGGTCATGATGCGCAGTTGAAATTTAAGAAGGCTTTTTCGATAGAGTTATGAGCACTTAAGAGCTTGGAGGAAAATAACTTTTCATAAACAGCAACAAACATGCATGTGAAGAAAGAATATTCTGCTATCCATCCCATCAAAGATATTTACACAATTTGCTTTGAATACCTTACACCCCATGGTGATGACCATCTAGAACACCCTGAACCCCATGGTGATGACCATCTGGAATACCCTACACCCCATGGTGATGACCATCTGGAATACCCTGCACCCCATGGCGATGACCATTTGTAATACCCTGTACCCCATGGTGAGGACCATTGGCCAGCAAAGATTCAAATATCTGTCCCTTCCTTCTGATTCATATTTCTGGCATGCAGGAGGAAAAAACTATAACCTTGAAGAGCATATCAACAGTGCAACAAGGGGAGCCTTCTCCATGGCACTTTCAACTCTCAGAACTCCCATGATCTGGGCTCAGCGTTTTGTGTCCAGATTTAGCAGCTTTCAAAACTTGTTCTGCAACTTTGCAAACTGTGCCAATTGCCCTGTCTCGTGAAGGGAGATCCAGTCTCCACTTTGTTTACTGTGCACACATACACAGTGTGTTGGCAGTCTAGCCACTTCCTGTCGAATTCTGAAATACACTAAACTGCCAAATGACCTCTACGCAGAGAGCCGAAAACACGCCGGAATGTTATGACGAGGCTTCGCTTCCCTGCAAATGCGGGTTGCTGTGTGTCAAACACGGCCAATAGGAATGAGTGATGGCTCTGGGTGTGTCCTGGGGCTAAGAAGCACCCAGAACCAAACGTCTTTGAGAACACTGTGTCACCCTGCCGAAATTCTAGCAGTCTTTCTTTTCATTTCTAACATTTTTATTAAGCTTTCTGTATAAAATATATCTTTTTTTCAGCAGTCTTGGTTTCATGCATCCGCTGCTTGAGAATCAAACTCCTCGGGATATATAGGGTGCAAGGCCATGTCATATTGAGTTGCCATTAACATGGGGGAAGGGCAGGAACTTGGATTTAAGGGGCATAGCTATAAGTGTCAAGAATCGCAATCAGTTATTACAACGAACCTGAAATATCTCTGTACACAAGTATAGCGCCTGGGGACCAATTCCTTTGGTGACGGTGCGCTATATAAGTATCTTTAACATAACATAGCATATAGTCAAACATGAATTGTGAAAGCAGGAGTGGGTGAGGGGTGGGCGTGGGGAGTGAGAAAGATAGAGAGGGCCAGAACGAAGGGTGGGTAGTTCATTTGGGAAGCGTGGGTAGGGTGTGTGCACTGTCAGGAGCGAGTTGGCGGTGGGTTGGGCACTGGAGACACATGTCGAGGGGCAGGGCGGGACCATGCCGGTGTATGGTATCCGCTCACTTTTTTGAGAGGGCAGACCACGGCCCTCTCTCCTGACCCTCCCCCACCCCCTACACCCACGCCCCTCGCCCCCGCCCCCCGCCAGCCGTGTGTTTAAGGCATTTAAAAAGAAACAAAAGTTTGCTGCACCCTGTGACGTCCCAGCGCCACTATCGCGCATGCGTGGGCCTCGTTCCCGGCCACGCATGCGCAGTTGAAATAAACCGCGCCCGTGCGGCAGTTCGCGCCGGGACGCGTACAGACCACCAGCGCGTCCCGTGTCCTCCTTTGCCGTTTGCGTGTGTGTGAGTGCATGAGTGCATGACGGTTCCCCGAGGCACGGGGGACCCCACAACAACTGGCGACGAGGGGAAATATCGCCACGGCAACGTTTGCACGAACGCACGGCAAGCGTAGAATCGGCAGTGCTACGTGTCTTAGCGAGACACGGACCCGACGCGAATGATCCCGTGATGCTTGTGCAGCAGTAGCGGCCTGAAAAGGTGCTCGTGCGCCGCTGCACAGATACTACAATCAATTTTTGGAACCTTGGTTGTTCCCCATAACCCGGGGACGACTCCTTTTTCTCCGGACAACTGACACTTCCAGGAAAGGAACCCAAGACAAGACACAGTGGGCAACCATCTGGCAGAAGCTTCAACAACACAAGAGAGCCCCCAAGTAAGGTTTGCGGCCTCTGTGACACCAGGAGGTGCCTGTGCGACCTGAAATCATGGCAGACAGCGATGGGGAGGCAGGAACTGCGACAGGTACAATGATGCCACAACAAGGGTCTCTGCTACCAATGCAAGAGTTTGATGTGTCTGGTCCCCCATCCAAATTGGGGCCTAGGTGGTTGCTTTGGATTAAGAAACTCGAGATGTACTTTACAGCAACCGGCATCACCGATGATAATGCGAAGAGGGCCACGCTGCTATACTCTGCGGGGCTAGACGTCTTACGTATTTTCGAATCATGCAACCTACAGGTGGTGACGTACAGCACTGTCAAGACTGCGCTGGAGAACCATTTCATACCTCTCTCAAATGTTGACTACGAGAGGTTTCTGTTTTGTGGCGAGAAGCAGAGAGAAGGAGAATCCCTTGATCAGTTCTGCGCCAGGTTGAGGTTGATGGCCACCACGTGTCGGTGGGAAAATGATGAGTTAATGATACGGAACCAAGTCATCCAGGGCTGTAACTCCGGAAAGTTAAGAAGGCAAGTGCTAAGGGAACCGGGGTGGACTCTGCTGCAAATCCTGGACAGTGGCAGAATATATGAGCTGGCGGATTTGATAGGCGCCAAAATGGACGCTGCAAGGCATCCAGGCATGTCCGAAGATGCATTTCCCGTAAGTAAACGACCCGGAATAAAGGACAAGTGGGGGCAAAGAAGACAAGAGACTCGTCATCCTCCCGAGTCGGGGTCAATGTGTCCATCTTGTGGGTACGACCTACCCCACGCAGAAGAATGCCCAGCCGTGTCGAGGTCGTGCGGCCGGTGCGGCAAGCCGGGGCACTACGCCCAGATGTGTCGTGCTCCAGCTCCCGTTTCTGTGCCGAGAGGCCCAGCAAGGAGTAGTGGTAGTGGACCCAGAAGGCAAAGGAGCATTGCGGCACTTGGACAAGAAATGCAGCGGCTGCAGCTGGCCGAAGAGGAAGAGGAGGACGAGGAAGAAGTGTTCTTCATCTCAAACCTGGCCTCTGGGGCTAGAAAGAAGAGACAGCCCAAATGCATGGTGGACATTCAAGGTGTGCCGACACAGGTCTTGATTGATACAGGCGCCTCAGTATGTGTGTTGGCCGAGGACCATTATCAGAAGTTGCCAGGTCCTCCCCCACTAGACAGTTCGGCAGCAAAGATATTCACCTTTGGAGGGGATGCCCCACTGCCCATCAAGGGGGTGTTTATCACGCCAGTCGCCAAGCGAGACCGAATCATTAGGGCACGATTTTTTGTCACAGACGTGAGTCCCCATTCGTTGCTCAGCTGTGCCGCGTCAGAAGCCCTCGACTTGGTGCATTTTGCATTGGAGGTGTATCAAGTGGACATTGAGAGCCTGCTCGACAAATATGCGGGCATCTTTGAAGGGGTCGGGAAGTTGAAGGCGCCCCCGATAAGGCTACACATTGACGACACCATCAGACCAGTTGCCCTCAAGCATAGGAGGATCCCGTTTCATCTCAGGGAGAAGGTCGAGGAAGAGCTGAGGTCGCTCATCAGCATGGATATTATTGAAAGGGTGGAGGGACCCACACCCTGGGTTTCACCTATAGTGGTCGCTCCCAAACCAAAGCAGCCAGGAGCGGTAAGGATCTGCGTTGATATGCGCCTCCCCAAAGCCGCGATTAAGAGGGAGAGACATTTAACGCCAACACTGGACGACATTGTGGGGGAACTTCAAGGGGCACGTGTGTTCTCAAAGCTGGATCTACGGGCCGGCTATCACCAATTGGAACTCCACCCGGACTCCAGATTTATTACAACCTTCACAACCCACGAAGGCCTCTACCAATTTAAGCGCCTGAGCTTCGGCATCTCGTCGGCGGCTGAAGTTTTTCAGAACACTATTAGGGGGGCACTAGCCGGCCTTCAAGGCGTTATAAACATGAGTGACGACATCTTAGTGTTCGCAGACTCCGAGACGGAACACCTGAGAAGGTTGGAAGGTACGCTAAGGAGGTTGAAAGAACTGGGTCTCACTTTACATCACCAAAAATGCGAATTTTTTAAAGACCGGATAGGGTTTTTCGGCTTCATCTTTCAGGCTGCAGGAGTGTCACCAGACTCGGCAAAGGTCAGAGATATTAAGGAGGCAGCGGCACCACAATCCCCCACGGAGGTAAGGAGCTTCTTGGGGATGGTGACCTATTGTGGGCGTTTTATCAGGGGACTAGCTTCGATGGCGGAGCCTCTCAGGGCTCTGACAAGAAACGACGCGGTGTGGAAATGGGAGTCCTGAGAACAAGAGGCATTTCAGGCCCTCAAGAATGCTTTGTCAGATGCAGACACCATGGCGTACTTCAACCCGGCCGTCGAGTCAGAAGTGGTAGTAGATGCCAGCCCCGTTGGTGTAGGTGTGGTGTTGCTGCAACCGGATGAGCGCGGCGAGATGAGACCCATTGCCTATGCCAGCAAAGCACTTTCTAGTACAGAGATGAGATACTCACAGATAGAAAGGGAAGCACTGGCCATCCTATGGGGCTGTCGGCACTTCCGCCTGTACATTTTGGGCAAGCCGGTTGTGGTGGTCACCGACCACAAGCCTTTGCTGCCGATACTGGCGGGCGCATCATCGAAGCCGCCACCCCGAATCGAGAGGTGGATGCTGGCCTTAATGGAATATGGGGTAAAGCTTGTATATAGGCCGGGGACCAACAACCCCGCAGACTATTTGTCGCGTCACCCTAACAAAGAGAACGCAGAAGTAGAAAACGGGGAAGTGGACTGTAAGGGTCTGCTATGTCAAGTGGTAGAAGGTGCACTTCCCATGGCATTATCGAGACTCACCGTAGCGACGGAGTCCTCCAATGATGAAGTCTTCGGCATCATCAAGGCAGCAGTGAGAAGCGGGGACTGGAGAGAAGTGCTGCGGAACAACTCAAGGCCCCAGGAGGAAGCACAGAAGGATTTACAAGCGCTCTGGAGGGTGAGAGATGATTTGTCGATTTCCGACGATGGACTGCTTCTCAGGGGCCAGCAGATCGTCATCCCGAGGGAGCTAAGGCTGCGTGTGCTGGAGCTGGCACACATTGGACACCAGGGTGTCGTCAAGACGAAGGCTAGGTTAAGGCCCAAAGTCTGGTTTCCCGATCTGGAGGCGAGAGTTGAAAGCTTTGTGAAGAGATGTCTGGTCTGCCAGGCGTCGACACCGGGTGACAAATCTCCACCCATTAGCTCGATGGAACGTAGTGAGAAGCCGTGGGGTACGGTCCATGTGGACTTTGGTTCGACAGGTCGAGGCATGTACTTTTTGGTGGCTGTCGATCAATGGTCGCGGTACCCGGAGGTAGAGGTGGTTGAGTCAACGGCGAATGAGTTCACCACGGCGGCGTTGGACAAAATGTTCGCTGGGCATGGATTCCCGGATACCATCTGCTCAGACAATGGACCACCGTTTACTGGCAGCCAGTTTGCGCAGTATCTACGAGAGAGGGGGATACAACATAGAAGAGTCTCCCCGCTATAGCCGCGAGCCAATGGCAAAGCCGAAAGGATGATGAGAACGCTCAACAAGGTAATGCGGATCTCGGCCAGCAGAGGTGAGGATCTTGTCAAAAGAGTTGTGGAGTTTCTTCGAGTGTATCGCTCAACTCCCCATCAGTCCACAGGGGTTGCCCCAGCTGAGGCGCTATTCGGGCAGTGCCTGAGGGGGATGTTACCAGAAACGGAGGACAGGAGGCCGGGGGTCATAGACAATGATAAAGTTCGTGAAGAACGAGCGGTGCGCAACCGGAAGGAGAGTGAACGCAGAGGATTACAAGAAAAGGAAGTGAGAGTTGGGGACTCCGTACTAGTCAAGAATCGACATCCGGAAGGAAAGTTGTCCTTACCGTTTGAACCACGCCCATGGAAAGTGACTCATGTGAAGGGCACGATGGTGACCGCAGCCAGTGAACGGGGTACCGTTACCCGCAATCGATCCTTTTTCAAGAAAGTGGATGTCCCGGCGGAAACTCAGGTCTTGAATGACCCTTCGGGCCAGGAAGGAACATCTGAGGCCCAGGAGGGCGTCCCCTCATCGGATCCTGGACCCGCACCAGAGGCGGACCGCCCTTTGCCTACGGTCACATCGAGATATCCTGTGCGTGGGAGCAGGAGACCTCCAGCTCATCTTAAAGACTATGTCCTGGACTCAGGGGACTGAGCGAGGGGTGACTTACACTTGTGGTCACCGGTTATCATGGTCATGTTACTGTTCTGTTTCACTATAAGGGTTCCATACACCAAAGGTTTGTTTTGTTCTGTTGTTAAAAAAAAGAAGGGATGTGACGTCCCAGCGCCACTATCGCGCATGCGTGGGCCTCGTTCCCAGCCACGCATGCGCAGTTGAAATAAACCGCGCCCGTGCGGCAGTTCGCGCCGGGACGCGTACAGACCACCAGCGCGTCCCGTGTCCTCCTTTGCCGTGTGCGTGTGTGTGAGTGCATGCGTGCATGACGGTTCCCCGAGGCACGGGGGACCCCACAACACACCCCATTGAAGTGGGCAGTGCCGCGGCTGGGATTCGGACCCGGTCGTGTGGCTGCCAGACGAGACACTGAACCATAATGTCTCATATTGACATCCTGCTCTTCAGGACGTATTTTGTTAGTGATTCTTAAACATGGAAGCTGCGCATGTTTTATAATTAAAGAGCACTGCCATAGAAAAACAGATTCTATTGTCAAATGTCCTGTGCACTTTCTTCAAATGTGAAAGATAAGTTGAATGAAATTTGCATATGTAACTTAAGAAAATGTTCCCTTCCTATGACGTCACTTCCCAATGGTCCCGTGGGAGTGCCAACACTTTTTTTTAGGGTTGAGCCGTGAGGAGGGGCATGTGGATTACAAAGGGTAAGGGGGATTTGCATGTAGGCCTCATTAGGACCCTGGCGCTAATGGGTTAACAGCGCCGTAAAAGGCTGCGGCGCCGTTAACCCATTAGCGCCTGATTACGAGGTCCCTTTGCCGGACCCCACCTTAGGGACCCGCAAAGGGACCTTGGTGCTAAGTACGGTACCGCAAATTGCGGTACTGTACTTAGCGCCTTCCCCCTTCCCAATAGAGCCCTATGGGGCAAAAATGGGAATGGGGAAGGGCCATGGAGGAAGGGGGAATTACCGCCCCACCAACCTTATAATGGGGTGGTAATTCCCCCTTTCTCCATGGCGGAGTCGGTAAGGTACCGGCATGGACCATGGTACTATTAGCACCATGGTTTTCTGCCTGGGTCGTAATGAGGCCCAAGAATAAAAACGAGTTGTAGGGGTGCAGTTCCAGCTCCAGGTCTACCAGAACCCTGTCTGTGATTTTTGGGCGCCTCCCTCCCGCCACCCCGCCCTCAACATTCTGTAGACTACAAACAAAAATCAAAATGAAAAGAAGGCAAAAGGTACAGTTCACCGCGGGAATGGGAATAGTTGCTCCCCTTTCTCTGGGGCGCTGGGGTCAGAGTTTGCAGGGTGCTGCTGAATTTTAAAGAGACACAACAATCTACACTTCCGCAAATCAGGAAATGACTGCGAACATGTGCTGGTCACTCACTGTCATGTAAAGTGTCAGTCAATGGGCCTCGTTATAAGATCGGCGCGGCTGCCGCCGGTATCATTTATTTTTTGGGGCGCCCGGCAATGGGCAATTACCGGGTCATTGCGCCCCGCCAGACCCGGTAATTGGCCATTCCCGGGAGCCGGTAAAAAATTCTCCCCATTCCCATTCGAGCCCCATAGTGCTCAATGGGAATGGGGAGGCCAGATGCACCGGCACCAATCCAAATGGTGCCGGTGCATGCGACATGGTCTGCTCGCGGGTGCTGGTGCGCCCGCCAGGTCAGACCTGGCGTGCGAAAAGGCACCCGCAAGCAGAACTCGTAGTTTGCCGGTCCGGTAACTACGGTACCAGCAAGCTTACCGGTGCCGTAGTTACTGGACCGGCAAACTTATAATGAGGCCCAATGACTTTCTGTATTCACTAATAGAAAGTTAGTGACTGACACTTTACATGGTGTGAGCTCTCAGCGCCCTTTATCTGGAGCGTCCCTGAGCGCACCATTGGATCTCCCATTGAGTCGGCTCTGCAGGCATAGGAGTGAAGGTGGCAGGAGTGTCCACAGGAAACAAATAAGGGAAGAGAATGGGATTGAGGACGCAGAGGTGGGAAGAGTGGTAACGGTGGGGTCCCTGCAACCAAAGGAAAAGGGGAAGAGGTGAAAGAGAACCGGGCATGCTGTTACAGTGGCCAGGCCAGAAGAAAAGAAGGGAAGCAGACCGAAAACAGCACGAGTATGCCAATGGGGACGAATGAGGGAGTAACTGGAAGACAAACACAGGACGGAGGAATACGTATCGTAACAAATGAACATGCTTCCAATCTGCCCGTGCTTGTAGTGAAATTAGGCCTACCTCATGTCTGATCACTGATATGGGCGCCCATTACCATACCAATGACGCTATACTGCTCCAGCCATCTGATTCCACTCCATACAAAAGACGTGGGACCATATTTTGGTGGTAATATTTGATCATTGGAATTGCTGAAAATCTACCAAACTTCCTATCAAATACCAGAGTTTCAGAGATGTTCAATTTAGTTTTTTTCATCCTCCGATTGTAATAGCTTTGTTTCGATCTCCTTTGAGTTAATTTCACCTCCTAAATATTTGAAAGATTGGAGTATTTTCAGACTTTCTTTTGCTATTGGCCACTTAAATTTTGGCTTTTTTTTCTTGCCATAATTTAGCACTAGAATCATTTAATTGCAGGCACAGTGTCGCTAAATATTCATTGGTCGCTGTTAAAGCCCTTTGAAGGCCTATGGGTGGCAGATCGAACAAAACAATATCATCGGCATATGACAAATAATCTTTTGATAGGCTCCCTAGCTTAGGAGGAACATTTCTTATGTTTTTAAAGATTTAACCAAGTCACAGGTATACAGACTATACAGAAAGGGAGCCAACACACATCACTGCCGCAGCCCACAATGGCTGGGCACCCACTTCATATAGTTTCCTTGTTGGTCTAAATGCACCCCAACCTTGGTGTCTGGATGTAAAGCCATCAAGATATCAACCAAGGCCACCAGGCATTCCATCTCCCTGAGCTTTTCCCATAGGTGTTGTCGATTCATTCGATCAAAAGCCTGTGAGATATCCAGGAAGGCAGAATAGACCACCTTTATTCATGTTTGGCCTGTGTTTGGAGAAGGTTGATTACAAAACAGGTGTGGGCAGTGCTTAGACCTTGTCGAAAGCCCGATTGAAATTTATTGCATACTTTTTTATTGTTTGCCCAGTTTTGCAAGAGCTCCATAAAAATAGCCCCAAAAATGTTACTTCAAGAATCTAGAAGGGGGATAGGGCGATAGTTAGATGGAATAGCGCTATCTACCTTCTTGTAAATTACAACAATGTTGGCCTTTCTCCAAGATGGAGGTAAGATTTTTGTCCCAGCAATTTCAGTGAATAAAACATACAAAATGGCAGCCCAGAGGTTAGTGTTGGACTTAAATGTGGTATTTGCCAAACCGTCCGGGCTCGGGCCATTTGAGGTAATTCGGTTTACCAGCATGTTTCTGGACCACCATAGTACAAGTTTTCCGGTGGTGTGGCCTGATTTATCTCCAGCCAAATGCTGGAGGTAGGTCAGGCACCCCATCGGCAAAAAACAGCTGGTACTGCCAACCAGTATTACTGGCCCCAGTAATATCGGCAATCCTCAATTGGAATGGGCATGAACCTACCCTTACTGGCACCTGTAATCTGCAGGTAATTCCGGCAGACCAGGTGCCGGTAACGGTTTTAACATTTGGTGGTATCCTGCCAGTCTTACCAGCGAGATACAACCAAACTTAGAATTAGGCCCATTGTATATCATGGGCTGAATGATGGAGGAATCATTTAACTTGTACAATGTGAAGAGCAGTTCTGATTCCCAGTGGCAAACTGAGGTATGAAAGAGCCATTTGAGTTGCACACTGGGAAAATCAGTCCAAAGGCCTAGTAGCAATCTAAGAGGGGCTGAATGGCCGAAACAAAGTTATTTGAGCTGCATGCTGGGCAGACTAGTCTAAAGACTCAGCAAGTGTTTAAGAAGGACTGACAGAGTGAAGAGTAATTTATGTTGCACCATTCGTCCCAACCTTTTGATTCCCCAGGGAGTGGGAAAAACAACTATTTTGGTTTTAGTGAATCAAAGTCCTTTGAAATGTATGGATGGGTTAGGGGGTTGACGAGTAAGTGGATGGATGCCATGGCGAGTAATACCTGTCAAAAGCATGGAAGTTGAGAGGTCTGTTGTATACTGTGAAAAATTGTCTAAAGACCGTCACAGCCAGAGATCAACAGGTGACTAAGAAACCAGGTTTATGGGTTCAAGGGTCTGTATTATACAACATAAATGTGTCCAGTGATTCAATAGAAATTTATACAAACTGATGGCAAACTCTCTAGAAGACTGTAGTTTCTCAGTCCTTCCCTCTTTCAGGCAGGCACAGATAGCCAATGGTAAAAAAACAACAACATTCTTTGATGTTTAAGCTCCAGGACCACCTACTTGGCACTTGCAGATTAGAGTTTACTCGTTTGTCAATCTTGTCAAGATGTCAATCTCCTCTCTATCAACTGCCACCACTTCTGGTTGTTAGGGCCACCTAGCTGTGGGTCAGCCACAGTCAGATCCATGTGATCCTTTCCCAGAGTTTGGTGGGCCCAGGGACTTGCAAGAGTAATCCCTTGGGTGCTGGTGGCAGACACTGCTACAGTCTCCTCGGCCACATGGGCTTCTGGCTTGCAAGCAGGCCCTTGACCCTTGTCTCAGTCACCACCTGCTCCTTCCTGATGGAGACTTCCCTACCCTCCACATGCAGGTTGCTGTGTGCTAAACCTTGACATTTGTAAAGGATTGGTCACTTATAATGTCTTAATGGGCTAAGGAGCACCCAGAAACAAATTTGCCTTGCAGAACACTTTGCAATCCTGTTCTAGCAATGCTATGTGTCCCCTCCCTTCCTCTTAGACAAGCACCTTCCTTTCCTCCATGATGATTGGAAACACTCTTCCTCTCACGCCCGCCCTTGAGCCATTCTTCCTCTTCACTTCTCCACTTCTTCACTTATTACAGCTGGTTCTCTAACGCCCCTCCTCTCCAGTCTCTGCACCAACCTCTCTGGCTTGCTCTTTCTCCCCTCCTCCCCCTCCTGACCTACCGCCTTGTTCACCTCCTTTTTTCCCCCACCTCATGTCTTCTTGCCCACTCCACCACCTCCACCCCATCTCAGACTTTCTCTCCCACCTTTTCTCTAATAAATCTGAATGTGGATGCTTGAGAATAAGCTCCAGTTGAACCCAACTGCTTCTGGCGACCATCTTGGCTCCACAATTCAAGGAGCGCAAAACTAAATCCTTCTTGATATAATTGTGTTTGACATATGAAAACACAGTGCCGAAATCAACACACAGCAATTTTTTGACAATGTTTGAGAATCCTCTTAAATTATACCAATATGAGCAATTATATATAGAAAGGGTTGTATACTAATTGACCTTTTCACAATTGACCTCGGGAGAATTGACCTCAGGAGAATTGACCTAATTTAGAGGTCAATTAGGACATATATGTGGGGGGAAACCCCCCACAACCCCCCTCCCAATTCAAAGGCCCCTGCAACCCCCCACCCAATCCCCTTATATTATTTATAATCCAAAACCAACTCAAATAATATGAAGGTCAATTGTGCAGAAGGTCAATTAGGACCACTATAATTTGGTCAATTGTGCAAAACGTCAATTGTAAAAGGTCAATTTGGGTAATACCATAGAAAGATCTAGGGGACTTTTGCTTTGTTACATAAACATTGCGAATAGTTGTTAAGACAATAATCTAAGAGAACGAAGCACCACTCCAGCTTGTCCACACCAAGATGGCCACCATAAGCAGATGCAACATCCTAATGACGTGCAGTGCTTCTCCTCCTTCTTAACAGGTGCAGACGCTCAGTTTGCAAACAGCTTTCAGCAAGAAAATAGTGGGAGGAAGACAGCGCAGCTAAAAGTAAGGAAGCCAACAGCCTAAGTAGATGGGCGTGTAGGAAATAGCATTGGGGAAATGTTATATTAAGGGCTGCATGCAGAAATGTTTGGTTTTTACAGGAAACAAATGACTATAGAGCCCTGCTCTATTAGAAAAGAGATATAATTATGTATATCTCTGTAAACTGGAAAGATACAGAACAGAATATATCATCTCTCCTGGTGCCTTATGGTTTCTTTGATAGGAACAGCCAGAACAGAAAAAGAAACTGAATGGTACTGGAAGTAAATAGAAGAGAAAAGAAAAAGTTCACAGCAAGTGGCTAATGATGGCATTCCAACTGAAAGGTTAGTGGAAATAAAAAGTACTGCCTTTTCAGAACAAGTTACAACATAACTGAACATGTATCTGAATAAATGGTTCATGTTAATCCACACAGTGGAACATAATGACACTTGATTATTGAATACAGAAACCTTAAGTAAAGATTAGGAGACTTCCCAGCATGTGTTACTGCAAGAAAAAGGTTAGTAGGTGGCCCATTTGTACATTGAGAATCCCTCAAAGAGCGCAGAGCCATTTCTTTGAATGATAGGTTTCTGTATTTATTTCTTATAGTTTGGCACAAATGAACGAGGGTATACCAGATTGAGTCACAGATCTAGCATGCAATTTTGTCCTGATGAAGGCCCGATACTAAACAACGCGAGAACGCAGGTGATAGGTGTATCTCAACAGGTTGGCCGAAACACACCATCTGAACCAACATCTGACTAGATACCATCGATTTACTAGTCTTTTTCCACTAAGGACAATTATTTCTCCTTTCCACAACATTAAACAACATTAAACAGAAGTACATCACAAAACCACTACTAGACTAAGAGAAAAGTCATAGCGGATGAGGTTATGTCATATTGACTAAATTCTGCCTGATGTATTAGGCATCAGGTAATATTATCCTCACCAAAAATGTTGCCGTATATATGGTCATCGGGAACGGCCATAGGTGATATTTTTAGTGGGGATAATATTTGGGGTTTTTGGGAGCGGGGTTTGTCGGGGTGTCCCCCGCTCCCTTCAAAATAATATGCGGGTTGTGGGGGTGTCCCCCGCATGTTCCATGCATTCATATCACCGCATAAATATGGCGATATTTTTGTATGGTGATATTTTTGCGGGGACTTTAACACATGGAACCATGTATTAGTCGTGTTATGTGTGGCGTATGTTTGTTCAAGAATTTTGAACATCTGTTTTGTATTGATTGACATTTTTAGCAAAGACAAAACACATTGCTGATACTGACCCCTGGGCACAAATGATGTTGTCTATGCAGAAGTATAGGAAGAGTTTTTGATATTTGTATGAAAGGTTTTTATGAAAATTGATAAATAAATATATATTTTTGGACAAAATGAGGCTCTGTTGCTAAAGCCGATAACTGATGTAGCTTTCAACAGGTACTGTGTGCTACTGTGAATTGAGTCAGTGCAAAAGGGATGTGTGACCTGTTTCCCCTGATGAGGGTCTACAGGGCATCTGCCTTCATAGACATTATGAGTCGCTGTCGCGCAGAGATCCCCGTCAGGTTTTTTAGCAGGGGAAGTTCTGCATGGCTGGACCTTGGAAGTGCTTTGATAATGGGTGGCCACTGTCCAGTCTCACATTATGGGTGGGAGGGCCACTACTCCCCCTTAAGTGTGACACCCAGAGGGACCATCTGGATCTTTAAGCATTAATCAAAGGGGTAATTGAGTGCATGGTGCATGTTTATTTTGAAACTTCCAATCACTCACCTGCTGTACCTTAGAGAACAGCAACATACTTTTAAAACTGTCCTAAATAGGTATAAAAGGCTCTTTAAATTGAATTCTGTGAGAAGAGATTTTACAGTTCATTTTTCTGACTCCTTGTTTGGTATCAAAACAAAACTTAGCCGAAATGGAATTCTCGATATGATGTTGCAAAAATAGATCTGACTTGCTTCGCTTCTGATTTTAACAAATGCCCCCAGCACGGAAGGTGTGTTTTTGCAACATTTTAACGAGGACCCAGCTGCGGCACAATGCTTGTTTTTTTTATGTCAAACCAAGAAATGAAAAAAAGATAACTTTAAAATGTCTTTTCACAGCATTCAAATGAAGGGGTCTGTTGCTGTACTGCAAGGTGCAGCAAGTGGTTGCCTCTATGTTTAAAAAAATGATGATGCAATTGAGTGTTCCTTAAAGGAATGGAGTCAGGATTAGGATGGCTTTTTTACAGAGTGGTGGCTTATGTGGAACGCTTACGTCGGTGGTGGCAACTATAACCCGCCTGCCTGCTTGGACAGGCATTCTCACTGTTTCACCAGGGTACTTATCGTAAAGGAAAATGGGCACTGCACAATTTGCGCATAAACAAATTACTTAAAAAAACAAAAAACGATGTTACAAGATGGCCAGCAACTGAAGTAGATCAAACATCGGCAATGCCAACAGTTTGGGATTTTGTGTAGTTATGGGAAAGGCACTTGCCAGGCACTGCTTTAGTGGTATTAACTGTCAATTGATGGTATCCGGTGCAAAATGGTGCGAGTAACTGGGCATTTGATAACAGTGCCTGGCAAATACCTAATACTTAAACACAAGCGAAAAGTGTTGGCTTTGCCAATGCTTTTTTTTAACAGGACTTCATTGGAGGATATGAATAATGCATATAAATCGAATGGTTGAAGGCAGACTGAAGGCAGACCTGATAAAGATATTTTTATCAGACCTGTATCATGCTTACAAATCCAATTAAGTCATTAACTCTCAGAAGACTGCTTTGAGTAAACACTGCCAGGCACTTTAAGTGCAAGGTTTGAAGGTAAGGCTTGAGTAAAGTGAGCTCAAAGAGTTTCCATGAGAATGCATTTTGGGCAGGGAGGGGCAGGAACTGTGTGGGAATGGCCATAGCATGGCCATGGGCAGTCAATGGGTGTGCAATAACCAAACAAAAGCACCTAATAGCCCAAACTAAAAATGACAGAAGTTCCTTCGCTAGTTCTACTGCCTCGGGACATGACCGTGAAGCAGAGAATGCTTCTGGACGACAGATGAGGGAGTGGGGGAAATGGAGGTGGCGCGCAGTGACAGTGAGTAGAACAGGAGTGCTGGAGCACTGCTATCAGTCGGAGGTTGAGGTGTGAAAGGTGGCAACAGCAGCGTGAACGGTCGACAGACATGGCGGCTTGGTCAAGTGATGCAGATGGGAGAATGCAACTCAGGCTTCTCCCAGGCGAGATAACCCACGTTCCGTGCTTCCTGATTGGCCAACACCACTTCCCTGTGTGCTAATATAGAACACCATTCCATTGTGCCTGCACGCAGCATTCTGCAGTGCCTCCGTGTGAGAGCAATGTCAGCAGGGCTGCAGATTTTGGCAGACCTTAGATGGTCAGACTTTCTTGACATTCAGTCAGATCATACCGGGAAATTCCCACTGGACTTTTTCTCTTTTGTGCATGCTCGAAATTCAGCTCATAATCAACCCCCTAGAAGGTGGCCATTTTCTCCTCAGCTTTAACCTCTAATGTAGTTTTATCTACTTTCGCTGGCAACTTTTCTTGGGTCCTTGTTTTGCCCTCGTGTGAATTTAGCTAAAGTCATTTTTGGGCAGATTCTTTTGCGAAGAGCGAGATTTGGTGAACTCAGCTATGAACTTCAAAGATACTTTATAGGAAGCAACGTTTTGGGGGCATGCTTAACTGCCATCTGCCAGTTCATGAATCTACGAATATGACAGAAGGGGTAGCTACCAATCAACTCTGAGAAGCTCAGAGTTCGAAACCGAGCAGAGCTGGGAGCTATTTAGCTCCTGCTTGTAGCCTAGAAGAGCATGGTTAGCTTGACACCAACAGCTACCAGGAGCTCCTTTTGGCCCCCCAGGCCAACTGATGCCGAACAAACACTCCAGTGTGAATTTAAGTCTGTGCTTTTGGGACAATCGTTAAATAAATATCACAGCATATCTATTAGACATTAAAAGCATGAGTGGTCATAAATAATGGACAAAATGATATGTTTCCAGCTTATGTGGAAGTTAGATTTGTGGAACACTGTGTACTAGCTCCTGGTTTCCCAGTGGTAGCTCCCGGTTGATGCTGGATACCCAGGAGCTGCTTTTTTTTTATTTTTTATTTGTTGTTTTTTTTATTTGTATGTGGTTAATAAAAACCTTTACAAAGTTAAATATATTTGCGTCCATATTAGTTCATTAAGACTTCATACTCAAAACAACGAAATAAAATAATGTCTACCTATAAAACAACCAACATTAAAAAGAAAATCATTCCTTATCATTTCTATAATAACAGGTGTTCCCATTTACATTTTACAGATTTCAGTTACGATATCAGGCCTTTTGCAAGGTGTTATTCCATAGAGTGTTCACAAAACCTCTTAAAACCAAAAGAAAAGATCATTACTACACATCAGATGCTCTTACATCAAGACAATACATAGTATACATAAGTCATCAGTATTGCTATGTACACTTATGCGCAGCACGTGTTTATAACAATCCTCCAGATAAAACGCATTTATACAGTTAATGCCAGATTGCCCTCAATAATCCTTCATAGACCCACCAAAGCGAAAATGACTGGATTGTGATTCCCTATCATCCTTTCCCACAGAAATTCTAAACAATCTGCAAAGTCTGGGTTTACAAATCATATCAATAGATTTGTACGTGGTGTTCTAAATTGGGGACATTCTAGTACCAGGTGTTTAAGGGTTTGCAAGGGTTTGGAGCAAGTAGAAAATCTCCATTTCACCGCTTGCGAGCTTGTCGGAGAGCTTTCCCAGTGCTTGCAGCGCTCACGTGTACGAAATTGGTTAAATTTAAAACGTATAAAATACATTTGTGTATACATGCAGGGAAAAATAGTTAAATATGAGCAACACAGCAATCTTATGTGCATACATTTTGCATGCTCTGAGAACATGCTATAGTTCTGAGCCGATCTAATGTAGATGACCAAACCATCTCAAACAGTTTCTTCTTTACAAAAGCTGGTCGATAACATAGATCGTCGTTAGTTACACAAAGGACTGCTAGTACCCTCTGCATACGTCTTTGAAATAGATTGAGAGATTCAACACCTTTTGACTCCATTACCTCCTGCAGATCTTTATAGACTGAATTATCTGGTGGATTCAGGATTTTTGCGTAATTCGTCTTCGATCGCCACACTGCCCTGCATGAAAGCGAGACTAGGCCTAATTCATAGCGAATTACGCAGTTTGGAATGGAGAGTGCTAGGTGCAAGGCACCTTTTATTAAACACCCCTGTAACGCGTCCAGGACCTGACCTAGGTCAAACACATATCTAAGGTGTAGATTAACACAGCCTGGACTTTCATTAATAAAAAGTCACGCAGGGGAGTTAAGGAAAATCAACAGTATTTGGCAAAAATCAGCTTTAGCTGACTAGCCAGGGTGCGCACTTTCTGGTTAAGTCTGTCTTTCCACAATTTAACGGAAGAATTGTTGCTCAAGTAATAACTTAAATATGTTATTTCTGGCATTTGGAGAATTACCTCACCTCCAATATTCCATTTGTAGACCTTCAACTTCCTTCCTGCGTTAAATACGATCGTACTAGTTTTAGTTACATTCGGAGTTAGATTATGAGCATGTGGATATATCTCAAACATATGGAGTTTAGCTTGAAGGCCCGCTGGAATCGAGCCCAGTAAGATAATGTCGTCAGCGAATGCTAACCAGTGCATTCGCAACGCTCCCAACCTCACTGGGTTTATTCCCATGCTTTGCCACTGTTTCTCCAGGTCGCATAAGTACAAGTTAAAAAGTGTTGCAGCTAGATTACACCCTTGTTTCAGGCCTATGTATGTTCTTATAGGCCCAGTTATCGCCCCCTCCTTAGTAATCCTAACTTTGTGTGCTGTAGAGTTGTGGAGCATAGCAATCCAGAAGATCAAAGGTCCCGGAATGCCTACTTCCGCCAGTTTGATCCAAAGCAGGTCTCTCACTACAGTATCAAAGGCTGTGGACATATCTATACTAGCTATGTAAACTGGATATGCTCCCTTTTAGTTCCTGCCAATATGTGTGCTGACACAGTAGTGTTCAGGGTTGTACCCATCTCCCTCCTAAATCCTATTTGGAATTTGTACAGGATGTTGTGCTGTCCTATGATTTTATCCAAATCGTGGAGTACTAAAATCGCAAATATTTTTGTGACGATATCTATTACAGAGATGGGACGATAATTATTAGGATATTTATGGTCCCCTTTTTATTGATGAGTACAATTATTGATGTACCCCACTTCTCTGGGATGTTGCCGGTCTGCAAGATTATATGAAATTTATCTTTAAGAATGTCAGCCCGTAGGGATGGGTCTGTCTTGTATATACAAGAGGGAATTCCATCAGGGCCGGGGGCTTTGGACTGCTTGAGCTTGCTAATTGCCCATTCAATATCATGTTTGGACCATGAAAAGCATTCCTTATCCTCATCAGTCGCATGATGATGTTTGATAGCAGTAAAACAATGAGGCAAGCTACATGTCTCCGATATATACTTTTCCCTGTATCAGGTAATAATATCCCCAACAAAAATATTGCCATAAATTTGGCCGTTTGGTTCGCCATAGGCGATATTTTTATTGGGGATATTATGTGGGAGCGGTGGTTGCGGGGGAGTCCCCCGCACATTAAAAAGTGATGCAGGGGTTTCGGGGGTGTCCCCCGCAGGGTCCTTTGTGAATTTTCCTGCAAAAATATGGCAATATTTTTGTATGGCGATATTTTTGCCGCGATATTATCACATGGAACCCTTTTCCAAAACATCGGTTGGAATAGCATTATCAATATATTGTATCCCATCTAGATTTGGTTTACGTATCACTGACCAAATAGATTTTGTGTCATGGTTACAAATAGCTCTAATCAGATCACAGTTTTTTTTGTTTGTTTTAGTAATTCGAAGGGATCTGAGTTTGTTTTTATAATGTTGAAGAATACACTTTTTTAAGTATAAGTACTGATCGTTATTTACCAATTCCTTTTTGAGGGATCCGAGCTCCTTGTTTTTCTTACTTTTAAGTTGCTTTACTTCATGATCAAACTTATACGTTGTTGTTATAGATTTGGGTTTGTGTTTCACCTGGACAGATCTAATTCCATTGGAGACTATATCGCCTACAATATTTTCCATCAAGTAACAACAGATCATAGGGTGCACTATCTGATCGGCAATGTTGTTAAGTTCTATCCGCACTTTCTCAGCTAGTTTATGTCAGAGGACAGAGCTCCATCTGAGGGAAATATTAGGACGATCAGTCTCACACAGTGGTAGAAACTCCTCAATAGAAAATCCAGAGTGCGCTACTCTCTTTGATAATCGAATGGGAGCATGGTCTCCATGGACAATCGGGTGGACCATTACTGGGGTGGCTCAGTGAATTGAAGAGTTCGATATTGCAAAAAAGTTGATCGCGGAGACAAACCGTCCCCGGCTCCATGGGTATTTGGGGCATGACACATCACAGTTTACAAAGGTGATCTCCCAATATCAAGACATGACAACCATCTTTGGCCTCTTTGCATAGCCCTAATTGTGCCATCAGATTGTTTGTTCTCGATGTCCACATTATTAAGCAAACACATAGAATTAAAATTCACACCTATGATGATTTTATAGTTAGTGTTATGAGACAATATGCTCTCAAAACAATGATCTGATTCATCAAACCTATCATCTATAGACACCTTCAAGGGATTCTAGTATAACGTTAGCAGCAAAATAAAATACTGTGATTTATCATGTACATCGAGTTCTACAGTGAGGATATTTACAGCCTTATACATGCATCGCGTTTTGCATTTCATGTGGTTGTTTATTACAATTGCTAACCCACCCATTGGTCAACCCTCATTACCTTTGATTGCCTGGGTATAATAGATGGTAAAACCATCCAACGCTAATTCCATGGTACTCATGGTTTCTTGGAAAAAAATGATGGTATACGATTGCGAGGAGGGGAGGGAAGCCATCCATTTATAGAGGTTGAGGAGGCCGCATGGGTTCCATGAAATAATGGACAACCCTTGATTGGTTGTTTGCTAGTTCAAAGGCTTGTCTATTTTGTTAGCAAATATTGAGCGTAATAACGGTTTCACCCAAGTTTTTCCTCAAGCAATTGAGATCAGTTGTGATATACGTAATTTCTCATATGTGGATCCCCCGGAACCTCCTTGTGGTGCTTACTCGCTGAGGACCAGGTAAGGCAAGAAACTCATTCGCTATCAACTCTTTGTTAAAGGCGTGCAATCGAAAGCCCAATTCCAACAGATCAGCTCGATATCCCCAGATGTATTTCAGAACATTAGCGGTTGGCAAGTAACAAAGCATCCTGTAGTTATCTTATTTGATATTTGAACCACGCTGCATGCAGCAGTTAGCTTGCTTCAATGTGCTTGGTGTTAGCACAATGGTAAGACAGACAGGCGTCCAAAGTTTTGTGGGTCTACCCACAAACGCAGAGGCTGGAGGTTACATTCCAAGTAGGCTGAGAGTAGGTTGAGAACCAAAACATAAGAGGAATGCCAGGCAGAAAGAAAAAAGTGAGGGAACATGTAGAAGAGCGATGCGTGGACACAGAGAATCCAATCTGTAGAAAACACTTCAGAAAGAACCACGTTGCATGCAGTACTGTTCACATGTTAGGAGCAAATAATACATTATTTCTCTTTTTTTTATGATAGACATAAAAAGTGGAGACTATTTTAAAACAATATGCAATACGAACTAGCTGTGATCACTGCACATCTTGTACAAATCAAAATAGAACATGGAACCATATCATGTAACAAGCCATGGGAGAAGGACCGGTGTGATGGCAAAATGGTAGGGCACACTGTTACTGGAGCACTGGCCCACCACCTGCAGAAAAGATTCAAAGTCCCTACTAATTAACATTCGAAGGGAAGGAATATGGGCAATCAGCTCTAATAGATAACCACAGTTAATTCTTGCTCCTTGCAAGGTGTCCGGATTGCCCTCTAGTCCAGTAATGTTATAGTCCGATTGACCATTGGCCACCTTTTTAATTGACGCAGTGTCATCTCGAAAGTCATATGGTTAGTCCCTTTAGTTAACAGTTCTTGAACAAAGTGATCATCTTGGGAAGCAACCAGGCCTCCACGGACAAGCTGAACAGTACCATCCGATACCAAACCATCATTTTTTTGGGACTCATGAAGGCCTACCGCATTTTCAAGTTGAGGTGCTAACGCTATGGACCAATCTAAATTGAGTTCTTTCATTAATGTTTCTGCCTTAAGCACCCCACACTCCAAGGCTGCTTTCAAGGAGCACATTAATGCGGCGTGAGGGTCTAAGTTGTTAGCTGGGCATGCTAAGGTATTATTTGAAGTTGTGACCAATTTCTCTCTATGGATACCACTATCTGATTGGCACTGGACGGGCGGAGAATCACGCCAGCTCGTCGAGGGGACAGATGGAATAGAACCAATAGCCAGACACTGCTTTGCCCAACCGTTTCCATGTCAGTAGTAGAAACGGTATATTGCATAGGAAGAGGTCTTGACTTCCCAGGCCCACTAACTATCACATATTCTTTTTGTGTTAGTAGATTTTTAGACTTTGGCTGCGTGGGTAGTGTGCTACATGCTTGTGCGTATGTGGCACCTAGAGAGACATCAGGATTACCCACATTTAATTCAGGTGCATGGCTACTCATCACCAAATCCCTATGTTTGCAATCAATATTGCCGTTACGGGACACTATTGACCTCTTCCTACAATCGGTGGGAAAGTAATTCAACAGATTCATCTGTTTTTTAGAAGTGTCAGCAATAGGTAAAGAACTGAAATCTTTCCTATCCGAATCGCACATCACCTTTCCATTCCCTGTCTTATGTGTAGCAGCCGTTTTCGCTTTGTTTTTTGTCTTATTAGCAGGCAGGTCCAAGATGTCAGAACCCACAACAACATTGGGTGGCAACAAAAGCGCCCTGACTCTCCTCAGTGAGTTGATCAACATCAATTATATCTCTGTCAACCGGAAGATCTTCTGATTTGTTTTCAGTGGTTTTCAAAATTTGAATCTCAGCCCCAGCTCATTTATTTTCCTTTTTGTTATTTTTTTTAATGTTTTTGGTCTTACTGGGATCTATGCTGTCTTTCCTACATTTATCCACTCTTTTGATTGCTCTTTGGTGACCTTTTTTTTTTGGAGCGTCGTGAAAGAAAGCCTGTCTTTTCTTTTAAGGGATCCCTGAGTCCTCTTTGTTTCCATCTGCTCTATTATTTTCGTAAGGGTGGAGGTACTGTCAGGGGTTGTTTCATCATGCTGAGTAGGTGGTGTTATCCTAGAGGATTTAAGAACTAGAATATTAGTCTTGATTTCCTCTACATCATTTTTAATGGAGTTAATATCAGAGGAAAAAACTTCCCAGTTGACACCCAAAGAGAATGCAGGGGGAACAGGCAGTATTTGGAGTATATCCACATTCCCCTCTAGGCACCCCATAGGATCAGGGGTTTCTCCATACTGTGTGTACTTTTTGTTTCAATCATCAAGCCTGTTCGGTATTTCGTAGAGGCTGGGAGTGATTAGAATGATCACAGAGATTTTTTTCCATAATTAATCTTTTAGATTCTTTTGCCATAATAAATCCTTCCAATCGATTTAATTTCATTAGAATGTCATTGGATGCTGTCTTTAGCTCACGAATTTGATGATGTGAGAAATTGCGGCCTTTGTCCAATAAATCAAGTATTCTTATGATGACAGGGAAGGAATAAGGACTCTCTGTGATGGATGCAGACAGTGGGTTTGCATTCCATTCTTCTCCGTGTGGGTCAGGGGTCAATGCTGATGTTATGACTGGGAGTACAGCTAGCATCAGATCCAGATACTATGAGTTGTTCACCTCAGCCGCGTTGCACTTGGCAACATTGTTCTTCAACATGGGACTAGAATATTGTAGAAATTGTGCAGTATTTCCAATAGGGGGAAAAGTAGCTTGTTCCAGGTGGCCATTAATACCCCGAGAACGTTGCAGCAAGGGGGTCAGCACGCCGATGGAGTGACTGATATGTTTGTTCAGATCCTCCATTGCCGCAGGCCCAATCACTGTTGACTCGTTACCAGTACCACTGCCTGACATTGAAGAATTCAATGAGTTGGAATTAGGCAATATGCTCCCCTCTAAGTCCGGTAACTCACCACACAAGTTTGTTTCTTTTGTCAGATTAACAGCATGCTTTTCATTGTTATAATCACTGACATGTATTTGACCTGCTTTTAGCCCCTGCTTATCCAATGAAAATGTCGAGCTCTGCAGCTCATTACGTTCCCTACCCTGAAATATCCTTCACAATTCTACAACCTTTGGGTTCTTTGTAGGGTACTTAGCAATTGTTTATCTCATTGTAAAAATGTTACCGCTGAGCCCCAACCTCTGTAAAGTATGTCTATTAAGCAGGTGTATAAATCTCTAGCGAGGGTGGTGGCTTCAGTGGTCATGCACGCCATGGTGCCATGGCTGCCTCCAAACCGGGTCCGGGTCTGGTCTCACTGAATGGGGACTTACCGGGACATTCCGACCTATGCGGACCTATGCGGACCTGGTAAGTCCCCATTCAGTAAACCATTCCCCATTCCCATTTGAGCCCCCATAGGGCTCAATGGGAATGGGGAAGGGGCTAATAATGGGCCCACAAATTGCGGGCCCGTTATTAGCTCCAGGGTCCCTTAACGAGTCACCCAAAAAACGGCTGGTCAGACCAGCCATTCCTGCTGGGACCCGCTAGGGGACCTCGGAATAGGGCGATAAATGTTTACCGGCAGCGGCATCCTTACCGGTGCCTGTAAACCCTTACCGCTCAACTCGGAATGACCCCCTAAGTATGTTATTTATGCAATTTTATGCATTCGTAAACTTGTGTACATTGGTAGTACAATTTGTGAACTGCGAATTAGGATTCAGGAGCTCCTTACTCTAATTGGCAGCCAGGATCCAAAGTTACCTCTGGCAACACACTGGCAGTCTTGCCACCAGATGGAAGACAAACAGAATTTGAAATTCGTGAGACTGGCACAGATGACATGTGAGGCCCGAGGAGGAGACTGTGAATTGAAACTCCATCAACGCAAATCACAATATATCTGCACATTTTGGACTGTCCTTCATGGACTGAACAAGGAACATGAATACAACGTTTTCCTATGATGAAGGGATTACTGGACTCACTAATCAGGATCACATTGCTTGTTACTAATTGAAGACATTAAGCCGTACACTCTAACATCAGAGCATTATCTCCAACGTTTTGAGAAGCTATAGATGACTTTGAGTTTTCTTCTGCTGGGTGACAGATATCTTTCAATTAGTTTATGCTAACCAGCATTGTAAGTCTTATTCGAATATGTGCATGGTTTGGATCTGGGAAATGTTAATACAGTTTTAATTTTGATAGCACTTTGCGGCTGTATCTATGGCAGGTTATTCAGGTGTTATTTTACTATTCTGTAAAATTAGAAAGGCTCTTTATTGGCTTTAGAACATATAGATGGCTGTGAAGTCTTAATGTATGGGTTGCACACGCTTTTGAATTAGTAATTGATAATTAGCCCAGTCAGGTTCTTTAATTTACCTGTTGGCCTGGAATCGCTGATTTACAATTCATGTGTTTTAGCATGATATTACTATTGTATATGCATTTTTGCAGCATGTTTCTGCTTTGATATTATTCCATCATTCCTCACATTATGCCAGTCACTTTCCTTGAGAGATTTTTTTTTAATGAATTTCCCTAACATTCTGCCATAACATTTTTAAACAGAAACATGGTCCTTTTCTTGTTTCAAAGATTCATTATTCTTGGGTGTTTCTCAACATTAGGTGCCAGGATGTCTCTCGATTAACCTATAGCATGGCAGTCTTTTGATGTATGACGTAATTTAGTTCACATCGCACGTAGCGCGTATCACGTGACTGCATCCCAGCTAATATAATTAATTCAAAATTGAGCCTGCTGGTTTCGACGAGTCGGAGTACGCCGATGGTATGGCGAACACGGCCTGGATAATGAGACCCTTGAACTGTGGTGAGTTTTACCAGCTGGCAGCAGCCTCATTACAAATGTGGCAGTCTGGAAATAAGGTACCAGTCACACCGTGGCGGCACCCTTTCCGTACCACCACACTACAACTCAACCTTCCTGGGCCGTTGCAGCCAGCAGGTCTGACCTGCCGGGTGCAACGGCCCTGGTAGGCAGAGTTGTCACGGAAGCACTGGCACCATTAGCAAGGGTGCTGGTGCTTCCATGTCCCCATTCCCATGGAGTCCTATTGGATTCGATGGGAATGGAAACTTACACTTTCCGGTGCCTGATATCCCGGGCCACCGGGAGTTGTATGTTCCGGTGGCACCAGGATCTCAGGTGGCAGAAACAGTGTTACGAGTCCCATAGCAACCCGCCGCTAGCACCGGCGAGCTACTGCCAGACTCGTAATGACGCCGGATCATTTACAAGCTGAGTCCCTTACTCTTTAACTCTGTCGTGTATTCATTGTTTATATTTCAGATGCGTGAATTCATACATTAATTCTCTCGTTAGGATCTCCTTGACATTTTTGGGAATCTTTTTCATAACACAAATGATCTTGTGGTTTAGTTGAATCTTCTGATTCACGCTGGTAGGAGTTCTTTCTCCCTGTATGTTTACGCTCACTCTTGAAATTAGGGCATTGGCGCAGGTGGACGCCTTACACATTTTTAATCTCATTTTCTGAAGGCGAGTATAAGAGCACACTAATGCAGCATGTTTACATCCGGTCCTTGTCAGTTGCATTCTTAATCATCCAAAACACATTAGCTAACAAGGATAATTTATTATATTATCATACAATGAATTAAAAGTGTTGAAAGATTGTTTCACATGAGTTGAGCGTGGCACGGGTTGGCATTGCCAAGGGGTGCAATTAAATATGTTATCTAATGCAGTTAGTTTACAATTCACTTTGGTTTATTTTTCAGTTTTACTATTGGTTCGTTGGTTTTAATCCAATAAGTTACGCATAGGTATGCTTCTAAAATTGAGCGTGTGTGAAGTACTGTTTCAATAAGAATTGGTGGTTTACACTAATATTCTGTTACTTTAAAACGCATTATGCTTTCTCTATATGAATAAACAGTTGTTTGTTCTCTACTTTCTTGCCCCCATCCCTATGCACTCCTCTGTTCTGCTGGTGAATTGGTGTTTTTAATTTATGTTTTTAATGCATGTTATGTGACTTTGTCTTTGTTTTCAGCAATGCATTGTATTTCTTAAATCCTTGAAAAAGACCTGGTAGGTTTGAAACACTGTGTTCAGGTCTTGTCAGTTGCATTCTTAATGATACAAAACACTTCAGCCTTGCAAAAGACCTGGGGGGGTGGGGGGATTGAAACATGTGTCGACTGTCCTTATGAGTTATGTGCTTATGTTGAAACTCATAAACAATCATTCACATTAATGTTTGTTGTGATTTAATAATTTCCATATTGATATCTGACCCTTACTCTTTAGTTGTATACGATATATTGCTGTGTCACCAGATATTATGCACATCTCATTAATTGGTCCAGGTATGGTACAAGAAAGGAATCCAATATTTTGGCATTTTAAGGTCTGGCAAATCCAAGAATATCTTAACCTATTTAATCCTCTCCCCAATGTACATGAACGCTTCTAATGGAAAAATGAGCAATTACACCATGGATCACCCACTTTCCTTAGGTGTATTTTAAAGATCAGCATGTTTATGTATTCTGCACCTACTTGGGTACTTCCTATTAGAATTCCTAGCCCTGAACCAAAAAGTCTTAGTTTAGTTGGCCTGGTGGATTGCTATACTGACCCGGGTCTGGACTGTACCTCCCAGCTAGCTTTTCCGTGCCCTTACTTACGGTGGTTTACTAATCCCTGAGCCCAAGAGAACAAACTTCTCCAGCTCTCGTGCATACTAATCCTGGCTTTCCTTAAACTGTGAACAACGGGTGCAGCCTATTGTCCTTCTCGCTGTTAGGGGTGGGTGAAATCTCGCTGTCAAAACGAAATTGGTGAAATTCACCAACAATTCAGTTCTGCCAGCTGAGAGATTTTGCACCTTTTCTGCTGCACTTTTGGGGGATTTTTTTCCAGGGGAAATTTCATTTTTCCTCGAAATTTCTTTTTTTGCGAGTTCAGAAAACACACAATAAAAACAAATTTTGGAGAAAAACGAAACAAAGAGATGGAGCGTGCTCTTCACGGCCAGAATTTCGGCCAATTCCGCTCCTTTGACATGACTCCTCTAATGTTCCTGCTGAACCGAATTAGCCATTTTCGCCCACCCCTACTTACTATTACTCTCTCTGAGGCCCTCTTGGGCCCTCTTGGGCTGTCACTGCTCTGCTCCTCCTTCATATCTCACTAGCCTTTCACTAGCCTTTCACTGAAGTCACAACTCGACTAGAATGACGTCGTCCTATCTCTCACATATTCAGCCCGCTTCTGCCCCCTTTTATACTCTGGCTGATTGGGTAATTGATTCACAGTGCTTCCTGAACCATGGGTCTGCTTTCCTGCAAGCTTCATGTCCTCGGAGTAGTTCTGGTAAATTACTCCACCTCTTGTCCACCCTACTGACCATGTTTATAATTGCCTGCTTCTGTGGTGCTTGATTATTCACTAATGATCAGCCTGTGCCGCGCCGCCCGAAGTGATACAAACTGTCTGCAATGTTGGGGTCAGGATGCCAAGTAATGGTGGCCAATGGATCTGGCTTGGGAGCCATGTCTGAGCCAGGCATGAGAGTTTGCTGCCTGGGGCTTTAGTGTAATGGAGTCCTGATCCGGAGTCGGTGCACCCAGCATACGTTCAGCCTAGGCTTCCGGCTGGAACATGGACCTGCAAATGAGATCTGTGTGCTGCGTATACTGATCTGTCACCACAGTCAATGTCAAATCCTTGTTCCAAGGTCTATTTTTTGAGATTTTCTCATGAGGTGGCAGTGGTAGTTCTTGGGGGTCGCCCTACATGCCTCCAACTGGCAATTAAAGAATGGATAATTCCTCTATCCTCACAGGGATCTTGCACCCTCCTAATCCCCTCTTGAACCCTGGTTTCCATGGGGGAGGGGCTCTGAGGATTCTCTGTGTACCGCTTCCAGGGGTTGCATCACAGAGCACGTGGCACTTCCTGGCCCCTAGGACTCCTCAGAAATGCTTTAGGGCGGATAAACACGTGACCTCATCACATGAGGGAAAGAACGATTCCCGGATAAAGTGCCATTGGGCATGCTTTACTCAACACTTTCAATCGACTCCATTTTGCTGTTTATAGTGAGTTGACCTATGCCAGGATAGGTAAGATTATTACATTTTTATTTCCCCATGAGCCGAGGTTGCTTTCATTTAGACATGAACTCACCTTTAATGGTTTAATGAGTAAGGACATCACGTGAAAGATGACATGGTGATTTTTGCCAGGGAAGTTAGAACAGATGGCATTTGCGACTTTGTGGAGGATCCCCACTCCTGTTCTAAAAGACATGTTGGTGTTGGAGACCACAGTGGCAGCTTGGTGGTACACGGCTTCTCTAATGCCAACGCTTGTGAGTTCTCCCAGCGCTGGAAATGGACAAAATGTACTCAGGGCTCCCTCCCCTCCTTGGAGGGCAAAAGGGGGGGGGGGTGGCGCCAGGCCACACAATACAGTAGGTGGCGTAACATAACATGTGAGGGCCCCCTGCAAGCCCTGCTGAGGGCCCCTCCCCCACCGCACACTGGGCCATCCTGCTGTGCTTGGGTAGCATGGGCCCCCCGCACCGCAGGGGTCCCCATTAACCCAGTGAAGAAAGTAGCTCTTCATAGAACCCAATCGTGACGATTTGCATAAAAGCAAAGAGCGTTATGGGAACATAAGAATGCCACAAAATTTAAAATTGAAACATGTCTGGTTGTGATTCAATAAGAAACCCTTTTGATCGAATAATGGAGGTTGTACTCTGCTGTTTTCAATTGTCACAATACTCACCGTATCCAACAAAATGGCTGTATATTGCAAGACATATATATCAATTTGGACAGCCGTAGCAGTATGTGAGGCTTTCATTGTTTTTGTATTCATTCTGCAGTGCAGAGTCTTCTGAAACACAGGCTGTTCGTGTGTGCAAGAGCACGGCTTGAAAACAGATCTGGGAGTTTTCTGGGCCTCCGAAGACAAACTTGATTGGTCCTTTTCCTACTATGAATCCAACATTGTGGGCCTCATCACGAGTTTGGAGGTAACCCTTAAATCCGGCGGTAGCGTTGTTACCGCCGGATTTAAGGGTCCGCCAAATCAGGGCTTTGGCGGATTTCTCCCCAGCTCTTAGCTGGGGGGAAATCCGCCGAAAATTCGCGCACATACCACCGGCGGGAAATCCACCAGCGGTATGAGCGCAAAATTTCCCCATTGAGCCCAATGGGGAATGGGGCATTCCCAAATGGGCTCAATGGGGAATGGGGATTTCCAAATCCGCCAAACCCGTGATCCGGCGCTAATAGCGCCGGTGGGTTTGGCGATAGGGCAGATAGTACCAGCGCTATTATCGCCGGCGTTACCGCCCAACTCGTGATGAGGCCCACATGCTTAATAGTTTCCATCATGAAATCACAACTTGAGCTTTTTGTAGCAGCCTATCCATAAATAGACTTTTCAGGTACGTTTTTTGGGTAGCCTTTTAAAGCCGCTTCAGTACTCTTCAAAGTCCAGGAGAGGGAGGCAGAAGGTGAGTGGGGAGTTGGGAAATACAGGACAAGGGAGAAGGGCAAAGCTGCCATTTGTATAGTCTCCAGGCACTGTGGTGGATCTGAGCGAGAGGGGGTGGGTTAGGTTAGCAAGGAGAGAGGGACAATGCAAGATAGCTTTGCTGCTGTGCTGATGTTTTCGTGAGTGCCTGGGTAAGAGACTGGTGTGGGTGAAGGATACATGAGCGAGTTAAGCAACACAGTGTGTGAAAAACAGCTCTCTCTGCTGAATTCAAGAAGCAAACCAAATATTTAAGGTTGTGAGAAGCTTTTCCGATTCCTCCTGAGGAGTAATTCAATAGAGTATGTTTATTCAGTGCTAGACTTTAGTTCAGGGGCGCTGGAACCCATCTACGTGTTATCATTTTCTTTAAACCACCAAGTCACAAATAGATGCATTTTTATTAAAATTCTAACAATATGTGTTTGAAATACATTACAAGCTGCATATTGGAGTGTTTTTTTTGTACACAAACAGATTCTCGAATCAGAAGGATCAAAAAACGAAGAATTAAAAGGAGATTGTGGTGTGTTCATGTGCTACAAGCAATGCAGCAACGACTATTATATGGTAAAATGACATTGTGAGTCACCTTGCAGTTAGCATACACATGTTTAGCAACCCTAAATGCCCTCGGGTATGCCAGAGGTTCTGGAGCCATGCGAAACCGGACTCAAAGATGAAATAGACAAACTGCAAGGCAAAACACAGCTTTATTATCATCCAAATAAAGCAGAGACAGCATACAAACATCGAGGTTCTCGTCTAATACATACAAAACAACACTTTAAGTACCTTGGACCCGTCATATATGGAATCATACATCATTACAATTTTACAAAACCTACAGGGAATGGGGATTGGTTAAGGGACATGTCTACATATGGATCACATAGGAGTTACACATTTAATTGGGTAAATTGTATCTGATGGCTCCACCTGGAGACCACCCTAATTTTGATAAAGGTACAACTACATCATCTATTGGTTAGGGGATTGGTTGGCCTTTGACTCAATGGGCGGCATGACACTACAGAGTTTAATTGGTTGGCATCTTACTAACCAACCTTGGTCACTTGATAGGTTGTCAAGATATGAGCTAGACAGGGTGTAGGCGGAGAGAGGCCCATGAAGTTACCATCCCTCATCCTCAGGCCATGAGACTGAGCAATTACTTTGTACTTGACCTTCCATGGTGGCTTATGTCTGTGTGTACTTTTAGGGAGTCTTGCAAGTGTCCTATCTTGTGCTTGCAGCTAATGAATAGCCAGTATTGTTCACATAGGAGTCATGTGTTTTATTGGGATTTTAGCTAATTCTAACGTGTGTAGTTTTTCTGCTTCCACCAGGGACCCTCTTAAGTTATTCTTCATTAAGTTTGTTGGCTTACTATTCTAGTGTACCTGTTAAACAAAGGAGGGTATTATTAATATATACCTTTAATGCCATTAGGAGTATTCTGCTTGCATCTGGGGAAATGCTCTCGTGCTTTCGCTCTGCCATTCTCATCCTCCCTATCTCACTGTAACCTTGGCTCTAACTGCCGGCTACTGTCTGAGCTCTGCACAGCAATGTATTTCTGCAGATTCAGCATTTCTAGTCCTTTGAGTCTTCAGGCCTCTGCATGCTGCAACATCAGTTTTAAAGAAAATGGCTGTTATGTTATACTCTGGTTTAAATGTTAATGAGCTATACTTGTGTGTCGTCCATGTTGCATTTAACGTATACACTGGTTATATTAGTGTTCTTCATGTCTTGTGGTTGCCATGTTATTATTCTTCATGTATAAATGTATAATTGACCTAGTGTACGTATTCTTCATGTGGAGTGCATATCTACTTCGTGTCGACTATGTGCACCTACTAATGTTGCAACGTTAGCTTGATTCCTTTTGCCATCTTAAGTTCAGATTGTTTCTATGTCTTGTACCTGCCTTGGATGAGGGAAATACAGTTGTCTTAGTGAGTAATGCTTCTCACTTGTATGATATTTGATTGGGGCAGGCCAGAAGCTACAGATGACGTATACATCTGCCTCCTGACACTCTCCCCCCTGGTCAAGTCATCAACCACATTCTTCCTTCTGCTCTCCCCCAGATAGGATTATTTGGGTACCTGTATTTTACTCACCCCCCTCAAGCTAGTTCCATATCATGTGTTCATCAAGGCTGTATGGTAGGTAGTTACACACCCCAGAGACATCACCCTTGACCCAGTCATCTGTGTAATTCTGGGTATCTGGAGGGTGCTTAAACTTTGACACTTGAGGGGCTAGACGACTGTCTATGTTTGGGTACGGATTAAGCCATCAGTTTGGGAGTACTCATGCATGTGACTATCCAGGGTTATCACTATTTTCATCCCTACTGCCTTTTTACCAGTCTTTTTGCTTTGGTTTATTGTTTGTCTTAGGGTACAGAAGGCCACTAATATCAGTACTAGTATAGCCAATAGAATCGTGAAGGCATTAGATAACCAGCAAATCATCCAGGAGAAATATAGCTAAACCACAATGTCTCCCACCTCCTCCTCCATTTTAGCGTACAATTCAGTCAATGTGGCTATTGTTTCTGTGAGGGTCCCAATTTCCTGATCATTAGTGGGTGTGCACATGCAGCAAGATGGATCAATTTTTGTGCACATGCCCCCCTTCCATAGTCATAATCAGATCGAGGACATAACCTATTTTTTAGGGTCATAAGCCTTATTGCTCTCAGCTCTTCCTTTATGACATTAAATCCTCGTATTTTTGTGTTAATAGTTTGCAACAGCTCCCAACTGGTTATTTGCAGCCATCTGGCATTCACTTGGGCCTGCAACCCATCGACAAAGCAGGACCCGAAAAACGTTTCCATTTTGCTGAGCAATTTAAGCACATCTGGTATGTCTCTGTGTGACGTTATTGATTTTATTGACAGGTAATTGCTTCTTTTCATGCGCTTAAAGGGTAAAGACCTTTTATTTCTTAGGTTTCATCAGGAGAAAATCCCCAATCGGCACCTCACTCTGGGGCACTACTAACGCTAGTGAGCTTATCACCACCAAGGAGCACAGGCGTTCCCAATTTGGGGGAAGTTGCATGTATGCTTTTGAACCACAGGCCAAATTTAATTGTTCATGTATAAAACGCTTAATACCAATGAGTGGCTTCTAAGCATTGGATTGGCATTCAAACCTATGTTGCCCTGCATTGCCCTGCATTGTCTTGCTTCCAAGACAAATGTGGTGCCCCTGAGCTATCCTATTTCATATAGTGGTCAATTACTACTGCTGTACCTACTTTCATGCCAGGTACGTCAAAGATGCATTCCCATAACTTATTATTTCCCACCTTTACTGCCCCTTCATTTAAAAAACACAGGGTTGCATTTTTCAGTGGTCATATTGGCACTGGTCCCCTCTCATCTTCCAACGATGTGAACTGTTTCATATAGACAGGCCAGTGTCGAAGGCACTAGGCATTTGTGTTCTGCACAACCTCTTTATTCTGCCCTATAAGTGGCAATGCATTGGATCCTATCAATCCTTCCTCCCAACCGTCATCAGTAAGTACATTTCCTTTTATTTGTAACTGGCATCTATTCCAACACCCACATATTTCTTTTCCTTGTACATCGTTACATTGCAGCATTTTGTGATCTTCTTTTTTAATCCCCCCCCCCACTGGTCTCTAGTAGTGCGTATTTCATCACCTTGTTTTATATTTTTGCGCTTATCATCATAGTCGATGTTTTTATAAAATCATCCACCCTTTGGGAATCTGCCTTTGTTACCCGTACTATGGAAGCTGTTTGGCCCTAGGGTTATACATAGTTCTAGTTGTATTATGCAATGGTCCCAATTGCTCTGTGTTTGATACAATTGCTCTCGATTTGATACACTTACCTGTAAACACCTATGTTGTAACCTTCTATTTCTAAAATCTTGCTTTGAACGCTCAATGTAACCATGATCAATGTAACCCTACTGTAACTAAGACAATCTCATGCAACAGCGCCTCGATGCCCATGGGCTGTTAGTGCGTTCTACAAATGGAAAACATTTAAATTAAATAATGTTCTGTGTGTGCAGGTATTTCTTTTGCTGTGAACATTCTGGAGGCACTTATGGCATAGGGGATGAGTGAACATACGAAACATCTCTCAGAAGAAGTCTCTCTTCCCACTTTGCTCATATGCTGGTACCACAAGTTATTGGTGGCATGGAGAGAATCATCCATATACTTGCTCAATTGACTTGAGTCATCTAGTACACTTCTTTTCAATCTTATATTCTGTGTGGTCATTGAAGGGGATTCTTCTGGAGTTAGCTTGACTGTCATGACCACCGGAGCTGCAATAGGTTTACTGGTTTAGCTATGTTATAAATGATCAATTGTCTTAATGCAACAAAAATGATAAAATAAAGACCACAAAATCTGCAGAACATGGCTCCCACCATAATAGCTAGTGAGTCTACCTTCTGCAAATAGCTATTGGTATAACGCCCCCTACGTGTTAAGGGAGAGTATAAAATCTTGTTTAATGCACGCATGGTTCTGTCAAGGAAAATGTTTCTGTCTTCTCCTTTAAATCAGTAATTGCTTATAAAGAAAACTTCAGTTAATTGGACATGACAAATGTCCACAAAACTATTAATGCTCTTCACTTTGAAATAATATAGCAGCTTGTTGAATTATCCCAGTTCCTAGAGGAAAATAAGGTTTGTTGGGGTGGTCAGGAAGGGTCCCCATGATTACAAGGGGTTCATGTTGTGTAGAGGCGTTGCTAGGGGGGGGGGCTCACGGGGCTATAGTCCCTGGACTTTTGGTTGTAGCCCCGGATAGAATCTCAGGGGCTACAACCAAAAGGTTAGCTAGCCCCAAGTCCCGACAGTCTCGACATTAGCATAGCTCCGGATCTTTTACAGACCTAGCAACACCCCTGATGTTGTGCATGCCATATTTATGACTTGGAGTGGCGGCGAACTAGGTGCGCTGTTGCACTGTCATATGTATAGCACGTAGTTAATTGTGGATGGGTGTGTTATTTTTTACTGTTACTGTTGTCTAGAAACAATAAATATTGGAGTTACAAATGGTTAGAAAGATACAATGTTAAAACCACAAAAGCAACATGAACACGATTTACACGCAGTGTGCTCTGAAGAACATGGAAACTGGAAAAGGGAGAGTATCTCAATGTACATGCATGATACGGCCTGTCCACAGATCCCAAGGTAAAGAAGGAATAACATTTATAAAATATACACACAGGGGAATATATAAAAGGAGATTTTGATCACACAGAGAAGCATATGGAAAACGTTAAATAAGGAGTTTATATAAATCTGCATGCTGGGGCTTTGTGAGTTTATTCGAACTTTGCAGTTAGCAGTTACACGGTTCATTTTTAGGCAGCTGGGACATTTGATTTTTTTTGGGTCCATTGGGCTGAAGAAGGATGAATGAGTCATTCAGTAGAAGGTCAGCTTGCGAGCCGGACAAAGGTTTATGGTTTAACAGTTTAGGAAGGAGCATATGTAATCTTGCTTGTTTCATTGGACTTGCGTAGAAGTGATTGACTATTTATTTGGGCTGACAATAATGATTGGGCCCGAAGCCAGGGTTTCCAATGTTCAATTGTTTTCACAGGGTGAAACTAGAGGCTGTACGTGCTGGAGTAGTGCTCACATAAATTTTAATGTTTTAGAAGGAGCCAGGAGTCTGGGGTGTATGAGATAGCAATCAGTAGTTCAAAGAAGAACCTGTTTGTTCAGGCCTTCCTCGTATTGCTACAATATCTGAGTGGATTTTGTGCAAATCACACTTAAGGTTAAAGAGCTTAGGCCAGTTATTGCTAGTAATGAATTATGTTTCAATACCAATGTTTAACCATGTGCAGATGTCATGACCTACCACGGCCAAGCCAAATCCTAAGAAGAGTTGTGTTTTACATCTGATCTGAAGATGACAAATACAAAAAAACTGGCCAATAAAAATGTAGTAATTGGGAAAAGATGGGGTTTGTTTGAAGATGATGTTTTCCATTCATAGATGGGGGATGGATGGTAATAAAGTAAATACCAAATGGGATTGTTTTAACTGTTGCAAAAATGTATATAAGATGTGAACTGATGCGGTTTGTTGAGACTTACATTAGATTGGTCCTATAACACCTTCTAACTGCTCCCGGATAATTGTACAATAAAAAAATGTGCATTTTGTACAAAGCGTACATTTGATCATCAGGTGGTGGACCTGATTTGGGCTGAGGTGATTAGGGGTCTGCCCCCACAAATGTTGCAAGCCAGCCAGGAGCCCAGGCTTTCCGAGACATTGGTGGTCTTCTGTCCACACCACTTAGCTGCGACACCTCACTGCAGAGACCGGTCTTTATGCACAGTGAAAATTAGGTCTGTGGTCAGCATTTTGGTTAAAGGTCTGTCTGCTTCCCAGAGTCGTGGTGCCATGGCCTAGCTGTGGAGGATGACTTGATGGAGCACCACATCAGAGCGCCTTGGGTTCATGTGAGTGCACACTTCGAGTGTAAAGCAAGAGGGAAAATAGTGGTAAAAAAGGGTTTCTTTGATTTAAGTTTTTTTTATAAGGGTAGACTTGGAGTGTGGGTGTGAAAGTAGTTGAGGTTGCGGGGAATGGAAAAGGGGATGTTTTTGAAAGAGTGATTGTGATTGTGTTGTAAATCCCTTGTATATATTTTTTGCATAGTTTATTATTTAGAGGTGTGTGGTGGGATCTTAGTCCACACGCTGTCATGATCCCTGTTCCTAGCCCCCTTAGGCAAAACACTGGAGCCAGGCCACGATCCCACACATGGACCATGAGGGCCTCCCTATCTCCTCAGAAACTCACTTAGAGCCAGACCTTGCGCCTGTGGCGCCAGGCTCATACATGATGCAGAAGACTGACTTGGAACTGGACTTGGCATTGCACTTGGGGCAATATGGATGCCCCCACATAACTCAGTTCCATGAACTGAGTTATGCGGTCTAGCTTTTTGGGTGTGGTCTGACCTAGGGATGCTTGTGATACCTGGAGGCTATATAAACCACGCCCGGACAGAGAAACACGCTTTGCGTTACTCTGCGCCTGCAGCGTGACACTCACTGTGTTCGGATCGCTCTCCTGGAGGCCATCGCCTTTCCTCCGTATCCCGTGCACCTGCAAGAACAAGAACAGCATTAATATCATACTTACCGAGGAGAATCCTGCTTCTATCCAGCGCTCCTCCATTCCTGCGGACAGCATTTCGGCCTCATCATCTTCATCCCGGAATGCTGCATCCTGAGAAGAAAAGGAACGAGAGAAAAGACATTAGTAAGCATTCTCTTATCTCGACAACAAGAAGAGTCAAACGCTTACCTGAACTCAAGTCGCTCTTGGTAACTTCAGCTTCGGAGCATGCCATCGACCTACAAAAGGAAAAGACAACACAGTTTAGCACATAAAGGACAATAAGGCGCTGCACATCGCGCTTACTCACCGCATCTTATTCTCTCAACCGGCAGCCGTACTGGGACATGGTAGTGGTTGGCAAGGGACAAAGAGAGACATAGGTCATCATAAGAACAACAAACCTGCCTTATCAGGCTGGAGTTACAACAAGCCCAGACTCATTGGGGCCGCACCAGTGGAGCAACAAGGTCGCGCAGCACCCACATCAACCGACGCAACCCTGCACCGAAGAGCAGGACGGAGAGCACACTACATAAGAAAACAAGGTGAGGAGAGGACATAGGGGAAGGATTGGTCCTCAAGGGAAGTGGGGGTCAAATAACTTGAGACTATAAAGCTAAAATCTAGAAATCCTGTATTTTAGACCCAGTTCCCAGTTGAATGGATTCCAGGGAAGGGTTTGAGATTGTGGTTGGTCCGAGCAGGCTGAGTGGCGTCCCTGTGGATATCAGGTGAGCGTTACAGAATGCAAAGCCCCATACCATAACCCACCTGGACATCATGGAAACGTCAGAAACCGACCAGTTGGCCCAACTGCTGGGGCACTTACGTGCTGAAGTACATGCAGCCAGGGAGGAGACCAATACCCTGAGGAGACAGTTGATAGTCGCTAAAGAACGCACTGATGACTTAGGACAGCAACTTCTCCAGTCACAGGCGGGACATGCACCGTTGCCCGGTAACGCTTCAGCGATGCCAGTAACATCAGCCAATCCTGTACAGATAACCCTTCCTGGGGCAGTTCCTTTGGCCCCACCTGAGCAATTCACGGGAGATCCCAAGAAGTATGCAACATTTATGAACCAATACCATCTGAATTTCCTTTGTAGGCCTGGGGCCTTTCCAAATGACCAGTCACGGGTCGGTTTCGTTCTATCCTATCTGAACGGCAGTGCTGCAGATTGGTCTGGACCCTTTGTCAGTCAGGATGATCCTTTGCTACATGACTTCAGGGGTTTTCAGCAGGAGATGGAGAAACTCTTCGCTCGTTGTACCCATGGACAGGCATTAGACAACAAACTTTTGTCCCTTCGTCAAGGAATCCAAGATCTATTAACTTATATAGCAACCTTCAATAGGCTCGTGGTCGAAGCCGGATGGCCGGAGGAGAAGAGAACCACATTATTTCATCGGGGCCTACGAGGGGAGCTAAAAGATGTTCTTGCACAAGTGGTGGATCCCCAAAAGACTGTGCAGAGTTCATTAACCTGGTGGGTCAATTAGATCATAGGTTGCAAGACTGAAGAGCAGATCGAATCAGACTGGACACTCGCCCTATGTAGGTGCGATCAAAGGACAATGTTTCACGAACAACAGAAAGTTCAGGGGAACCAATGCATATCGGAGGGGTTAGGGCCCCCTTGACTAAGGCTGAAAGGGACAAGAGAAGGCAGCAGCAGTTATGTTTGTACTGTGGAAAGTCAGATCATATCCTTAAAGAGTGTCCAGTCAAACCACCAAGGAGAACCGTAGTTGCCACGGACAAAGAAGATACTATCAAAGAGTCGGAAAAGTACCAAGCCTGGCAAGTGTAGTGGTCCACTTGTCGAGCAAAGAAAGTGAACTATAGACCTCCCATTTTGCATTGTCTGTGATCTTGATCAACCACCAACAACCATCTCGGATGTATGCCGTAAAAGCGTACATTGACAGTGGAGCAGTTGGGAACTATATGGACCAAGATCTCGCAGCAAAGATGGGGCTTCCCTTATGCCCTAAGTCAACCACTGACACTGTCACCACTGTTGATGGTATGGAAATAGCTTCTGGTCCAGTATCCCAAAGCACAACAGTGTTAACTCTTCTGTGCCAGGATGGACACCGGGAATCTATCGCTTTCGACCTCATCAAGGCACCCCAGTTCCGATTGATTTTAGGAATGCCCTGGTTGGTAGCTCATAATCCTCAAATAGATTGGCGTGCAAAAGAGTTGGCCTTTTCCGGAAGTTGTGCTCACACTTGTTACCAAGGGAAGAAGCCAACTGATACTAGAACTCTTGCTCATGGAACAGCAACAACAGCTCTGGGGGTAACCGGTACCCTACCAAGTGAATACCAGGACTTTCAAGATGTGTTTCAGAAAGAACAAGCTAACACCTTACCACCACACAGACCATACGATTGCCAGATCGACCTGATACCCGGTGCACAGATCCCTTGTGGGCGAATCTACGCACTCACAGAACCATAAAACCAGCATTTAAAGTCCTATTTAGAGCAGTACCTGGCAAAATGATTCATTCGCCCCTCGAGGTCACCAGCAGCCTCCTCTCTATTCTTCGTGCCGAAGAAGGAAGGGAACTTGAGGACGTGCATCGACTATCGTGCATTAAGCCAAATCACCATAAAAAATCGCTACCCACTACCACATATTCCAGAATTACTAGATCAGGTTAAAGACGCCCAAATCTACACAAAATTAGACCTTAGAGGAGTGTACAATCTTGTTTGAGTGACAAAGGGAGACAAATGGAAAACCGCCTTTTGTACCAAGTATGGCCTGTATGAATATCAGGTAATGCCCTTTGGCCTTTGCAACTCTCCCGCTGCATTTCAATACTTCATGAACGATGTCTTAAGAGAGTTAATCGGCGTCTGTGCCCTAGTTTATATAGACGGTATCCTGGTATACTCCGCCTCAAAACAGGACGACGTCAGGCATGTTCGATCCATCCTGGCAAAACTCTGCCAACATCAACTCTATGCCAAACTCTAAAAATGCTCATTTCATGTCTCCATAGTGGAGTTTCTTGGTTTCGTCCTCACCCCAAAAGGAATTTGAATGGATGTACACAAGGTAGATGCTATCCTAATTTGGCCATCACCAAATTAATTCAAAGGAGTCTAGAGCATGTTAGGTTTTGCCAACTTTTACCGCCGATTCATCCTGGGGTTTTCGCAAATAGTACATCCAATTACATCATTGCTAAGAAAATGCAACAAGAAGTTCCAATGGACAGAAGAAGCAGAAAAAGCCTTCCGGGAACTGAAGGTGAGGTTAACTTCTGCCCCGATTCTACAGCATCCTCGCCCAGACCTCCCATACGTGAGGAAGACGGATGCTTCAAGTATGGCAATGGGAGGTGTTCTCTCGCAGAAGGACCCAGAAACGGGTCAATTACACCCTGTCACCTTCTGGTCGCGTAAATTTACACCACCTGAGCTCAATTACGCTATAAGGGACAAAGAACTCCTAGCCATCAAGTCACCCTTTAAGGCCTGGCGACATTATCTCTTAGGCGCCAGACACACAATCACCCTAATAACGGACCATCGAAATTTACAGTACTTAAAAACAGCAAAGGCTCAATCTTCACAGCCACTATGCAGGGCCCTTTTCTTCACTGAATATGATTATGTGATCACGTTTTGACCAGGAGTCAAAAACGGAAAGGCCGATGTTCTTTCCCGAATGGGTATCGGTGAACAGGTATACAAGAACCCTGACCCAATATCCATTATTCCAAGTAACAAACTCCTGGGAATTACAACAACCATGACTCAAGGTGAGCTACATGAAGAAGTCCAAAGCTTGATGGGTCCCGAGCAATTCCAAGAGTGGAGTACACGAGGAGAAGATCACACAATAAAAAAACAACTACCCTATTTCAAGAACTGTTTATTCCTGCAGAATAAAGAACTACAAGAACAAGTCATGTCTGGTTATCACGACTCCTTAATCGAGGGCCATCCTGGAATTGCAAAGACTTTAGCCAAGGTAAAGCGAAGTTACTGGTGGCCCACCTGGCGTAAGGACATTGTCCAATTCATCCTATACTGTGGTGTGTGTGCACAAAATAAATCATCAAAACAAAAGCCAGGTGGACTCCTTCAACCATTGGAAATTCCACCAGCGCCCTGGCATATGCTATTCCTTGATTTTATTACTGATTTACCACCCAGTCAAGGATTTAACACCATTCTAGTGGTTGTGTATCTATTTTCAAAAATGGCACACTTTACTTCATTGCTCTTAAGGGTCTCCCAAGCACATCCACTTTGGCAAAAGTGTTTCTCAAACGCATTGTACGGCTCCATGGGTTTCCTTCGTTACTGGTCTCAGAGCGAGGTACTCAATTCATGTCCAACTTCTGGAGGAAGTGTTGTTCTATGGCCCACATTGACATCCGATTATCCACCAGTCACCATCCCCAAACGGATGGCCAAACGGAGAGAATGAACCAAACGCTCAAACAGTACCACGCTGTATGCTACACCAAATAGAAGGAAGTTGGACGGACCTGCTATGGATAACCGAATATGCCTATAATAATTCTCTACACACCAGTATGGGCAGACTCCCTTTTATACCATACATGGCAGGTATCCACGCACTTACGAACTATAGGCCCCTACTACACTGGAAATGCCAGCAATTAAAACCTTGCATGCGACCATTTCTCAATCCTTTAAAAGGGCAGTCGAACATTTACTCCAAGCAAAGAACCGTCAAAAGAAATTTGCTGACCAGCGTCGAGCAAAGGCCCCCAATTAGCAGGTTGGAGACAAAGTCTGGTTGGCATCTAAGCATGTGCCCATAAGAGGAACCAGGACGTTCCACCCACGATACCTAGGTCCTTTTACCATCACCTTTGTGATAAATCCAGTAGCATTCAAACTAGCCTTACCGCCCAACATGCAAATTCATCCTGTGTTCCACGTATCCCTGCAGTAACCTGTTCAACCCGGAACCCGTGTTACAACACCACCGAAATCAGTAGTGATCAATGGCGAGCCAGAATTTGAGGTCAAGGACATTCAGGACTCAAAGTATGTCAGATCCAACCTATACTATCTAGTGGACTGGAAAGGGTATGGCCCGCAAGACAGAACATGGGAACTTTGTGAGTATATCCATGCACCTCGTTTGCTCAAAAGATTCCATCAAAACCACCGAACCAAACCAGGACCAGACAGGAGAACCACCATGAGAGTTGCCTTAGGGGGGAGTGCTGTCATGATCCCTGTCCCTAGCCCCCTTAGGCAAAACACTGGAGCCAGGCCACGATCCCCCACATGGACCTTGAGGGCCTCCCCATCTCCTCAGAGACTCACTTGTGGTGCCAGGCTCATACATGATGCAGAGGACTGACTTGGAACTGGACTTGGCATTGCACTTGGGGCAATATGGATGCCCCCACATAACTCAGTTCCATAAACTGAGTTATGTGGTCTAGCTTTTTGGGTGTGGTCCAACCTAGGGATGCCTGGGATACCTGGAGGCTATATAAACCACGCCCGGACAAAGAAACACGCTTTGCGTTACTCTGCGCCTGCAGCTTGACACTCACTGTGTTCGGATCGGTCTCCTGGAGGCCTTTGCCTTTCCTCCGTATCCCTCAGACCTTCAAGAACAAGAACAGCATTAATATCATACTTACCGAGGAGAATCCTGCTTCCATCCAACGCTCCTCCGGTCCTGCGGACAGCATTTTGGCGGCTTCACCTTCATCCCGGAACGCCGCATCCTGAGAAGAAAAGGAACGAGAGGAAAGACATTAGTAAGCATTCTCGTATCTCGATTCCCTAAAACAACAAGAAGAGTCAAACGCTTACCTGAACTCGAGTCGCTCTTGGTAACTTCAGCTCCGGAGCATGCCATCGACCTACAAAAGGAAAAGACAACACAGGTTAGCACATAAAGGACAATAAGGCACTGCACATCCTGCTTACTCACCACATCTTATTCACTCAACCGGCAGCCGTACTGGGACATTACAGTGGTCGGCAAGGGACACAGAGAGACGTAGGTCATCTTAAGAAGAAGCGAACAGTGCTGCGCATCGCGCTTTCACTCACCATTCAGCGCTAGGCTTCCTTAAGCAGCCCGACACCATTTCGATCCCCTTCCAACACCTAAGGGAGAAAGGGGAGACATCAGTAAGAGCGCAAGAGACAAGAAAAGGACAGTTATCCAAGAACCAACAAAGCTACCTTATCAGGCGGGAGTTACAACAAGCCCAGACTCATTGGGGCCGCACCAGTAGAGTAACTAGGTCACGCAGCACCCACATCAATCCACGCACCCCTGCACCGAAGAGCAGGACGGAGAGCACACTACACAAGAAAACAAGGTGAGGAGAGGACATAGGGGAAGGATTGGTCCTCAAGGGAAGTGGGGGTCAAACAAGTTGAGACTATAAAGCTAAAATATAGAAATCCTGTATTTCAGACCTAGTCCCCAGTTGAACGGATTCCAGGGAAGGGTTGAGATCGTGGTTGGTCCGAGCAGGCTGAGTGGCGTCCCCGTGGATATCAGGTGAGCGTTACACATGCACAGTTTGAGGCTTGTCCTGATACCGTTTAGTTTGCTTGTCTGATTGGTTAGAGCCCTCACCTGAAGGTGGGGTGGTATCTTAGGGTAGGTTCAACCATAGATACCTTTCTGAAGTAGGCCTTGTCATTCTTTTGTATTAGCCCTGCAGGCAGAGCCCCTCACCTCGATTTTCTTGGTTTCTCGAAGTAGTAAAGGGGAAACTTCCTGCAGTCAGGAAAAGACAGTTTTGTGGTAAAGAAGGCTGTACTAGTGATAAAGAGAGCAAGAGCAGCGGTGCTGTAGTGGAAAGCATTGAGCCCCTCCTATGCTCGAGTGGTGAGGATATCTAGGAAATATTGGCAGGCAAGTGTTTTTTTAATAAGATGCTGTCTTTTGTATAAAAGTGAGAAATAGAATTGAAGTAAGTAGTTGAGTGGGGCAATTGCGGTAAAATGAATATCATGAGTGATTGTGGGGAACGACTAAGAAACTGGGCAAGGGTAAAAGGGGTGTTCTTAGGGTGAACTTTAATTGTGACGCAGTTTCAGCTTGATGTTTTTTTCAGTGAAATTATTTTTTTTACAACTTGGGGTGGAATATGGAAACTTCATTGAATCATTTGTGCCAGGTGTTGCCCGTCTATAAGGAGAAAATTCTAAAATGCCAGAGGGAGTGGCTCTGGGAAAGTAAGGGGAAAATGGTAAATTCTTGGCCTGTCGAGGGAACATATGATACAGGGATATCAGAGAACCTGCATAACTTTTTGACTACAAATCAAAAAGTCTCGAAGTTAGAGAAGCAGTTAAACATCTTGGAATTATGGAGAATGTATGAAAAAGGCAGGAAGGGCCATAATGTTGAAATCGTGGATGGAAAGCCAAAAAAGGAGGGTGCAGGAATTCCTTCTGTGCCGCCCCCATTTGGGTGCTATGCTTTATCGCCCACAGAGGAGTACATCGACCCTGAGTTTGTACCACCATGGACCCAGCTGCCACTACAGTGGTTGCGAGATGGACACAGGTAACGCCTACATCAGTTACGATTTCTAAGAATTTGGATTTAGAGGAAAGTGGAAGGGTAACTCCTTCAATGGTCAGGGCTGCAGAGAGGTTTAAAATGGAGAGCGGGAAGGGGATAACTCCCCTGACTGCTATGCTAGCAGATAGATTAAGGATGGAGGAGCGAGAAATAGTGAGGTTGGTAGTCAGAAAAGCGGAGGAAGGATTGAAAATGTGAGAGAAAGACGAGGTTAGGCCCTTACCTGCTGGGATGGAGGGTAGGCTGCGAAGAGTGGTAGATGCGCATGAATGGGAAAAAATGAAGGAAGCACTAGGGCTAGTGGAGGAAGAGGGAGTGCTGCTATGACGGCAAAGAGATGAAGAGCAGGAGGAAGTGAGAAGGGATGTAGAAGAAGGAAGGTGGAGACATGGGCAGGTTCTTGTTATATTCAACAACTTGGTTATCAGAATGGTTGAGGTGGATTTGCAGAACAGGGATGCAGGGATGCGGCCACAGGTCCAGGGACTGAGCAGGGAGGATGGGAGACAGCACTCTATGGTAGTTCTGGTTATATTTGTGTGCCTGTAGAAGGGTCAGGGGATGTGGTAGCTGGAGGAGAAGATGAAGAGGGATGGGAATCAGATGTTGAGCAGGGAGAGCAGGGTGTAGTCACCATACTTCCCACTCCAGTAGCAGTGATAGAAAGCACACCATGGAGTCATCGGATACCCCACGGTACTCGCATGGCTGTAGCAAGTAGTAGGGGAGAGATGGTAGAAGCCAGAGAAAAAACAGGTGTAACTCTGTTTCGGTTGCAGCAGAAGGGTCTGGGAAGGGTGTATTTCATCCAGTGGTCACACATGGACCAGAGAAACTTGATGAAGACAACCCCTTCACTCACCTCAGGGCCAGGGAAGTGGATTTATGCATTAGAGAAACACACTGCCAGTGTCATGTTGGCCATAAGGGACATGAAGATCTTATTCACGGTCCTAATGGGGGAGCAGTTAGACAAGCTTTGGAAGAAATCAGGTTATCCGGGAGTTCAGTTGAACACAAATACCCATGATGGAGCATATTTTAATAATCTTAGGGCAGAGGTATGGGGGGGCCTTGCAGATCATGTATTCTGATAGGCCTGATATCAGTTCAATGTGAGCTAAAACAATTAAATTTAATGATGATCCTGCCGAACACATACAATTTAGTTAGATGATGTGGAGGGCAGAAATGGGAGAAGCATGGGACTAGAATGTGATGATTTTTTTACCACATGCTTCCCAAAGAAGTAGGGATGGAGGCCAAGTGTTGGTGGAGATTCTAGCACATATTTTACATTTTTGCAAAAGAAGACAAGAACATGAGAGGAAGAGTGTAGAGCAGGAACAAAAAGCAGAGGCTAAGCTTGTTCAAAAGAAATTAGTGAAGATTTGTCTAGAAGGGGCAGAAATAAAGGACAGCAGGGGAAATCAGGACAACAGGGACACAGTAAACTGTGTATGACACTGGGGTGGATGGACGGGTATATTCCCAGTCCAAGGCCAATGAGAGGGTTTCCGAGGGGCAGGGGAGGATTTCCATAGGGAAGTTGGTCATTTGGCAGGTTCGGGGGAATTGGTCCTCAGTTAAATGGGCTGATGGGAAACAGTTATGGAGGATTCTATGGGATTCAGTGTTGGTCGTGTAGAAGGTTGGGATACATTTCACAAAATGTTCATGAGCGGCCACAAAACTTTAACAAGGGAGCTCTACAGATGCAAGTCCCGACCCTGCCATATGCCCTGGGCTCTGTGCAATCACATTGGCACAGGTTTTGAACAGAACCCAGCGATTGAGGCTACACAGGCCTTCAGGATTGCACCGACCATGCCAGAACAAGCATTGGTGCAGACATGGGACAAGAATCCTTTACCCCAAGGAACAGTTGAGCACTACACTGGACCGAGTGTTTTGGGGGAAATCCTTTTTCTCCCCTGATTGCTAATATGTACCATGAGTAGGACAGTCTACAGGAGTCTCTGATGTGTCCAGTCCTGTCCGTTACCACCGATCAGGAAGAGGAACCCTGGATGAGTGTGCAGGTAGGTGACCATACCTTCTCATTCATGGTTGACATAGGGGCTACAACATCTTGCATTAAAGAAGGTAAGTTCCCTTTGTCAGGCAAAACAATGGACACACAAGGATTCTCTGGGGATATCCTGACAGTTCTTTGTACTGAAGATCTTCGCATAAAGCTGGGTAATCAAAGTTTATCAACCACTTTGTTGTATTGTACGGACACCCCAGTGAATCCTTTGGGAAGGGTCATCCTGAGCAAGTTGTAGATGTCGATTGCCCTCATGGAGGAAGGTATTGTATGCTCGACCCCAGGGTTGTATTCAGTGCGTTTCGAGACCTATTGAGGTGACAGCATGATTAGGGGTGCTTCACTGCCTGCAGCATTGTTTCTTTATGGGGTGATGGTTTGGTTGAGTTAAGTCCTGGGGATCAGAAATCAGGCCGGCGGGTACCATTTGAGTTCTTATTTCGGCCTGATGTAATTCGAGGCACCATAGTTGCGATCCTCCATGCTGCAGAGTTCAAGAAGAACACTATGGTTCTCTCATGTACAGATGAGGAAGACTGAGAATGACGCACAGTTCTGTGTATCGATGAGACCTTGTCGCTGAGGGATTTGTGCGACGAGCGATTGTTCGAAGACACCGGAGACGCAGGAGAGATGGTCTTTGAAATTGGGGGTACATGGATAGATAGCGATAGAGCAAAGGAAAGTACCACAGACCAAGCTCATCGTTAGAAATACATTGCCATTTTGAAAGGAGGATTTGGGAAAAGTACCGGACCATCTGTGGACCAGCGATCCTCATGATGTGGGGCTGCTAAAGAGTGCTGGAGCGGTGACGATAAAATTGAAACTCATGCGATATTACTGTGGGTAAAGCAGTAGCCCATGTCTAGGGAGGCAGATGAAGGGATTAATGAGAACATTATGGCGTTGTTGGAGCAAGACATAATACAACCTTCTGTATCCCCATGCAACACGGCTATCTACTGTGATGAATCCTACAGCTCCCTCACTACATCCCTGCCTAAAGTTTCCTCCCAGGTAGCCAGGAAAAGGCAGACACTTCCTGATCCTCACCTTGGGGGTGGTGGACTGAAGGAGGATCACTTGGGAGGAGACGAGCCCGGGGTTGGAAAGTAGATTCCGTCGGATGAGACACAGTATTTGTACTTTAAAAGGCAGAACCTTTTAAAGTTGCCAGAACAGGTAATGGCATATTGTCATTTTGATGTATCTAAACCACATATAAGATCTGTGGCTCATAACGCAAATGCCTTTAAACCTGAACAGACATTAAAAACATTAAAAACAGAAAGACCATGTAAGGTACTTCAGGTTAAAAATCCTCCCTACTCCAAAAGGTATAATGGAAAGGAATTTAGAAAAATAGAAATATTGCCTTAAATAGACGCAGGAAGCCCCAGAACACAATTAATATATAAAGGAATATAGTGCCATGTTATTAGACTGCTGACTGGCAAAATGGGGGCAGTTGCTCGGAGGGCCACCTGAGGCACGAGGCCCCGTTCAGTTGAAAAGGTTGAAATGCCCGGACGCTGTCCTTGGTTCCAATCTGAACAAGGGAACAGCCCCTTGGTAATGCAGAATGGCATGTATGATGTCGCATGTATGGAGGCAGGCACAGGAATTCTTCCAAGTTGCCAATGATGCTTCTGGCTGCATTTATAGATGTGAAGAGAACAAGCGAGCCAAATATAGCAAGCAACCGGTACTGAGCAAACACAAATTAAGAATTTGGATATCTGTTTAAAACCAAGCAAAGAGGTAAACAATCAAAGGGACAGAGACGTGACCACATAGGCCTCAACCAATGCAGAAGGCCATTCACATTGTAAAACCCTAAGGGGCACTAAAAAGGGGGGAAAGCAGGAAGAAAGAGAGAATGAACTTGATGGAACGTAGATGCGTCCTCCAACTGTCCACTAATAATCGGGGGCTGCACTGCTTGGGGCCAGATAGCATACATGTTGGCCAAACGGCAGCTACTACTCCAAAAGGGGCTAAACCGAGCCTAAGTGTGCAGAGGAGCAGCTTCCTACACAGGTTGACCTAGTGAAGGGTCCAGTGCAAGGAGGAGGGAAGGCAGAGGAAAGGCATTTCCTGCTCAACACGTGAAAGGAGTGTGACACAATATAGGCTGCATGAAAAGCACCCAGAATGAGGGAGAAGACTGCCTATGAAGGTCTAGGAGACCCACTGCCGAGAAGCGTGAGAAAGCCGAGGTCAGTCTGATGGGGACTGATGGCCAGGCGCGTTCTTGTAACCTCTACATGTGTTCATGAGACCATTCTTCATGATTTCCCTTAATCCAGCTTCAGACACACACACACACACACATACACACAAGCACGCAGGCACACAAACACACACACACAGACCCCCTGATCTGCCATCCCCCCACCCCCATTCACCTCCCCCCCTCCTGTGGGCAGAGTTGCGGGGCGTCGTCCACCGCATTTTCGTTGCAGTGAAATGTGTTAAATAAATAAATAAATAAATTCGAGCAACTGGGCCTCGAATACATTTCTTCACGAAAAAAATAATCGATCCGTAATTTGCCAGACTGAGGGTCTTTTTCCACCGACTCGCGCACCTCGTAAAGGCACCAACATTATATCGTAACACTGCCGGATTCAGTTTGTCTAACGCCCTCAGAAATGCACCCTCTGCGCCACCCGCACCCCCGCAATATAGGGCAGCTAATAAAGGGCTCGTGATAGCACTAACACAACTGGTAAAAACACTCCACTTCTTTATCAAAGGCCCGAGCTTCATGCTTTGGAAAAACTGGCATCACGTTATAATACGGTGCAGCAATAATGGTGTAATGAATGCATAATCAATTGCAGCTAAGAACCGTTTACTAAAATGTATCAACACTTGAGAAATGCACTACTAAGTATCGTGTAATGTACATATAACTACCGACTCTGCAGTGATTCTAGATAGAGTAAGTGACTCGCCGGTGTCCAAGAGGGAAGGCCACTTAGTCGCGTCCAAGCTCTTGAGACCCCACTGATCACCCTTCACTCTGTCTGTTACATCTTGTATGTTTCCCAATTGTGGGAGATGCCAGTGACGCCAACTGCGTGTGATACAGAGCTACATATGATGAGAATACACATGGACCAGGGTTGAGTTTGGTCCCAGCAGTCTGGCTCCGATACAATCATGCATTGCAAAGGAGCTGGAGGTGGCTTACTGGATGGTAGGTTAGTGGCAGCAGGGGGCTACAGAAGGAGATTGCAAAATGAAGAAGAGGCGCCATTCCATCATAGTTTCTCTGTTTCGAACTGCCTGCTATGTTATGCACAAGTTCCTTAATCCCTGATCTGATTTCCCCCAAACCATGGGATTGTGAACAGCTCTTGGGCTAAGGAGCACACATGCAAGTAAGCTGGAGGCCGTATAAGGCTGCTCTACCAAATAGAAAGTCTTAAAACAAAGGTTCAAGAAATGCATTTAAAGCCCATTTTACAAACCTGGCCATATAGGTGAATGAAAATCTGAAAGTGGTCTCTAAATTTAGGGCAGTGTTTCAAAAGGGTGGCCTCCGCTCTTTGGACCTGGCGAGAAACCTTCCAACTTTCAAGCTTAAGGTCAAGCAACTATGGCGCTCGTCCATGCCCAAGTGGACTATGCCAACAGGGCATACCTGGACTATGCCAACAGGGCATACCTGGACTATACCAACAGGGCATATCTCAGTATTTTCTGATTTGTTTGCAGAGACTGTGGAATGCAGCGGCGGCCGCCTGCTTATTTTAAAACGATCAGACCACATAACTCTGGCCTTAAGCCAATTGCACAGTTGCCAGCGAAGGTTGGGTCGCCTTCAAGACTCTTCGCATGACTCACTGAGGCTTTTATGGGCCAGGACCCACCTTCCTCCGGAACATATTTAAGAGATATGTTCCTGCGTATCCTCTGTGATTAACATCCACACTCTCTTGTTAGCCCGTCCAAACCCGTCCCCCCAAAAGTGCAATGTGAACAGGTGGCCAGGCTTTGCCTGTGGGGGCCTTCCTCTAGCCCCGAATCAGATCTGAGCTGACGAAAACCATTTTCACTTGAGGAATAGCCTTAGAACGTACTTCTTTTCTGCATATATTTCCCTTTCTGGCCAGTCTGATAAGGTGATGTGTGGTAGCTTTTCAGCGCCAAGAATCTATCTGGGTGGTATCAATGCGCTTTGCAAAACCATATAAGATAACATGACAAAAGCATACTGTAGTATTCAACTCCATAGAAAGTACACTGGGTCCATCCAGTAAGTCTACAGGTAAGTCCAATTACACAGCATCCAACACAGGGGAAAAGGGAAGACATAGTATTACATAATACCAAAGAGGGAAAGTGGGGCGAGAAAATGGAAATGCACCCAGCACACTGCCACACAGATGCCACCTACGAGTTACTAGCCATGACTTTAGGCACCTCAGTGGTTCAGGTACCCTATCTCGGTTTATACAATACAGACCCCCTTCCCCACAAACGAAGGGTGACCCAAGTAAAAGGTAAAGCAAATTCACCCCCCCCCCCCAACCCACCAAAGCACTGCACACATGCACCCAGCACAAGAGTAACTGGAAAAACAAGCGCACCAAAGCGCAGCACACACATTCGGACGCACGAGAAAGAAAGCCACTTTCCCAACAGCATTACCAAATGACCCCCTGCCCCCATCCCCGGACCCTCACTGGAATGAGGACAGGCGGCGAAAGACTGGCACAGTCCATCTAAAACAAAGTATTGGTCAACTTACAAGTGAGGCCTCCGGTTTACTCAGGCCTCATACTTAAACCTGCAAAGGACTCACTTCAACTCTGTGGCCTCCTTTTGAACTCTGTCTCCATGAAATATGCACCACGTCCTCTTCCGGCATGTTCTACTTAGCTTTTACAACCTAAATATATAGGCGCTCCAAACCTATGGCACTTGTCACTAAGGATACCATTCCGTCCTCATCCTGCATTTATACATATGACACTGCTGCCAAATTTATTGGTGCTGGCGCAGCCACAGTTGGAGTGGCTGGTTCTGGGGCTGGCATTGGAACAGTGTTTGGAAGTCTAATCATCGGCTATGCCAGGAACCCTTCTCTGAAGCAACAGCTTTTCTCTTACGCTATCCTTGGATTTGCCCTGTCTGAAGCCATGGGTCTGTTTTGTTTGATGGTTGCATTCTTGATCCTGTTCGCCATGTGAAGTGTGGTGTACACAATGTTGGATTTAAATAATGCAGGTGTAACTCCAAGAGATGTATTGTCACAGGATTGTAAATTCTTTCCAAAGTTGTTTAATTAAAAATGGTGAAACTTGTAAAAAAAAAAAAAAACATATGTTCCACATTTCTGCTACTTCTTATCGACGATACCAGTCGACATCAACCGGAATTCATAATTGCGAAGTAACACTAGGATCTGCCCTCACAAGCTAAGCCATACACCGCATATCCACAGACTGTAATAGAACTCTCACAAGCCAAGCCATAACCTCATGCCTACAGCCTGTAATAGAACTCTCGCAAGCCAAGCCATAACCTCATAGCCACAGCCTGTAATAGAACTCTCACAAGCCAAGCCATAACCTCATGCCCACAGCCTGTAATATAACTCTCACAAGCCAAGCCATAACCTCATACCCACAGCCTGTAATAGAACTCTCACAAACCAAGCCATAACCTCATATCCACAGACTGTAATAGAACTCTAACAAGCCAAGCCGTAACCTCATACCCACAGCCTGTAATAGAACTCTCACAAGCCAAGCCGTAACCTCATACCCACAGCCTGTAATAGAACTCTCACAAGCCAAGCCATAATCTCATACCCACAGCCTGTAATAGAACTCTCGCAAGCCAAGCCATACACCTCATATCCACAACCTGTAATAGAACTCTCACAAGCCAAGCCATAACCTCATGCCCGCAGCCTGTAATAGAACTCTCGCAAGCCAAGCCATAACCTCATACCCACAGCCTGTAATAGAACTCTCGCAAGCTAAGCCATAACCTCATACCCACAGCCTGTAGTAGAACTCTCGCAAGCCAAGCCGTAACCTCATACTGTCATGCCCCGCATTCCTATTTCAAGACACTTGCAGATATCTACTTCCAGTTGGAAACTGCCCTGGAGACTGTTTTCAGCCCACGGAATCCGCCGCACTACAAGGTCCAGAATTCCTTCGGCTCGCAGTCACGGGAAACGCCCACAACGTGACTTGCGTTCTGAAACAGATCCCAGTACTTAGTGTGGCGTGTCCTTGTAACGGGTGCTCCTAAAACTGACTATTCAGTTCGAGTACTCGATCTACGATTACCTACGGTTATCTTCCTGTTATCTGATTCCTGACCCGGCTTTGTATCAAGGATTATTCTGACGTCTTTTCCCTCGATTTCTGGCTCCTGGCTCCCTCGGTTGTTTCCCCCTGGTTAACGAACTCCTGGCTTGTATTTTGGATTTGTTCTTTGCCTACTTCCTACACAGAAAGTATACGAACTCTTTACCACAGGAAAATACACGGCGCTGCTCACAAGAAGACAACGCTCTACACACTGAAGTGACCAAACGGACGCTCTCCTGTTTCTGCTGGTCACTCCCTGGATTTGGGACGCTTTGCTGTTTATATTTGGGGTTTATTTTGGACACTATTAGACGCGCCCTCGTGCCGTTCGGGTTAGGTGGATCTTTGCACAAACTTTCTTCTACTGGGACTTCCATTTTCTACCATCAAGCCAACCTCCTACTACACACTTTCAGGTTACGGGACTTCCTACCTATCTAAGCAGGTAAGAGGGGTCAAGAAGGGAACAAGTATTGTATTTTGTACCTTTGGCTGCTATCTTAAACTATCCTTTTCTTTGTTCCTCTAGCTCTGTTGTCGCTGCTCCTGCCTTTCCACTTAAGCCCCTGGCCTGTTAGTTACTACCTTCTACAGGCTGCGCTCTTGGGGGGAAAGTCTTGTGCAAAATCACGTTTCAAGATATCCCAGAACCATCTTGGTTATAATCCAGGTTATCCCAGAGTGAAGAGGTTCCCTAAGCGGAGGCTGATCTTGTATCCTTTAAAAATCTGTATCCTTTTCCTATTGCGTAAAAGTTGTGACAGATTTAGGAGCCTATTACTTTTGCCTATCGGTTATGGAAACGGGAGCGGATCCAATGGCGGCTTTGATACAAGCCTTTGCGACCTTACGCACCGATATGGCATCTGCTAATGCGACTCTCCATCAACGTATGGATGTGCTACAGAGTTTTGTGCAGCCCTTACCCCCCGATGAGGAGTTCGGTGATGCCGCTGCTGCAGCAGCCCCTCCTGTACCCCAGGCACAATCGTCTGCACCCATTGTGCTTCCTGGACCTTTCCCTTTGGCCCCTCCAGAACGCTTCTATGGAGATCCTAAGACTTATCGGACCTTTGTCAATCAATGCCGTTTACATTTTCTTTGTCGACCATTGGCATTTCCTGACGCTGTTACCAAAGCAGCGTTTCTCCTTTCCCATCTGGGAGGAACAGCGGCGGCTTGGGCTAACCCTTTACTCGAAGCCAATGATCCAGCCCTATATAACTTTGATGCCCTTATTCAGTCTATGAATAGCGTATTTGATATGCGTTACAAGGCACAAACCTCAGACCTTGAATTCCTTGCTATCAGTCAAGGCAAATCAGATCTTCTGTCTTACCTCACTCGCTTTAACCAATTGGCAGCAGAAACCACCTGGCCCGAACAGAAGAAGGCAGCTGTCTTCTATAAGGGTCTTTCGGATGAGTTGAAAGACTCCTTATCAGTGGTACCAGCTTTACCAACGGGCTTCCCGGAACTGTTGGACTTGGTCCTACAAGTTGACGCTCGGCTACGGCAAAGACGTGGCGAACGGCGTGTTCCTGACCTTCGCTTCTCAGTCAAAGCAGAAACAACTCCTGCTACTCCCTCAGGAGAAACCGAGCCAATGCAAATAGGGGCCATCAGAGGTCCCTTAACCAAAACAGAACGAGAACGACGTATGGTTAACAACCTGTGTTTCTATTGCGGTCAATCCGGCCATTTCATTCGTGCATGTCCCAAGAGACCTGTTAAGGTAGCGGGAAACGCCAGGACTCGTCCTTAAATCGAGCCCTAAGGATGAGTCGCAATATGGATGGCTCGGACCAGTACCCTTCCTCCTCACACGTCTATCTTGCCATGCGTTTCGTCCTCCCGGGTGTTGAGGCCTTCACCAGTCCAGTTATGATCGATTCGGGGGCTAGTGGAAACTATATGGACATACAATTAGCTCAACACTATGGTATACCTGTGGTTCCGAAAACTACACCTGAGGAAGTACACGCAGTGGATGGTTCTCATCTGGTGTCCGGATGGATAACGGAACAGACTGTCCCACTTCGCATGTCTACCTCGGGAGAACACATTGAGCAAATAGTTTTCGACCTTATTTCAGCCCCGCAATTCGGGATCATTCTTGGTCTTTCTTGGCTCCGGACTCATAACCCAATTATTGATTGGGTTAAACAAACAGTTCATTTTGCTTCTGCGTTCTGTACCCAACATTGTTCTCGAAGCCCCGGTGCGACACCTTCGTCTCCCTGTTTGGCTTTGGTATCTAACATCTCCTCTGTTAATGCCACGCTGGGAGACTCTAATCCCGAACTACCAGCAGTATACCAAGACTTTTCCGATGTGTTTGACAAAGGGTTATCAGAAAAACTCCCTCCGCATCGTTGTTATGATTGTCCCATTGATTTGGTACCTGGGGCAGTAGTACCTCATGGTCGTGTTTACTCTCTGACCCGAAACGAAGAAGAACACTTGAAAGAGTATGTGGAGAAGGCATTGCTTCTGGGACATATTCGACCTTCCCGGTCCCCTGCTGCCTCACCTATCTTCTTCGTACCGAAAAAAGAAGGGGATCTACGCCCTTGCGTGGATTACAGAGCCTTAAACAAGGTAACAGTCAAGAACCAGTACCCATTGCCCCTCATAACGGAGTTGCTTGATAAGATGACATCATCCACTATTTTTACCAAATTGGATCTTAGAGGGGCATATAATTTGGTGAGGATACGAAGCGGGGATGAGTGGAAAACCGCTTTCAAAACAAAGTTTGGACTATATGAGTATTGCGTCATGCCCTTTGGACTTTGCAATGCTCCAGCTACATTCCAACATTTTGTTAATGATATTTTCGGAGATGTACTAGATTGCTATGTCGTGATCTACTTAGATGACATCTTGATCTTCTCGGATTCCCTCACCCAACATATCCAACACGTTCGCTCTGTACTGCAGCGATTACGTACACACTCTCTCTATGCCAAATTGGAAAAATGTGTATTCCATGCATCATCAGTTGAGTTTTTGGGGTTTCAGATATCTGCGAATGGGGTGCTCATGTGTACTTCCAAGGTTAAAGCAGTAAGGGACTGGCCAGTCCCAGATTCTGTAAAGGCACTTCAATCTTTTTTGGGTTTCTCGAACTTTTACAGACGCTTTATTGCCTCATTTTCTGAGATAGTAGCGCCCTTGACCCGTCTCACTAGCCCGAAGATTCCATTCCTTTGGGATTGCAAAGCCCAGTCGGCCTTTGAGGCATTAAAGGAGGCCTTTACTACTGCTCCCGTTCTGCAACACCCGAACCCTTCCCTTCCGTTTATAGTGGAGGCTGACGCATCCGCTATCGCGGTGGGGGCTATTTTGTCGCAGATCTGCCCCACTACACAACAACTACATCCGGTGGCTTATTACTCCCGTAAATTGTCTCAGGCTGAACGTAATTACACTGTTATGGAAAGGGAACTCCTAGCAATTCGAGCAGCCTTTAAGGAGTGGAGACACCATCTTCTGGGTGCTCGACATCCAGTAACTGTGTACACTGACCATCGGAATTTACAGGCCCTTTCCAACGCAAAATGTACCAATGCTCGACAAATACGTTGGCATTTGTTTTTCACGTTATTTGACTTTATAGTCACTTATCGCCCTGGACCTCTCCACGGAAAGGCAGATGCATTATCCCGAGTCGGTGCCGATTTCGACACCCGGGACTCGGTTACCCCTATGCTACCTTCGGGTTCTGTCATTTGTGTTTGTTCGGTCTCCCCCTCACTTCTGGATCAAGTTCGACAGTGGGCCAATGAACATGCCGCTTATCTCGACACCTTGGGTGCCCAGGTTGTCACAGGTCTTCCTTATGTTCATGGTCTTTTATACTTACCTGACAACCACACCAGACGGAAGGCTTTGGAATGGGCCCATGATACCCCGTTAGCTGCACATCCAGGCCAGCTTAAAACCTATGACCTGCTACATAGATGGTGTTGGTGGCCAGGTATGAAAAAGGATACCGCGGCATACGTATCTACGTGTGCAATATGTATACAATGTAAAAGACAACCAGGGAAACCATTTGGTCTATTAATGAACATGCCGCTTCCTCCACGCCCATGGCATACGGTGTCACTCGATTTCGTGGTGGAACTGCCCTTGGTTAAGGGAATGTCAACGGTGCTGGTGGTGGTGGACGTATTCACTAAAATGGCACGGTTTGTACCGTGCTCAGGTATACCTACCGCCTCCTCATTGGCTACTCTTTTTTTCGATCATGTGGTACGATTCTTCGGACTACCCACAATCATGATTTCTGACCGGGGTACTCAATTTACTTCACGGTTCTGGAAAGCCCTTACCCATTCTTTGGGGATTGATGCACGGCTTTCATCATCTTATCATCCTCAAACGGACGGACAAACCGAACGCACAAACGGCACCATGGAACAATACCTTCGTTGCCTGTGTTTACAGCATCAGACAAATTGGTTATCCGTTCTGGGGACAGCGGAGTTTGCTTATAACAACTCTCGACATACTTCAACAGGATGTTCCCCATTTTACGCCTTGTATGGATTACATCCAAGAATACTTCCACCTGTCTTACCTTCCTTGGATCAAATCCCTGCAGCAAAATCCACGAGAGACACTCTGATTGCTATACGGAATTCCGTTATATTACATCTACAAGCTGCACAACTCCGGACAAAGACGCAAGCGGACAAACATCGGTCGCCTGCCCCCTCCTATGTCCCCGGTGATCGTGCCTGGTTGGCAACCAAACACCTCAACATTCGGGGTAAAAGGAAACTCATGCCCCGTTATGTGGGTCCCTACAAGATCCTTTCTTGTCTCAATCCGGTTGCTGTCCGTTTGGACATCCCATCCCATTGGCGGATTCACCCAGTCTTTCATGTATCTCTACTCCGTCCTTTTGTACCTGGCACTCGACTTCCTGTCGCCCCTGCTCCAGTTATGGTACAGGGTGATGATGAATATGAAGTACATGCTATATTGGACTCCCGTCTGCGTCGTGGAGTACGTTTCTACCTGATTGATTGGAAGGGTTACGGTCCTGAAGATAGGACTTGGGAACCGGCCTCGAATCTGCATGCACCCCGGCTCTTGCGGGCCTTTTGGTTGGAAAGACTGCGTGCCCGCAGGGGTGGTCGTCCTTTGCGGGGGGGTACTGTCATGCCCCGCATTCCTATTTCAAGACACTTGCAGATATCTACTTCCAGTTGGAAACTGCCCTGGAGACTGTTTTCAGCCCACGGAATCCGCCGCACTACAAGGTCCAGAATTCCTTCGGCTCGCAGTCACGGGAAACGCCCACAACGTGACTTGCGTTCTGAAACAGATCCCAGTACTTAGTGTGGCGTGTCCTTGTAACGGGTGCTCCTAAAACTGACTATTCAGTTCGAGTACTCGATCTACGATTACCTACGGTTATCTTCCTGTTATCTGATTCCTGACCCGGCTTTGTATCAAGGATTATTCTGACGTCTTTTCCCTCGATTTCTGGCTCCTGGCTCCCTCGGTTGTTTCCCCCTGGTTAACGAACTCCTGGCTTGTATTTTGGATTTGTTCTTTGCCTACTTCCTACACAGAAAGTATACGAACTCTTTACCACAGGAAAATACACGGCGCTGCTCACAAGAAGACAACGCTCTACACACTGAAGTGACCAAACGGACGCTCTCCTGTTTCTGCTGGTCACTCCCTGGATTTGGGACGCTTTGCTGTTTATATTTGGGGTTTATTTTGGACACTATTAGACGCGCCCTCGTGCCGTTCGGGTTAGGTGGATCTTTGCACAAACTTTCTTCTACTGGGACTTCCATTTTCTACCATCAAGCCAACCTCCTACTACACACTTTCAGGTTACGGGACTTCCTACCTATCTAAGCAGGTAAGAGGGGTCAAGAAGGGAACAAGTATTGTATTTTGTACCTTTGGCTGCTATCTTAAACTATCCTTTTCTTTGTTCCTCTAGCTCTGTTGTCGCTGCTCCTGCCTTTCCACTTAAGCCCCTGGCCTGTTAGTTACTACCTTCTACAGGCTGCGCTCTTGGGGGGAAAGTCTTGTGCAAAATCACGTTTCAAGATATCCCAGAACCATCTTGGTTATAATCCAGGTTATCCCAGAGTGAAGAGGTTCCCTAAGCGGAGGCTGATCTTGTATCCTTTAAAAATCTGTATCCTTTTCCTATTGCGTAAAAGTTGTGACACATACCCACAGCCTGTAATAGAACTCTCACAAGCTAAGCCATAACCTCATGCCCACAGCCTGTAATATAACTCTCACAAGCCAAGCCGTAACCTCATACCCACAGCCTGTAATAGAACTCTCACAAGCCAAGCCGTAACCTCATGCCCACAGCCTGTTATATAACTCTCACAAGCCAAGCCATAACCTGATACCCACAGCCTGTAATAGAACTCTCACAAGCTAAGCCATAACCTCATATCCACAGCCTGTAATAGAACTCTAACAAGCCAAGCCGTAACCTCATACCCACAGCCTGTAATAGAACTTTCGCAAGCCAAGCCATAACCTCATACCCACAGCCTGTAATAGAACTCTCGCAAGCCAAGCCATACACCGCATATCCACAACCTGTAATAGAACTCTCGCAAGCCAAGCCGTAACCTCATGCCCACAGCCTGTAATAGAACTCTCACAAGCTAAGCCATAGCCTCATGCCCACAGCCTGTAATAGAACTCTCGCAAGCCAAGCCGTAACCTCATACCCACAGCCTGTAATAGAACTCTCACAAGCCAAGCCGTAACCTCATGCCCCAGCCTGTTATATAGCTCTCACAAGCCAAGCCATAACCTCATACCCACAGCCTGTAATAGAACTCTCGCAAGCTAAGCCATAACCTCATATCCACAGACTGTAATAGAACTCTCGCAAGCCAAGCCGTAACCTCATGCCCACAGCCTGTAATAGAACTCTCACAAGCTAAGCCATAACCTCATGCCCACAGCCTGTAATATAACTCTCACAAGCCAAGCCGTAACCTCATACCCACAGCCTGTAATAGAACTCTCACAAGCTAAGCCATAACCTCATATCCACAGACTGTAATAGAACTCTAACAAGCCAAGCCGTAACCTCATACCCACAGCCTGTAATAGAACTCTCACAAGCCAAGCCATAACCTCATACCCACAGCCTGTAATAGAACTCTCGCAAGCCAAGCCATACAGCTCATATCCACAACCTGTATTCGAAAATTAACAGGCTAAGCTGTACACCTCATATCCACAGCCTGTATTAGCCATACACCTATTTGAACACTCAGATGCTAAGCCACATATATGAATGGCCTGTAATGAAGCTAATCCGTGCACCTCATGTCTATGGCCTCTAATCGAACACTCCCAAGCTAATCTTTACACCTCATTTTCATAGCCGTAATCGATCACACGCATGCAAAGGCGTACACATAATATGCACAGCCTGTAATCGAACACTCGCAAACTAAGCCGCAAACTTCACATAATATGCCTGTAATGGAACACTCACAAGCTAACCCGTACACCTCATATCCACAGCTGTATTCAAACACTAACAGGCTAAGCCGTACACCTAATCAGAACACTCAAATGCTGAGCCACATAGCTCATATGAATGGCCTGCAATGAAGCTAATCCATGCACCTCACAAGCACGGCCTCTAATCGAACACTTCCAAGCTAATCTTTACAACTCATTTTCATAGCCTGCAATTGATCACACGCATGCAAAGGCGTACACATAATATGCACAGCCTGTAATGGAACCCTCACAAACTAAGCCTCCAACTTCATATGATTGGTCTGTAATGGAACCCTCACAAACTAAGCCTCCAACTTCATATGATTGGTCTGTAATGGAACACTCACAAGCTAAGCCTCCAACTTCATATGATTGGTCTGTAATGGAACACTCACAAGCTAAGCCTCCAACTTCATATGATTGGTCTGTAATGGAACCCTCACAAGCTAAGCCTCCAACTTCATATGATTGGTCTGTAATGGAACCCTCACAAACTAAGCCTCCAACTTCATATGATTGGTCTGTAATGGAACACTCACAAGCTAAGCCGTACACCTCATATGCACAGCTGTATTCGAACACTAACAGGCTAAGCTGTACACCCAATCGAACACGCAAATGCTAAGCCACATACCTCATATTAATGGCCTGTAATGAAGTTAATCCGTGCACCTCATATGTTTGGCCTCTAATGAAACACTCACAAGCTTATATTTACACCTCATTTTCATAGCCCGTAATCGAGCATGCGCACGCGCAAAGGCGTACACTTAATATGCACAGTCTGTAATCGAACACTCAGAAACTAAGCCGCAAACCTCAAATTCATGCCCTGTAACCGAACACTCACAAGGAAACCTGCAGTGCTGGAAATTGACACAATTAACTGGGGGAACTCCCCCCCCTTCACACACTGAGGGTGGTATATTTTGTCAGTGGGTTGGGCTTGAATGTGGGACGGAGCTTGGTGTTGAATAATGTGGGTGCTCTGAATATAGGATACTGGCTGCTTTGCATAAAAACAAAGTGCATTTTGGGAACATAAGAATGACCACCAATATATCAAATATGTCTGTGATATGGGAGGGGCCAGAAATGTGAGGCAGACAGCTTTGTGAAGATTTTTCAAAAGATACAATTTATTAAACTGTAAAGGGTTTGATACACGCCTCACTATTCCTACCCTAACAAGGATTTCTCTAACTACAAAGTAAACTAAAGGAAACACTCTAACAAAAGTATTCTGTCCCTCACACTTGTACATACAACAAACTCAATAAGGTAATTCATAGCAATGTAAACATAGCACATAACAGTTGTCTGCAAAGCATGAAATCCATTCCTCTTGTGATCTGGGTGAATTCCCCTTCCCCAGATATAATCGAGATTTCAATTAACAGTTCAAACAGGCTAAGGAAATCCAGTATTGTAGCAAGGTTCAATTAAAGTTCCTTCTCTAGCAAGTATCTCACTTCGGTTTAACCAATAGTTCAAAATGTTCAGCAAGTCTTTTGCCTCTCCACTTGTATTAGAGAGTTTCACACAATTACTTTTCAGCAACCAAAGGGATATATTTCCACAGTGAATTTATGGCAACAAAATTAATTCAGTCAGGATGCTTCTGCAACAGTTCGTAATGCACTCTCATCAGCAATGTTAAAAAGTAATTCCACAATAATTAGTTATGACCTTGGGTGCTTTGGCCATTTCTTCTTCAGCACTTTTAACAATACCACAGTACTTCAACAATGTGATTTTTAATGCTCGGGCCACTTATTCTTCAGCACTTGTAACAATACTATAGTATGCTCGGGCCACTTCTTCTTCAGCTCATTGAACAATACCACAGTACTTCAACAAGGTTTGCCTGGTCCACTCACCGCCAGGCCTATACTACAAAGTCCTTTGTCCTGGTATACTTGCCTGCCAGGACAGCATGAAACTAACTACTACAAGTACAGTACTTCTGTGGCACAGTTCTGCTTAGTACAACTTATAAAGTCTTGAACTTTCCACAACTTCAGTGTGTCTACTTCTTTTGGGAAAACATGATATACATTGGTGCTGTTTGCTCCACACTTTTGATTCCCACATGCATTGCATGTTATGCTCCTCTCCTCCTGAACACCTTCTGTCAAAAGGGCAGTCTTCTTGCCACTCTGCTTTTCCCACTCTGGGGTTAACCAAATGGTGATAATGGGTTTCTCTCACTCCAGCTTTGGCAATGCTTACTCAGGTCAGTTCTTCCTATTGCCTCAGTTTCCCTTTTACCATAGGGTCTACACAGAACTTGCTGCTTAATTGCCTCTTGGTCAGAAAAGCTCTAACCAAGTGCTCCGTGTCCTTATAGTCTCCTATAAAGCTCAAAAAAAGGGCCGGGGCCAGAGGGCATCCTTGCTTCACCCCACGATTTGTTATAATCTCTTCAGATAGGGTTCCTCGATGGTCAAGCCTCACTTGCACTTTAGTATTCGTGTGGAGGGCAATGAGTGGATGTAGTAAGGATGCTGGACAGTTCCACTTTCTCAACTTGTTCCAAAGGCTTTGCCTATCTACTTGGTCAAATGCTTGACATAGATCAATGAAGGCCATGTAAGTTCTGGGCCCACCTGCTTGCGACTTGCTTTTTAGGACACTTAGTGTTAGAATGTTAGTGTTTGTCCCTACGTTTCTTTTGAAGCCCGATTGGAACGGGTCGTTACAGGGTGCCCCACTCACCCAGCTTTGGAAATGATGAAGAAGTAGGGATCCGTAGACTTTGCCTATCACGTTTAGAAGAGCGATTGGTCGAAAGTTCATGGGATCGTCTCGCCTTCCTCTCTTGTATATTGGCACTATAACCGCAGTGGTCCAAGATGTCGGTAGTGCCTTTGCAGCTGTTGATCTTCGAAAGACTTCGCTAATGAACCTCGCCCAAGCTTCTGGGTGCTGTTTTAAGTGCATGTTTGTCAGGCCGTCCGTTCCCGGGGCCCTCGAATTTTTCAATTTTTTCACGATGTCCACTATATCTTCCTGATCATAAAGCTCAATCCAGGGCTGGTCACTGTGGTCCTGTGTGACACTCGAAGAAACAGTTGGATCATTGAAATGCTTTGTGAAGTGGGATATCCAAGTGTCTTCTCCAATACCATGTATTAGTTAGTCTGTTGTAGTTCTTTCTGTTGAATTGATCAATGCCCAAAATTTGCAGGAATTTCTACCACACACAAGCCTCAGAATTTCCTCAGAGTCTCTTTGATACATTGAAAGATGATAGTCTTTAAGCCATGACTTGTATTTCTTCTTCTCAAGAAGCCAGGCTAGTTTGTTTGTCTCGAAACTGTCCCTTTTGAATGTTCTCTGAAGTTTCCTGAGAATGCGTCTTCTAGCGACTAGAACCAGACCGTAATTATGGGCCGACTTTTCAGTAGATGTTGCACGAATCTGGCTATGTTTTTTGAAGATGTTAAGGAGGGCACCATAATCAGGTAGGTTCCCAGTCACTCCTTGATTTTCAAGCTGGACGTATTTGCTTGTGAGAGTATTCACGTTTTTTAAAGTCAAGGACAGGCGATTGCCTTTCAAGTTGACTTCCACGTTTGTTTTGAATGACGCCTTGTCAATGGGAATGACTGGCCATACTATGCACACCAGATTATGATCACTTGCTGTGGTTTTTATGACAGTGAAAGATGTAATCGTCGTCAGCACGGCTGGTGAAGCAAAGATATAATCTATTGTTGCAGATGAAGTTTGGCCTTCCCAAGTTGGAATGCAGTTTGTGCTCGGCAGAATAGTATCTAGGTTGACGAGTTCTTTCGAGTTCATCAGGGCCAGCCATTTTTCACCCCGCAATTCCGCCTTGGTTTTTGCTTGATTTCCAGTCTTCATAGCACAGACTGCATTTAGGTCGCCACAAATTTATAGACAGGTTTCAGAGTGTGTAATATATGCTCTGTCAATTTCCTTCTCCAGCATGTCCAAAAAATCTAGATCTGTGATAGCGTCTGGATTCCAATAGACGTTGATGATAATCGCTGAGGTCGTCACTGTTTTCTCCTGTACTTCGTTCCAGTAAGTCCGTTCCACCTGGACTGTTAACATAAGTAGGGATATAGTTAAGATTTTTGTCAGTTTGAACCCCTTTCCAATTCGGATTGCTGTTAGTAATCCTGAAGCTGGTCTACCTTTTGGGCCTTTTTTAGCCGACGCAAAAGCCATTTCATACCCATCCAGGACAGGTTTGGTGGTTAGCCATGTCTCCTGGAGACACAAGATGTCATAGAGAGCCAAGTTGACGTCGCTTGGCACAGTCAAGTGAGCGAATCCTCGGGTATTCCACGAACCTAGCTTCACAGTGGCGTCGAGTATAGGTCCTGCCAGATCTTTGGTTGAAATCTGGACATACTCGGATTGCTACTTTCTCTGCGGAGCCAGTGCTTATAAATAGTGCCGTTGGTTTCTGTTGGCAGTTATTCTGACCTTTAAATATATGTTGACTCTGCCACTCTCTCCACTTCGATTGACAATCAGAAATAATACACGGCTTTACACCAGTTCTGAAAAAGTAATGGTTATACTTCTGCCACTTTGTTATTTTCTCATTAGTTCAGCATTGAAAACTCCTGTGTTCTGCTAGCGGGCGAACACGGAGCTCTCCAGGGTCACAGTACTCAAGTGAACTCACTGGGTTTGACTTGCACATCCGCTTGCTCTGCTGCCGGCGGGTTCTCTGCTTCTTCTGCTTCAGGCCATTGGAAAACTGCTTTGCTCAGTTTTCTTCTGTCTGTGTTTGTCAATATTGGAGCGTCCCTTGCTCCACAGGCTCTCAGGTGCTCACCTGCCACCCGAGCCCCCCGTCTTGCCTTGGGGAAAGCTTTCCAACTTCTTGCTTCCTGCTGTGCAACCTTTGCAGACTCAATCTTCAGGGGGAAAGCCGTTCTCTAAAATGCTTCCAGCTGCGCAACCTCTGCAAACAAGCTTCCTGAAGGAAGAGATCCTTGCAGAACTGGCACACGTCGTTGGTTCAGCGTCACTGCTTCACTTCAGTTGCAATCTTGATGCTGAGTCACGGCAAGCACTCCACCGTCCACTACTGCTACTATCTCTAGCCTGCACCTGAGGGGGCCTTTTATCCCTCGCAGTCACCCTCAGATGTGGGTAATTAATATTAATGGATTGAAAGCTGCAGTTCAGGGCCTCTCCATCCCTCTTCTTCGTCCTAGTACTTTTGGCATTGTGGGATTTGAAGTCCCCAATGTTCAATTCACTTCTTTAAAGGGAACAATTGTTACAAACTTTGTTTTAATCCTTAACTACCTTTTCAAAAGGAGTATTATAACATTTTATCGAGAGATTTTGCTCTGTAAGGAAGTTATGACTTCCAGAGTTTGATATGGAAACATTCAAAGATTTATCTTTCATATTCCCTTGTTCGAAATGGGAGCTTTCACTTCTGCAATTATACTTAACCTTGGGGAAAGGATTTTTACTTCTGAAACAGAATTTATTCGGACAGTTGTTACGACCATCAAGATAATTAGCTTTGGGACACAAAAGCTCTCTCTAACAGCAGGCCATGACGTATTCTGGTATGGCTGATATTTCCTTCCTTGAGGAAGACAAGTACCATGCCTCTCTCAACTGAGTCCTCCCGTTCCCTTGGGGACCTTCTCCTCCCAGGGTAATTCTCCCAGTTAACACCTCCGCGAGGGTCGGGATCAGAAAGCGACTGCCTTCCCCATGCCTCCTGGGAGGAGACTTTAGGAAGTGTTTTTGTGAGGACTCTGCAGGATTCATCACAGACAGTAATTCAAATATGCATTCCTTCTGAGCAAGCAATGCACACTTGGAATGATGCTCATGTCATCGGTCAGAATAGTCATCATGACAGTAAAATGTGTGCAAAGCATAAGACATATATACAACTTTGGGCTGCTTCATTGTTTGAGTTTGGGTCATACTGGTGATCAAAGGACGACTTTCAGACAGGGTCGGACTGGGCCATAAAATTGTCTCGGACACCAATGAAAAAGTGGCCCAGAGTTGCAAATGGCTAGTCATTCCTTTTGTGAGATTGTTTAAATAGTACCCAAGGTTTTTTTTTCTTACAAAATGTGATGCAAATTGTGCATTTTAAAGGATATCCCGTGATAGGAGGATAGCTCTGTGGCAACGTGCGGGTCTCGGAAGCAAGCCCACACTGATCAAACACAGGTTTGAATCCCGGATCTGCGCTTGAAAAAAACGAATGCGTTATAAATGACCTGCACTTCCACGGTTCAATGAAACTAGCGCCTGGATACCTACGGGTTATGTGCGCTGCAAATAAAATAAAAAATGTATTCAGCAACACTGGTCAAAACTATTAGCCACATAGTGAAGGAAGTAACTCATCAAACTGACCCACATTGGCCAAGAAAGTGGCCCACTTTGACCAAAAAAACGGACCCACACCAGCATTTTGTGTTTTGGTTTGGCCCTGGCCCTACTGCCCTATAAGCCAGTCCGAGCCTGCTTTGAGATGCAGTTTGTGAAGTCGTTACATATTACATCTTGCATTGAGACTCCAACTGCACAGTGTTCAGGAGGCTCACGGCAGTCAGGAATGGAGATCTTGCTCAACTTGCGGTGGGCGGGCGTGGCCTCGGGTCTACACGAAACGGTGCTCTTGCAAGACAATGTTTTGCTGGAATACAGCTTGGTCTAGTTCTGGGCCAATTCCTTCCCTGGTAACACGTTCACCTCATAGGCACAGCATGTAATCAAACACTGAACATATGCTTCAAGGGCACATCATGTACCTGCATCATTTGATGTTCAAACCCTTAGAACTCTGAGTTCCTATGTTACAACTTGCAGCCGAAAGGAACACAGGGTGATTACATTTCAAGACGCCTATACAGACGGCAATGCGAGAGGCTACGCACAGCCCTGTACAGCCCCTGTTTCACTATGGCCTGACGTACACGAGACACGCTAACCAACTGCGATCATTGCTAGAGAGTGGATATAAAGAACTGGTTAAAACATTCTACTGTAACTCTCATTGGAACAACCAAGGGTCCTATTGTAATCAAGCATCCCAACTAGGTTATCTTGAATCTGACGCATGCTGGCCTAGCATGCAACCCCTTGTGAAGAGGACATTTGTTAATATGAGAAAGAAGCAAACGATCAAATTGGTGGCTATATCTTAAAGCTGGACCGCAGATGTTCCTTAGACCATGCAACTCCTAAAGGGACTGAAGGACTATATGTTAAACGATGGACCACCTTTTATTGTTTGGTATACAGCTCTGCTTTGGGTTTGGTGTATCTCCTGGCCATCTGGAGACAATTAGTCAACAAATTCTAATATACAATTTCATGGAGTCATCAGGAAAGTCTGCAGATAAGTCTTCTTTATTTAAATGGCCAGATACATAAGTCTATGTGAGTACAAGTACGTACATAAGTAGATGGACCACTGGCAGCCACCCCCCAGGTAAGCCAGCCCCAATGACACCATGGCTGGGTGAACACTCCAACATGACTTCACACAGACTGCATGGAAACACCCCACAGACACACAGGCAAGCTGTCAAGGAAGGAAGGTCAGAGGCCACACATACCTTTTAGAGACAGTTCTATGCCCCACTTGCCCCTGATAAGATGTAAAGAACTATATATGTTCCCGGGAGGAGCGAGTTTCAAGACATCTTCATTAGAGCGGAAGATCGGAGTGCAAAGGCTGCTGATTTTTAACACATATTGTGTATGCATTTTTGACCACTCCAAAAATGTGCTGAATGCGTAGGATGTGTCAATTATACAAGAACCTTGGAATACTAGTATGTGTGGAAGTGTAGGTTTTGCAAAATGTACATGTTCTGTCATACGATGATAAAATAAAACCATTGGAAATGTACAAAATAACAAAAGGAGAGCTCCTGGGTATACCACAACACCAGCATTATGTGCCCATTATTCAGTGTGGTGGCCCAAAATAGGATACGAGGGAGAACATCAAGGGGAACAGAATAAGAGATATAAAGGGATTTGGGGGCAGGTGGGTTGTAGAAACAACATCAGCTTTCAAGATGTTCTTGCATTTGTGCATCCTTCTGGAGCAGCCGGAGAAGTGGGAGGGTATGAACATTTGCCCAAGAATTGTCTTGAGGAAGGGGGTGTCTTGGGTAAGAGATCCCTCCAGAGACCCAGAATTGTTTGGGGGGCTCTCATGTATCTCCAGGAGCTGAGTGGGTTGTCATTCTTTCGTCACTGTCTGCTCATAGGTCCACGCAATAGTAAGTTAGGTGTCATCATCTCAAACAGGGGTTTACCTTTTGGGCTCCTCAACATTTTAGATGTCACCTGATCAAGCGCTGAACGAGGCTTCATTTCCCTGGGCAGAGAGTAGCAGGGCCACCTGTTGTCATAGGCAGTTAGTAAAAGTCTAAGATCCAACAACAACTGCAGGTCACTTACCGTCTGTCGCCATGCTACCCTTAATGCACCCGATCCCATCTGATCTCGGAAGTTACTCAGAGTCGGGCCAGGGGAGCACTTGGATGGGAGACACCATAGGAATGCCTGGTTCTGTAGGTTTTCTTTCCCACTATCTGGACAGTATGCGAGGCATTTTCTCAATCATATTTAAACTTGTCATTTTGTTATGGATGCTCCTGTGTCTTTTTTATATTTAGCTATCTATGTATTACTACCATTGAAATGCAAAGCTCCATTGTCCCAACTTTTAGCAGCAAAACAAAAGAGGTGATGGCTGGAAAGTTTAGAATCAATGTTAACCTCTGGCATTGCTTTGGGCTACCCTCCAGACCATCGTTCTTCACCTGTCAAGCCATTACAAAAGGGGAAAGAGCATATTCAAGGTGCAGTAGAACCCCAATTGCTTGGTCACATCCCTTCTGCACAAGACCACAAGCATTCCCAAACATGTTTCGGCCTTGTTGGGCTTCATCAGGGAGGAGTAGCCAACTTTAAGCATACTTATGTAGAGTTCCAGTTGCAGAAAAGAGAGGAGATTTCAGGACAGCTAGCACTATCCCCTGTTGGCATGTAGGGGCCAGAGGAGATTTGGACTAATGCCTCCTGTCCCATGTATACTGGAGCTAAATGGTCTGGGAGCCAGGCCCTCTTTCCCAAATGCCACTCCCAAACATGCCCAGGGCCCACACAGGGCAGAGCCCTTGCAGGGCCAAGGACCCTTGATCTGCACGCAAGCACCAACCCCGGCAATCCAGAGTAATGGCTATGACAGGTGACTGGCACAGGGCCCTGGCTTCACTCTGAGACTTGCTCGGGCCTGTCTTCCCGTCACCCTGGAATTTAAAAAAATTGCTTGCTCCAGAAGTCCCAATAATGGATTCCTTGAAGACGCATGGAATAAACTGAGCATTTATCATGCAGTTGGTCATCACCTGGGAGGGTGATATATTGCCTGTCATTGATGTGCCCATATAACACCAACACGTTTATTTATTAAAACAACCCACTCAGTGCCAACTGATGGGGTAAGGCATATCAAAATGGTTATTTCTTTACTTTGATCTTCCTCAGCAAAACTAGCACACCTCATAGTCCAAACACACTATATGCTAAGTAACAATGCCACTCACACACAATCATATAAAACCCTTCCTTACAGACATCATACAACAACACTCTACATGTCTACAACAAAGCACCTTAGGTACTCATGGCTCTCCCCTGAACACAAAAGCCTATGGGCCCTAAACACAACTGACCTAGAAACAGACCCACACATAGTACTACCCAGGCACTTCTGAACGGCCCGCATCAACACAGCACCAAAGCTATTTTCCATTTTTTCTCTCTCCCCACTAACCTAATACACTCCCCTCTTTTTCAGATTTGCCAGACCGCCTGAAGACCAGGCAAATTGTACTGTTGCATGGTGCACATCCCTGTAACGTAATGTGTAGCCTAGTATAGCGCAATACAGCACAGCATATGATATGATATGATATGAGGTGGCATTTATAACGCACCTCTACACAAGGGTTTCTTGGCGCGACAAGACAAGGAGGGGGAAACAAGGGAGGACAAAAGCATGTTCTTACTAGGCCTTGTGTCATTCAGATCACTCAAGTGCGGGGAAGAGGGAAGGGGAGAAGCGCCAGGGGGGAGGGGAAGGGGGAAGTGCAGTTAACTCACAAGTGCAGCCAACAAGTGGCTCATAAGTGCAGAGAGAAGGGACTGTAGGGTTGCAGATACAGACCCTTAAATGCTGGGGAGCCCAGAGGCAGTGCAAGGGCAACTGGACGTGCAGGAGCCTGGGCCCGAGTTCAGAGGGTGACCAGGGTACCAGTGAAGCAGAGCAGTCAGGTGCATCTGTAGGTTAGAGGAAGGGAGAAAGTGAGAGCGAAAAGGAAGGTCTTGAGTTGCTTCCGGAACCGGAGGTGGTTCTGCTCAAGTTTGAGGAAGGTAGGGAGGCTGTTTCAGAGGTAGGCCCCAGCCGAGGTGATAGATCTGCTGCCAACTCTCTGCTTGGAGAAGCATCTGACCCTCAGAGAGTTGGAGGTGGATGAGCGGAGAGCTTGAGAAGGAAGATGTTTTGGAAGAGAAAGTTGGAGGTAGACCGATCCCAGGCCCCAGAAAGCCTTGTGGACAATGCAGAGGGTCTTGAAGTCGATCCTTGCAGCCACAGGGAGCCAGTGAAGAGATTTCAGAGCTGGACAGATACGATCCCTGGGCTTGAGGCCAAGGACAAGTCTCAGAGTCCTGTTCTGGATAAGCTGTAAAGGTCGAAGAGTAGAGACAGGAAGATTTAGAAAGAGGCTGTTGAAGTAGTCCAGCCTAGAGAGGACCAGAGCTCTGGAGGCAGTGAGCTTCTGGGGAAAAGTGAGAAAAGGAAGAATACCTTTGAGGAGGTGCAGCTGATAGTTTGACTTCTTAGAGATGTCAGAGATGTGAGGAGAGAAGGAGAGGGTGGAGTCGAAGATGACACCACGGTTCTGAACCTCACAGGTAGGTGCAGGAAGAGGGCCAAGAGTCGGCAGGCAGAGAGAGAGAGAGAGAGGAAAGGAGGGAGCGGGTGTCCCAAATGAGAAGGATCTCAGTCTTAATGGCATTAAGGCAGAGATCATTGGCGGTACACTATTCCTGAAATGCGGACAGTCTGGTATGAGAGAAGAAGCAGAGGTGGCTGAGGGGAGCCTGAAAGAGAGCTGAGTGGCATCTGCATAACATTGAAAATTGGAGCAGAAGGTACCGATGCGGTGGGCAAGAGGTGCCAGGTAGTGGTTGAAGAGCCAGGGAGAGAGGTTAGACCCCTGGGGAACACTGGAAGTAGAGAGAGAGCTAGGAGAGAGGAAAGACTCCAGTTGGACCTGAGAGGGTCAGTCGGTGAGAAAGGAGGTCAACCAGCCCAGGGCCTGATCAGTCATATCAAGGTTGTCCCAGAGACGATTGAGCAGGATGGCATAATTGACTGTGTCAAAGCAGAGCATAGATCAAGGAGAATGAGGACAGAAGGTAGATTAGAGTCAAGATTGGAAAGCAAGTCTTCATGGGTGTTCAGGAGAGCAGTTTCCAGGGCTGGACTGGGAACCAAAAGAGGCCCTGGAAATAATTTTCAAAGTGGCCCCATAGTACACAGTTTCAGCAAGTCCAACCCTTTTCCTTTGAGAAAATGTGGAAATCCAATACATAACCATAAAGAAGAGGCCCAGGGTGGAGAGGCCTAGTGGGCAATCTCCAGAGTTCCCCATAGGCCACTCCACCTCTTCCAGCAGGCCTTTGCAGGCTGTAGGTAATTCCCCCCTCTCATCCTGTTTATTTTAAGCCACCTATTTGGCATCCCTTTAAGCTGGTCAGATAGAACAGTGAGCTAAGCGCTCACCCTTGATATCTGTGTGCATCCTGCTGTGGCAGGTTCGAATCCCGGCAGGATCAACCCAGCCTTTCATCCTTCCAAGGTCTATAAGTTAAGTACCACTTTGTGGGATAATAATGTCTTCTGGTATTTCAGTGCTCCGAGAGCTATGGGTGTGTAGCGCTATATAAGCAATGCGTTACTGTTATCATGTCAGGTACACGTGTGTAATGATGAGTGGGAACAGTCCATTTCTCTGGCACTTTACAGCTCACTCGGAAGGGCCCGTTACAGCATAAAACTTGCTTTTAAACTTATCAATAGAATAGTCTGCAATGTGTGCGATTGGTTGCCATAAAAACAACGTGTTCACCTTTGTTGCACAACTGCACTTTTTATTCACGTCCTGCCTAACTGGGAAGATCGCTTGGGAGCAAGGCGCTTACCTTTGGAAAGGGATGATTTTGTACAACATGGGTGCGAGCGCTTAGATGCTAGGAGAAGCGCTACATAAATTACTAATAATATTAAAAAACAAGATAGATTGCAGTATTAAACAATGACTAAAAGACCTTTCTTGTGAGATTTGAAATAATCAGCCAGTCTTGGCTCTTAGGCTCACATCATATGCATTCTGGTCATTGTAGGCACAACTTTATAATGTCCAAAACTAGAAATATACAGGAAGGCTAAATGGCACACACTCAAGAACATAGGACTCAAGAGAGATAACAGTATGTTATCTGTGAAAAGAGTGCAGCGTTTTATCTACGCCACTAGCTTAAGAGGGCTTTCCCATTTGTAGTTTGGACTATTGGGCCGCTTGCGCCACCTATAAGTCGAAACTATTGGATTGGAGTACAGCTAGGGAGGAATTACTTAATTGGAGCAGTAAACACGCTACTGGTGTAATAAAAATGTTTTACCAGGCCTGCCTTCAGACACTCGTTTTATAAGCACTATGTGTGTCCTTCACTGGCGCCCTGTTAAAAACAAGCATTGTGCATAGGTTTGAAGCTTTTGCCAGGCGCTGCTATTAGATGCCCACGTGCTCGAGCCATTTTGCACCTGCTACCAACAAAGGGTTGTTAATACCACTACGGCGGTACCTGGCAAGGGCCTTTCCCATGCCTACACAAAAGGCCAACCTGTTGGCATTGCCAATGCTTGCTTAAAAAGTTGCTGGAAAGACCCTCTTTACACTGTTGCTAATGCCCCTGGAGTATCTCTTGCTCAGAAGTCGTGGTGTAGAGACGGCATATCGGCACAGAGGTCAGCTTCCATTGAAAGGAATAGGCAGGAATGTGTCCTGTCTGGGATTCCTTTTCATGAGAAAGAAGGACTCTTGGAGGCTAAGTGGTGGCAATCTGCATCCTCAAGAATATGGGTGGTTAATGGACTGTCCTGGCTCCTTGCTTTTGGATATAAGATGGGGCAAAATGAATATCAAACAGGGAAAAGGAGTGCTTTCACAAATGTGCATGGGTGCTGCTTTCGACTGAGAGTGGTTTCCCACGCTGGCAGCTTGGCACTGGGCATGGGGGTCCGGTTTCATAGCACAGTAACCTACGCTACATAGAGCCACCTGGCCAGTTCTTCACAGCATCAGGCTGCCCCCTGCCCTTGCTGCAGTGATGCCCCAGACAGACAATGGCGGGCCACATTAGGAGCATTATGATTGAAACTCCTCTGAGATCACCAAGTACACCGGACTACCTGCTCCCATTCCCAAACCCTGACTTTACCAGCAATCCATGGACAGATGTCTGGCCTGCTGGCTGCCCTTCTTGTTTTATGATGGAGAAAATAAAGCAACAATCACACTTCCTTTGCTTGCCATGTTTTTATAATGATATATATTTTAGAAGGTTGGTTATGTGATTTGTGTATGTTTTAATGTAATCTATAAAAAGAAATATATAATGTTAGGCCTGGGATGACACTGCTTTAAAACATATCAGTATTCACTGGAGATGGTTAGAGATGTGGTTAAGTGCCTAAATTGCAGACTCAGATCAAATCCCGGCTTCACCACTTACCCAAAGTGCCTGTGCCTGGGATTGTAGTGCTGGATTTGCAGTATGGGGCATGTTCTAGAGTTTCACCCTTAGTGCTATATTATCTGCAAACTACCTTGGAAAGAGCATACAGAATGAGTGAGGTGGGGAGTGTTCTATTTAAGTAATAATGCTGCATACTGATGTTTGTACTGAGTGGTAATGGCCAGAAGAAAAGGGTATTATAGTTATTAGCATCACGTGCTAAACGCCCCGGGTGGTACGGGTGGAGTAATAGATGGAACAAATGGGACTCTGCAAGCTTGCAACCGGTGGGTCCTGTTTATGTGAAAACATGGAAAGTAGGCCACCATGCATTTGGGAGTTAAAATACCAAGCGGGTTCCCTCTTCCATTTCCAGGACGGAGCGAGGGGGCGTAGGGGGATCAGAAAGGGGTGGGTATGGGATGGAAGAGTCCATGGCAGAGCCCCTTTTGGGGTGGCCACAGTGGAGGGAAAACCAATTTGGAACCTCCCATTCGGCGAGAGGGTGATTTAGGCACAGCTGCTGATATTTATCGCACTTGCATCAAATGGGCGCATAACTCTGACATATATAACAAGCATTGGCAATGCCAACAGTTTGGGCTTTTGTGTCAGCAAGGGCACTTGCCAGGCACACCCGTGGTGGTATTAATTGATGTTAACAGGTGCAAAATGTTGCAAGTACCTGGGCATCTAACAGCAGTGCCTGCCAAATGATTAACACTTATTCACAAACCAAGACTGCTGACTTTGCTAATGTTTGTTTTGAGTGAAAAGTTAGATGGTAAGGTTTCAACGAAGCAAGCTCAAAGAGTTTCCTGGTATGCCCAAACCTTGCCTGTAAATCCCATAGCTTGAGTCTTTCATTTTAGGAATTTCAGAAACACTAGATTATAAACCGCTGATAGGTTCCTCTCAGGTGTAAGCACTTGGTATTTGTGGTATGGCTCTGCACACATTGCGAACAAAACCACCTCTTTTTTTAAATAAACCAGCATCTTTACAGATCGTGTGCACACGTTCCAGCACACGTCTCTCCCACCAGCTTATGTTCACACAGTCCCTCTCACAACCATCACACTCTGGCACGTTAGGCAGAAAACCAGTCAGGACGGGTGCTCTACAAATCCCTAAGGGGTAACATAACATGATTGGTTAAACCACTGGCTATGGGCAATTCTGTAGCATCGAAGCACCCTTAGGTTGAAGGAACGCTCAACCAACATACGCTATGTGCGCACAAAACCTGTGTCTGGGTGCTTCCTCTGCTAATCATCTTTGATTTTCAGAGCGCACAGTGCAGATTGTAAACCCTCCTGCTGCCCGAGAACCTACACTTCTCAGAAAAAAACAATACATCTGACATAAATAACTATTAAGACCATAGGGCCAGTGCGGTGAGTACCTTGCACTCACAGAAGTATAATGACATTTATAAATACTATGATTATATAAATGGAGAGTGTCCCACATCAGGCAGTTCCGCACATTTCTTGTAACCACGCTTTGCATTCTGGAACTTGTAGTTTTGTTTATCACCATTATATTTACAAAACAAGCGTTAGTGAACTCGAGTTAAAAAAACAATATTGTAATTTGTTGTCGCTGAATATGCTTGTGGGCAGGCCCCGCTGTGTGTGCATCCACAAGCATGCATGGCATCCTACATGCACGCAGCATTGAGAAAGGCATGGGGGCAGTGGGGTTGAGTTGCGAGGAAGGGAACCATTGAGTTGAATATCTTCCTTCGAGACCACTCATCCATTCTCTTGTGATGCTGCATTCTGGGACTGTCGAATGAGCATACCACCACACACTGTAGCCTTTTCATACCTAATGTGTCTCGCAATAAAACAGCACGACATGAGTGCTGCTGTACCAACATCAACGTTTTCCCATGTTCAGGAGTACAAATGCTTTCCCTAGTTAGTGATGAAATCCCTAATAATGCCAGTTAGGCCCATTCAGGCTGACAATGAAGGCTGGCATGCTGTCACTCGGAGACCCCCGTTTGTGCACCCACCTGCTGATGGGAGCTAATTAATATAGTGACTACGGGAACTTAATAGAGGAACAGGCCAGGGTAGTTATTTACTCGAGGAACGACTCGAGCAAATGATCACACAGTCTCGAGATAAAGTTCCTTCAATTGCGACGTTCAGCGTCTTGCTTACCTGACACAGTCAATCGACATTGATCTTGCGGCTTGCCAAGGCCTCATACAGCCCGGGCCAGCTGCCTGCAGCCTGCCCTGCTGACCTGCCTGCGCTGCCAATGTGTGCACTGTGGGCGCAGCCTGGGCTGCAGCAGGGCACGTGCAATTCCAATCCAGTGCCCAGCCCAGGAGGTCCTGCACAGGGGCGGGCCCAGCCCAGCTGCTGGTAAGAAAAAAAATGACGGTGCCTCTGCAGGGCACGTGCGGTTACAATCTGGTGCCCAGCCCAGGGGGCCCTGCGCAGGCGCGGGCCCAGCCCATCTGCTGGGAAGAAAAAAAAATTACGGTGCCTGGCAGCCAATGCAAGGCAAACCACCCAGGTGGAGCCAAGGAAAATCATGCGATGTGTAACACATGTATCCTTCCGCTGAAAAAGAGGCCCTACAGGCCAGAGGCCTAGCGGGGGATGTCCCGGTGGGGCAATCCAGCCCTGGCAGTTTCTGTGCTTCTGGCAGCTCTGAAGCCAAATGGTGGTCATGGAAGCAACCAACAGATTTAGTATCTAGATTAAGCTGAGAGATGGCCAGCTTTTCCAAGAGTTTGCCCAGGAAATGAGTGATGGAGATCGGCCGATAGTTAGCCGCAGAGGGAGGATCGGGCGAGGGCTTTTTTAGAAGCAGGTGCACAAGAGAGTGCTTAAGGGGGGAGGGGAAATAACATAGAATAACATAACGTAAATCTCGCCCGCTGAAGCAGTGGGTGTACAGGGGAAGCATGCTTGTGCCATCATAGAATTGCAGCTTTGTTCTACCACTCCCGGAGAATCCACAAGGAACAACATGCAATAACCCAACCGCTACCACAGTCACAGGTTGAGCTATTTCTGAGGGATCCACCCACACAACTGCTCCTATTTGAGGTGGATCTGGAATATTTTGCAAGCATGCAGTCATCCCAGGAAGGAGCCAGAGAAAGATAATACTCCCACTGAATACCACATACGTGGGTGCAGTCGCCATATTCCCCTGTGGTGCATCCCACACAGTGTTGAGAAAAATGAAAGAATGCTCTCGTGCAACCACGCTTTAGGCAGTTATGCGCCAACCCATATCTCAATGTTTAGGAATGTCCCTGGATGGAAGTATTTATACTAAGAGTTGGGTTGTGGGGTTGAGGAGGCACCAAATGGCCTGGCAACCAGACCTTTCGTTTTTATCTTGCTGACAGTTTTGACCTGTCCGTGGTGTTGTTGGACACTGAAGCTGAGCCTCTTTACTCCAATTTCTCTGGTTGATAGTGTAGTCACATTTTGGGTTGCTTCTTCATCTGTCGGATCTTTTCACAGTAGAGTTGGTTTCACAGGTTCAGCTCTGTGATGGGCTGCTGGTAGCGGTCAAAATGTGTTTGCAGTAATGCTAGCAAGTTTCTTGATCAGTGGGTTTGAGTTCTGATCCATTTCTTGGCAGAAATTCCTGTTTAGCTTCCCTAGATGTTCATCCAACATCTCGATGAAACCTCTCACTGCAGGAAAAAAAGGCACCAAATATAGGGACTCAGCATGATGATGTCATTAGCTCGTGCTGGCTATAAATATGCTCGCCGCACACAGTCAGGGCCTGTTGGTGGCGGCGTGCGTTGAAGAGATTGTTTCTTTTGTCTCCCTGTGGGGTTCACCTGTGGTACGGGGCGGCAGCCTGCCAAGGAATTTGGAAGTTGTCTGATCAGTGGACACATGGGGAGGACTGAAGCGCCCTCTACATATTGGAGGAGTTCTATGCAAGAACAAAGCCCAAGAATGGAGCAGGAGATTGGTGGCTGTTGGGATCAGGATATAGTGAGTGGCAAGAAGCGGAATGGAGGTAAACAGTGAATGAGAAGAAAAAGACTGGGCCTGGCCCACAGGGAAGCTCGAATTGGGCGAGATTTGCCTCCTACTGTTGCCCTGGCACTTGAGATATCCTTCAGGAATTCCTGAAAAGGTTTTATATAGTGGGGGTGGGTACAGAAGGCGCCACTTTACCACCATTGCGGTTTTGCCCCAAAATAGGAGGGAAGGCCCACAGGACCAGCAGTTGATTCTTTGGCTACTTAAGGAGTGAAACAGCCCACTGGTCCACCAGAAATATTGGTAGGAGCATAGAAGTGGGGAATAGGGGCCACTCGATCTATCGGAAATTCACCAAATTGAGAAGAAAGGCCCTGCAGACATGATATGATATGACATTTTATTTATAGCGCGTCTATACACAAGTGTTTCAAGGCGCAAGACCTCATGGGAGACACAGGGGTGGGGAAAGAATTTGTTAGGAATAGAATAGGAGTGGAAATAGGGAATAGTGGTCAGACAGGGTGATAAAGGAATAGAAGACCACTGGACCACCAGGTCGCCCCTGTAAATATAGACATAGGGAGGTTGAAAAGCGAAGAGGGGCTACTGGACTACCTCTTTTCTAGTAATTATTACAAGCTTTCAAGTTGTGTTTCCTTCAACAGGCCTTGAAGCTGGGCATTTGGGGTGGCAAGTGAGGAGGGTCTGTCAGCCTGTCTCAGAGAGGGGTTGTAGGCATGCCAGACAAAGACAAAAAGAGGGATACCAGGGGAGAGGCACCCAGGATTGGGCAAGCCTTTAGCAAACTGACAGCAGCCATGATGCAGGGCTTCGGTGGGATAAGGAGGAAGACAGAACAAGCAAAGGAGGTGGCAGCAAAGCTGGAGCAGAGGGTGAATGAGTTGGTGAGGGGAAGGGAGAATGGAAGATGAAGGGAGTAGTGGAGGATTAAGAGAGGAAGGCAATGAATTGGAGATCGAGATGGTGAACGATTCCGAACTGGATGACAATAAAAACAAACCGGGGTGGCAGGGCGGGAGGGAAAAGGATGCAGAGTGGGCTCAAATAAAAAATGTACTGACTGGGAAAGGCTTGGCCCTGGAACAAGAAAGGCAGTGGGAGGAACAGGTGAAGGTGAAGGGATGGCAGAGAAGGTGAGACCATGAAAGAGAAAGGAATGGTAAGAGAGAACAAGCAAGAGACTGCTGGAAGAGGACAGAGAAAAGAAGCTACAGAATAAAGAAGAGCGCCAGGCGGGAGAAGAAGGTCGAGGGTAGGGAAAAACAGAGTGAGAATGGGGAGAGAGGGATAGAAAGGGGGCAGAGGGAGAGGTTGGAGAAGGAAGTAAAGGAGAAGATATGGACATGCTAAGACCCCCTATCTGATTTCATTATATAATGCCATTAAGAGTTACAATGGATTAGTATTGTGATGTTCTCCACCGGGGCGGGGTGCGCAGGTGGCTGTCTCTTCAGTGGCTCTCAGACCTCCATTTTATTTTTTGCTCAATATGGATTTATGTGGCTGGACCCTGTGAGCCACAATCATTTGTGGTGCCTATTTACATGGTTACATATATTGTTCATACTGATTTTGTTTGTCTCCCCATTTCCCTCTTGTGTCTCTCCCTTTCTGTCATCACCATGTGCGTTGATAAATCATGCTTTATATACAACACAATAATCTGATAACTTGTTCGAACCTACAGTTACAGCCTCTCTTGCAATTACAATTACTTGTATAAGCTTAAATACTCTGATGTATGTGCTATTCAATTATAAGCAATGACACTTAATGTAACCTCTTGGAATGTTAAGGGATTGCATAAGCCTGTGAAAAGACAGAATATACTCTCACACCTAAATAGAGCTAAGCCATCGATTGCCGTATTCAGGAAACTCACCTCTCACAAGCAGAAGCTGTCAAACTCAAACGTCACTAGGTGGGTCAAGTTTTCTCTAGCGCAACAAATGGGAAGAAAAATTTAGTTATTACTCTTATTAATAAAGGGTTCAAGTGTAAAGTAATAGCGAATGTATCTGATGACATCAGCAGATGGGTGTCAGTCAAAATACTAGTCGATTCCATTGAATATACTATTTTGAACATCTATGCCCCAACAGCACCTGATTCCTTTTTTGGGTGCAATTTAAAAATCACATCTTCCTGTCTAATCCTAATAACCTTATCATATGCAGTGTTTGTAATGAGATTATGGATAACTTTTTAGATAGGAAATCCAGCATGTGATTTAAAAATAACAAATCTCATATGCAATTCACAAACTGTGTTTCAGAACTGGCCCTCGTTGACACATGGCTTATTACTCATCACTCTGATTTAGAATACACTTTCTTTTCTAACCCTCACAAGACTCTATCTAGATTACCTTATGTATTCATCTTTAAAATCCTTAGCCAGTTGTCTCTTCGATGCCAAAATCAAATATATTGCATTGTCTGACCACACTCGAGTTCACATTCGAGTTGCCTCCCCTCAAAATACATGCAAGTTCGATAGATGGAGATTCAACTCTCCCCTCTTGAAAGATGAGTCATTCACACCCTTCATTACTCAACAACATCACAATTTCCTTTTAGAGAACAAAACCCAAGATACACCTGTTGTTAAGAATTGGGACTGCTACAAAGCGTTTCTCAGGGGTTGTATTATATCATTTGCTGCAAATAAGAAAGGGAACTTAAACAAGAATCGGCCGATATTCTTAAACAGCTTAAATCTCTGGAATCTCAATATGCACCTACTAACTCTGAAGCAACTCTGAATACCATTATCAAGCTAAGAGTGCAATATAATAAGATTTTCACACAATATGTATGTGCTAATCTTTTAACATATAAAGCAAACATGTATCAATGTTCTAACAGATCAAGCAAGTCTCTTGCTTAATACTTGAAACACAGAAAAGAAAAAAAAAACAGAATTGGGGTCAACAAAGACCAAATGGCTAATAGACCTTTTTCAGGCTTTCACTAGCTTCTACCAGAAATGATACACGTCTGAGGCCCCTGCTTATAACATACACATTGAGAAATGAAATAAAAATATACAAAGCCATAAAAGATCTTAAAAAAGGAAAGGCCCGAGGGGGGCACTGTTGAGCAGCTTGCAAAATGGCTGCTTAGCCGTAGAGCTCCGTGCTCAGACACAGATCATCAGATTCCATCGGCGGCTAACAACACTATCCTGCTGTGAAAACACACGCCGTGGGTAGCAGAGGTCCCGGGCTACATCTACATCCAATCCTGGTTGAAATCGGACAAGAACAGCCTTGATACGGCGATTCGCCGACTGGGCTGGGCGGGCTGTGGAGGGGCCTGCCCTGGCTGCGCTGTGCGGGGACACTGCGCGCCCATTGGAGTGCGTCTGCCTACAGGTGCCGCCCACCCGCCGCCCATGACGCGGCTCACCGCGGTGCTCGCTGCGGACTCTCTCCCCATCCCCTGACGGACTGCCTGCTTGGAGCTGCCGGGGCCGCGCCTCCTCTACTAGGATGGGCTGCGCTTGGCCCCCGGCTACTACTGTGCATCGCGGGCTGGCCCCCCTGCCTTCCCGACCACCCCGCCCAGCCCGTGCCTGACACTGGGGCAGGCTTGCTGTGGGCAGCCTGCGGCCCTATCGGACCCCGCGCCGCATAAGGAATTGGAGTCGGCCTTCTGGGGCAGGCCCCCGCATCTCGCCGTGTGATCCCTTCCTCTGCACCTTCTGGACCCGACGAAACTACAGTTGAGGAGCTGGGGGACCACCTGATCCTAACTACATGCCCTCAACTACACGGTCCCCTGCTCCTACACCTAGCTGCCACAACAACCTTGGGGGGCCTGCGCTGCCACTGCCTACCACGCCGCTCGCGGCGCACTGATCCACGAGGCGACGCGGCCTGTGGCCTAGGGTGAGCCACACACAATAAGCTGCACATCATATCCCAAATACACCCAGGCAGGCAACAACTATTAACTTAAAGGGAGGATCCACCCCTGCCTGTGGCCCAGTGCCGCCCTAACCTGCGGGCGTATATCATGTGACAGCCATGCTGCGACATCAACTGCCTATGGTGGGCTCAACCCCAGGCCTCATATCCTGACCTCTGGTCACGGAGACCCCTCATACTCAATCTGCGTGGCTTGGTGGAGCGGGCCTATACTACGCTGCCCCATGTGCCCCTACTCCGCTATCTCCTCTTGCCAGGTGCCCACTCTGCCGTCCCTCTGAGTTGGTTCCGCCCCTGCATCCCTCCTCTGCTGCGCCTGGGGGCGGGCAGCCTTCCCACTGCCTATTACCGATCTAGGGTGGCTGAGTTGTGCTCCCTACCCCTGGCCTTGTGTCTGACCCGGCTGGAGGCCCCCCCGGGCCACATTGCGAGATATTCACCAACCGGCGCACCAGCACTTTTGACAATCCAGCCTGTTCCCGCTCCCTCTGCCTCCTCACCCCATCGATCTAGGGGCCCAGAAGACCTGTTCCCCTGGCCCTTTCAGGTGGAACCTGCCTACATTTGCACGTATCATCACCCCCCTTCAGGATGTCAAACAGGTCTCGCGGAGCCACCAAGGCTGGGGCTATGGATAAGTTTACCAAGCCAGCACCCAGAGCTGACAAGGGGGCCACCTCCTCGAACCACGACGACATAGAAATACCATCGGACCCCCCCAGCCCGATCTCACAGCAATGATGGAGTCCATGGCAAAGAACTTCGCCTCCTTCCATGAAAAGTTAGATGATATAAATGCGAATGTGGCCTCTCTCAGGACGAAACTGGACCAGCATGTCACTAGAATAACTGAGGCTGAAACCAGGATTGGAGCAAATGAAGATCGCATGCTCGCCCTCCAAAACACAGTTATGGAGTTGGTGCGCGACATGAAGAGTGTCAAGGCCAAGTGTGATGACCTGGAATCAAGGTCACGCAGAAATAACATCCGCATTGTGGGGGTTCTGCCCTCAAGGGTCAGATGGAACTGGCGGTGGAGACCCTCCTCAAAAACCTCCTTGGCAACCCTCCGCTTTCCCCATTCTTCACAGCTGAGCAGGCACACCGATCACTAGTTCCCCGCCCCAAACCAGGCGACTTCCCCAGGCCAATAATAGCAAAGATTCTTAGCTACAGAGACAGAGACCACATACTACGCCTTGCACGTGAGAAGGGTGAACTGAGGATGGAGTCGCAAATTAATAAGAATTTTCCCAGACTTCTGCGTGGGGGTTCAGGCGGAGTGTAGACAATTCAACGGGTTGAAGAAAATGCTTAGGGAAAGGAAGATCGAATACGCAATGCTATTCCCGGCACGCCTGAAATTCACCCATCATAACATACTATACTTCTTCACGGTTCCGGATGAAGCAGTGAAATTTATTGAATCACAGATCCCACTGAGGGAGCCTGCAGATGATCTGATGGACAATGACCTAGGTGGCTTATATTTCCGATTAGGGGGGGGGCATCCTACTGGGCACAGCCACGACCGCTGGCGTGAGTTACTCCTTCCCCCAACTTTACAACACGCCACACCATCCTCATCATATTGAAGGCAGCTTCCACCTGCCCTTTCCCCCAGCGGGCCAATCTCTCCTCCTCTTCGACCCGCCACATGGATGGGCTGCTCCCACTGGCCCTTGGACCCCCCCACCACAGACTCTCAGCAATCAGACATGCCATACTAAATGCAACCTTATATCTTCTTGCCTGCTACCATCCATCATTCTGCCTCTTTTGTAACACCATGCACAGAAACGTCGCTGATGGTTCAGAGGTGCTTGCTGTACTGTACTATTTGCTAAATTGGGTACACAGCAGTGGCGACCCCCGCTGCAATTGCAATACCTGTATTGATGGTTTGTTCTTGGTTTTGCCCCTGTTGGGCAAGTGGGCTGGTGTTGCCAAGTTGGACACGGCACTCTGACACCTGTGTTCTGGGTGGGGGATACTGCACTGCTGGTTGGGGGTGGGCAGTGAGGGAGGGGGGAGGTAAAGTTGTGGGTTGGTTAAATGAAAACGGCATGAGAGCGGGGGATATGGTTACAACACAGTACGGCTCTACTGCAGCTACACGCATGGTACTGAATGGGAACAAATATTGCTGCAGGGATGTTCCATAATGCGGCACTATGTCACTTAATTTTATGACATGGAATGTCTGAGGGTTAAGTAACTTTAACAAAGCCTGCAGGATAACCGCTTATGCCCAGAGGCACAGAATTAAAATACTCCTCCTTCAAGAAACACACACCCTAGGGCGCCTAGCGACATGCCTGGCTCCGGCCTGGGGTGCTAACAGGTACTACACAAAATATTCAACTCAGTCTAGGGGAGTGCTCACCTTGGTCCACAAATCAGTCCAATTCTTGCTGCGCACTAGACACATCGACCCTGAGGGCAGATATGTAATCCTCCATTGCATTCTAGCCAACGTGGAATGCCTCCTCGTGAACACATACGCCCCGAATTTTGACGCCCCTGATTTATTCGATGAAGTGACCACCATACTCACAAAATACATTAGAGTCCCAATCATATGGGGGGGGGACATGAACCTAATTTTAGACAATGAGCTGGACAGATCTGGCACCGCCCACAGAGCTACATCTCGTGCGGCCAATATATTACATATACACGCAGCCACGCTGGGCCTCAAAGATGTGTGGAGAGTTCTCCATCCACACGCGAGAGAGTATACCTTTTACTCATCAGTATACGATAGCCTGTCAAGGATAGACCTGTTTCTCATATCGAGCGGAGTGGTGGGCAGGGCCATGGACACACAGATACTACCGCGCACACTTTCAGATCACTCCCTGGTAACGCTGCAAATCAAACTGGGACATGACCTGCCTTCCCGCACCGCTTGGCGTTTCAAATCGGAGGCACAGAGAGATATAGTGTTTAAAGCTGATAACCTGGCTGACATTAACACCTTCTTTGACTGCAATAAAAGACATGATACATCTGATGGGGTCCGGTGGGAGGCGTTCAAGGTCTTAATTAGAGGGATGTGCATCTCCAGGGAGGCCAGGGTCCTCAAAGACATTAAAAATAGTTTACAGCGGTCTGAAGCAAAGTTTAAGGAACATGAGAGGGAGTACACCACTGCCCCTTCCCCAGCCATACTGGCACAGATAAGATCAGAGCTGGAGGCCTTTGAGGCCCACGCCCAGAGGGAGATACAATACTACGCCCACCCCTTGGCAGCGCGGAAGTACAGCGAGGGAGACGACCGCGGAGAACACTATCCAGGCTGGTTCGCGTGGAGGGGGGTAGAACCTGCATAGACTGCATCAGAGATGCAAGTGGCGTCCAGCACTGGTCCGACCAACACATCCTCGAGATATTCACCGCATTTTACACAGCCTTATACGCTGCCCAGCAGGAGCACAACTTACAGGATACAAACCTCTTTCTGGACCAAATCCCCATGACCCTTCTCTCCCATACCACCAGAGATCAGCTGGATACTCCGTTCACCCTTGATGAGATCACCGAGGCTATCTCGGATCTCCCAAAGGGCTGACGGACTCACCACTGAGTTTTATCCATATAGCACGTTGCCATCCTTGCACCCAGACTCCTCGACGTCTGGAATGAATCGCTTAACCTGGCCATCTTGCCCCAGTCCATCCGCAAAGCCATCATAACTGTGCTCCCCAAGCCGGGCACGCCGCTGGACGAATGGGGGTCTTACAGACCCCTAGCCCTAATTAACACTGTTACAAAAATCTTTGCCAAGATAATTGCAAGTAGATTCCGCCCCATAATGACGCACTTAGTTCATCCAGATCAGAGTGGCTTCGTCCCCGGTCGATCAACGGCCCTAAAAATCCGCTGGCTGTTCAGTGTTATGTCCAGAATTGATCCCAATGCCAGTGACGTAGTGGTCACCCTTGATGCCCAGAAGGCATTTGATATGGTGTCTTGGAAATATATGTGGGCCGTGCTGCACAAAATGGGAATTAGCCCTTGTATGATGTCGTATAATAAACTACTGTATACAATCCCGGTGGCCAGAGTCCTAATTAACTCCCAGGTCTCGTCTCCCTTCACGCTCCATAGGGGCACTCGCCAGGGCTGCCCGTTCTCCCAAATACTGTTCGCGTTGGCTATCGAGCCCATGGCTGACAATGTTAGAGTCAAGCATACCCGAAAGGGTATATGCCTGCGAGACACTCCGGAGATAATCTCACTGTATGCCGACAATGTACTTTTCTATGTCAGAGACCATCTGCCCGTCTAGACCCGATTATTCATGACATAACCAAAATTGGCACATTCTCGGGCTTTGCTATAAACTAGACTAAATCTGAAATATTTCCGCTCACTGTGGCAACCACCCAGCCAACATGTGAATTCCCTCTCCGCTGGTCTCCAGGCGGAATCAGATATCTTGGGGTCCAAGTATCCCTCTCTAAACCTTTGCTATTGGCCAACAATTACAGGGCTACGGCGCAGCTCGTGGAGGCCCGGATGTTGAGATGGCGCAACCTCCCGCTTTCCTTATCAGGCATGCTGTCCCTAATTAAAATGATAATTGTCCCTAAACTGCTCTACATCTTCGTAAATGTCCTGATCTGGCCTGGGAAACAATACTTCAGGAACCTACACACTGCATGCACCCAATTACTATGGCACTCAGGCGCGGTTCGCAAGAAGTGGCAACACATGGCTCTTCCATATGAGAAAGGGGGCTTCACGGCCCCTGACCTCGCCAGATACTGGATTGCCACACAGGCTCAACATGCCACACACTGGTATACACACACAGACCCTCCCCCACATGTGAAACTTGAGAAACTTGCAAGTGAAGAGGTCAACATTCTGTCTCTTATTCTTCACCACACATTCCATGCCGACGCCCCGGCTCACCCCGTGGCAGCCACGACCATGGCGTGGAGACGACTGTTGCAGTCCCACCTAGACCATCATCCATACTACAAGTGGCTGCCCATCTGGCAGCTCTCGAGCCTCAGCCCCACTCATGATAAACTCCTCATGCGACACTGGCACGATCTGGACTACTGGGCACTATCTGATCTATATCCCGAAGGGAAATTCATCACCCCACAGACATGGCGGCCCAGGCACTCTGGCTCGGCGCTGGAACTACTGCAATATTTCAGGCTGAGGGCAGCGGTCTGCGCCATGTGGCCCACTTATCCCGACGAACCCCCAGACTCACCTGAAATCCACTTCATAACCAATTCAGCCGGGGCTAGGGGCATAACATCCTCTCTACAAAATGCAGTTGGAAAAACTGGATGACGCACCTCAGACACCACGGGACATATGGAGTAGCGAACTGGGCCAGACTCTCTCCGATGCTATATGGGGTAGGATGTGCATACATACACGCAAGGTCGCCCTTAATGCCCGATTTAGGTGTTTGCAATATAATCTCCTGAATCGCTTATACTACACACCGCACAGGGTGGGGAGGTTTGCACACAGCCAGGCTCATACCTGCCCGAGATGTAGATCCATAGAGGCAGACCACATTCATATGTTTTGTCTTGCGAGACACTGGGCCTGTACTGGAAAGCCGTCATAGAAGCCCTCTCTGAAATAACCAGGATCCATATTTCCCATGGCCCACTGGCTGCCCTGTTCGGACTGTGGGATTGGCTCGAGGTGAGGAAGGTGTCCAAGTTCTTGAACGTTGCAACTATGGTGGCCAAAAAATGCATATTGCAGTGCTGGAAGCGCCGCTCCCCCCCCCACTCGAGATGTGGCTGAAGGCCCTCAGCTGGACCCAAGTGTGTGAAGAAGACTACATCAATACCCTCCCAGTGACCTGAACAGTAAAGATGATATTGAACTGCTCTCCTCCCCCCGCCAGACGCATAGACTTCGCTATTCCTGAAATGGGCTGAACTGTGAGAGCTATTGCCTACCCTTTCCCGAAAAACCCCTGTATGCAATGCCATTCATGTGTCTGTAACATTGTCTGTTTTATGCACTGTATTGTTTACCTGTTCTTGCCTCATGCCAATAAAGAAAAGTTAAAAAAAAAAAATAAAGGAAAAGCCCCCGCCCCTGACATTTTTTCCACTGATTTCTTCACACACTTTAATAATCTTTTAGTACCTAAACTTAGTGAGTTTCTTTCTCAATTTATTCTGGATAACAAAGCACAGGGCTCTTTTTTAGAAGCTATGCTTATTGTTTTTCTCAAACCCAATATAGATCCCAAAATGCCCCAGAGTTATAGACCTATATCCTTTATTAACACAGATTGTAACATTTTTGCAAAAATCTTGGCAAATAGACTTCTTCCTCTGCTACCCAACTCAATTAAACAAGACCAAGTGGGATATATTAAAGGTAGACTATCCTCCTCCATAATAAGACTATTTTTGAACATTTTAGATAACATCCATGGCTCCAACGATCCTTATGTTGCAGTAGCCCTAGATGCAGAAAAAGCGTTTGATCGGGTTGAATGGAACTATATGTTGAAGCCCTTAAATGGCATGGTTTTGATTCCCCATTTCTCTCTATGATTAAAGAACTTTGTTCAAATCCCAAGACAACCATATTTATTAATGGGCAAATGTCCTCATATTTCCCCTTATTCAGAGGTACACGCCAGGGGTGTCCTCTCTCCCTACTTCTTTTAGCCTTGGAACCCTCATTCGAAGGAACTAGACAAAATAATAATATAAGGAGTATACAGCATGGTGATGTACAAATTAAATCAGCGGTGTATGCAGATGATGGCTTATTATTCCTCAAAAGCCCAGATATTTCTTTACAACATCTTCTTGACTTTTTTTCACAATTCTCATGGCATGACAGACTCGACATATACACTATGTATACATATATTTCTGTTTGCTATTGTAACATCATAAGCTTGATCAATCTACTAAAGGCTTATTGGGAATGACGAGTGGTGCCATCTCTTAATTTTGCATCACTGAGCTATAAAGATATGTAATACATTAATTATTATTTGAAATTTGCCAAATTGACATTGTTATTATTTTTTTGTTAAATTACAGTACAACCTCATACACTAGAACCCCTTGAGAAGAGTACTCCAGCTCGCAACGAGTTGGGTATCCTATTAAAGTAGCATCTGTGAAGAACAAAGGAACCTGTTGGAAATTCTTTTTTTTATTAAATACTAACTTGTTTTGATTACGAATACTTTACTGTCTACAATTCTACTAAAGTTGTCTGTTACACATGCATGACTTCTTGTTATAAAAGTTTGGCTGAGTTTCGGCCATTGAGAGTGTGCAGGGGACGGGAGTTCCCAGATCCTGGGAACTTTTGTTTTGCATTGTAAACTCTGTTTCTAGACAGCCTTCCTTTGCTGCCCACTTGCAATTAGACAGTCACAGGCCGGGCACATTTCTGCAGAATGAAACAGATGTGAAATGAGGCAGTATGCCCATACATACAGTTGATAAGATATGTTATCATTTGCACTATTTAACACACACTTACAGGTTATCAGCACAGTCGTTGCCCTCACATTTCCTCGAATGTACATGATAAATATGTGTAGGATTAACTTCAGGAAATGTTCACATGTAAAGGACACGTGGGGCCTCATTTTGTGGTGACTCAGTGGTGTTGTGTCTGCAGGGAGAGACACCCTCAGACTTGTCCAGACAGTACCCTAACCAGGCATGAAACTAACACTGGGGCGAGGGCACCGCTCAGAAAGGCAAGTAGAAATAAGTAAGAACTGAATTCACACTTGAGTAATTTAGGCAGAAAAATAAATGATATTGACCGGAATATGTAGCACCATCACTTCTGAATAACTATCTCCTCACTTCAAGAATCAATGAAAGTAGTGACCAATGAGTCAATTTTAAGTGGGCTTCTGTTTGCAGAAGACGGGCATCTATTGCATATCGTCACTAAAACTAGAGAAAAACAGACTCATCCAAGTGGTTCTAGTTATGGGCAAGCCACTCTTTCCCAAACCGTAAGGGGGTAGGCTAGGCAAAGTGATGTATTGCATTGGTTGCCCACTGTACCTTTTTGGTAGCCATTGAGACACCAATGTATTCTTTTAAGTCCTACACTTTGCCATTTTGTTTTAGGGTCTTCTTTTGTTCAGGGGAACAATGGGGGGAACAATGGGGCAGGCTTAAAATGACTGTTGTGCACACATGGACTCTCTGTGAGTTCAGCCATGCTCCCTCTGTGATGGTTTGAAAAGGTTCTCACCAAATGCTGGCCCTTGGCATATTACATCCCGTGGCGGTGGTCAGAGTTGAGTGGTGGATTAAGGGCCAACCAGATTGGATGGACCCCTAACTCTTTGGTTTTAGCCCATAGTGTGATTGGTGGGCTGGCTTAGACGAGCCTCTGTGTGTGTGCCGGACTTTTAGAAGAACCAGGTTTACTTACTTGCTGGAGTTTTATCTGCCATTATTCCATTGTTACTGTAGTTGTAGGACTGGTTTGGCCATAATGGCAGAACCATTTGTCCTGGCTGATCTACATTCAGGAATATTGGCTTCTGGTCGTCCTTCCTGGCTCCACTCATGTGCTGTGTCAGGCCTTTGTGCTGGTACCTTCTCCAGGCTGTTTGACAAAATCAACCTACCGCTGTTCCATCCTGGTTGTCCCACCTTGGTGCTGGTCACTGCCGTAACCTTGAAGGGTGTTGAGGCTCCAACACCTTAGCTTATCTTCTATTCTGGACTGTCCTGGGTCAGTGAACCACAGTCTTCTCTGTGGAACATTTCATGTGGCTGTTCTACCCTCTTTTGCTCACCGAGCTGCTAGATCATGATATGCTGGGTTCTCCTGCCTTTCCAGAGTCTTTTTCACTGCTGGTTTTGCTTCTGGCATGGGTTGCTCTCTACAAGGAAGAACGTTTGGGTGGGTTCAAGTTCCTCAAAAGTCACATCCTGTAAACGGCACCAAGCCTTGGCCTTACCAGGTTGTTTTGCCTTCCTGGGACAGACATTCCGGGAAGCAATGCTGTGAGTGCATACCTCCATGGCCTGGGGTGGTGGTTTGTTCACGATAATTACCCTCATGGGTCCTTGTGGTTCATGGTCGAGACTATTCACTGATGGATCTTAACTGCATTTTCCCAATGGTCTCCATTGAGGCTTTTACTCCATAATGAAGTGACCAGCTTTTCCACAGTACAAACATATATTGTATTTGCAGCATCTCTCCCTCTCATCCCGAGTTCAGGGGTCCAGAGCTCCCCCAATTTGTATATCGTCTGTTTAATTAAATTATATATATTTTATTGACCCTTGATTGGACATTCCGTTATTTTGTACTGCTATAGTTTGCTGTTTGGGTTGCCCAAGAGGAGTATGGCCTTCGTTGAGTCAGGTTTCCTCAAAATGCAAAGGATGTACATCTCCTAACTGTGCCTGTTTTTGCTTTATTATTGGGTTCACTCTTGGAGTGCAACACTATGCCCCATGGCACCCACCCCCAACCAAACACTATGCCCCATGGCCCCCTCACCACCCCCAACCAAACACTATGCCCCATGGCTCCCTCAACCCCCAACCAAACATTATGCCCCATGGCCCCCTGACCCCCAACCAAACACTATGCCCCATGGCCCCCTCACCCCCAACCAAACACTATGCCCCATGGCCCCCTCACCACCCCCAACCAAACACTATGCCCCATGGCTCCCTCAACCCCCAACCAAACACTATGCCCCATGGCCCCCTCACCCCCAACCAAACACTATGCCCCATGGACCCCTCACCCTCAACCAAACACTATGCCCCATGGCCCCCTCACCCCGAACCAAACACTATGCCCCATGGCCCCCCTCACCCCCAACCAAACACTATGCCCCATGGCCCCCCTCACCCCAGCCAAACACTATGCCCCATGGCTCCCCTCACCCCCAACCAAACACTATGCCCCATGGCTCCCACCCCCAACCAAACACTATGCCCCATGGCAGCCCTCACCCCCAACCAAACACTATGCCCCATGGCCCCCTCACCCCCAACCAAGCACTATGCCCCATGGCCCCCTCACCCCCAACCAAACACTATGCCCCATGGCTCCCACCCCCAACCAAACACTATGCCCCATGGCCCCCCTCACCCCAACCAAACACTATGCCCCATGGCCCCCCTCACCCACAACCAAACACTATGCCCCATGGCCCTCTCACCCCAACCAAACACTATGCCCCATGGCCCCCTCATCCCCAACCAAACACTATGCCCCATGGCCCCCCTCACCCCTAACCAAACACTATGCCCCATGGCCCTCTCACCTCAACCAAACACTATGCCCCATGGCCCCCTCACCCCCAACCAAACACTATGCCCCATGGCCCCCCTCGCCCCAAACCAAACACTATGCCCCATGGCTCCCACCCCCCAACTCCGAACCCCCAACCCCCCAAATCAGCACACTCTCAAGCATGCACCCATACAGACCAGAACCCCCCCAACCCCCAAATCAGCACACTCTCAAACATGCACCCATACAGACCCGAACCCCCACCCCCCAAATCAGCACACTCTCAAACAAGCACCCATACAGACCCATACCCCCATCCCCCAACTCAGCACACAAACTCTCAAGCATGCACCCATACAGACCAGAACCACCACCTCCCAAATCAGCACACTCGCAAACATGCACCCATACAGACCCAAACCCCCACCCCCCAAATCAGCACACTCTCAAACAAGCACCCATACAGACCCAAACCCCCCACCCCCAACTCAGCACACACACTCTCAAGCATGCACCCATACAGACCAGAACCCCCCACCCCCCAAATCAGCACACTCTCAAACATGCACCCATACAGACCCGAACCCCCAAATCAGCACACAAACTCTCAAGCATGCACCCATACAGACCTGAACCCCCCACCCCCAACTCTGAACCCCCAACCCCCCAAATCAGCACACTCTCAAACAAGCACCCATACAGACCCAAACCCCCCACCCCCCAACTCAGCACACAAATTCTCAAGCATGCATCCATACAGACCAGAACCCCCCACCCCCCAACTCAGCACACACACTCTCAAGCATGCACCCATACAGACCAGAACCCCCCACCCCCCAAATCAGCACACTATCAAACATGCACCCATACAGACCCGAACCCCCACCCCCCAAATCAGCACACTCTCAAACAAGCACCCATACAGACTCAAACCCCCCACCCCAAACTCAGCACACACATTCTCAAGCATGCACCCATACAGACCAGAACCCCCCACCCCTCAAATCAGCATACAAACTAGCAAGCATGCACACATACAGACCCTGCATCTCAACATACACCGCACTTACACTCCAAAACAAACATTCATGCACACCCAACACCCCCCCACCCCCGCATCTCAACATACACAAAACAAACATTCAAAACCAAACATTCATACACACCCGACACACCCCCACCCCCGCATCTCAACATACACAAAACAAACATTCAAAACCAAACATTCATACACACCCGACAACCCCCCACCCCCACATCTCAACATACACAAAACAAACATTCAAAACCAAAACATTCATACACACCCGACACCCCTCCACCCCCGCATCTCAACATACACAAAAAAAACATTCAAAACCAAACATTCATACATATCTGACAACCCCCACCCCTGCATCTCAACACACACAAAACAAACATTCAAAACCAAACATTCATACACACCCGACATCCCCCCACCCCCGCATCTCAACATACACAAAAAAACATTCAAAACCAAACATTCATACACACCCGACACCCCCCCACCCCAACATACACAACACAAACATACAGCAAAACAGACCCGACACACAAACAGACACTTACCGGAGACGGGCTGGAAGGCTGGAAGGAAGGTAAGCTGGAACGCTGGAACGCTGGCGAGGTAACTGGAATCATACTGCGGCTGGCATGGTCCAAGGCTGAAATGCATTCCGGCATCAAGCCGTATGGACCACGCCAGCCGTAGTGCTGGCCCTCTATTGGTGCAGCACACACGCACTACGTGGCTCGTAGGAGCGACGTGGTGTGCTGAGCCAATGAGGGCCAGTGTTTTGTCCGGCCCGGAAGACAACAAAGACTTTCCTAATGGAGGGCGACCGATGCTGCTTGCGGGCCGCCCTCCATTAGGAAAGTCTTTGTGCCTCGCGGGCCAGACAAAACAGCATGGCGCGCCGCAACTGGCCCACGGGCCGTATGTTGTGCACCCATGTTCTACAGGTTCTGTCTTAATGCCACAATGAAAAGAGAGGTGTTCAGTTTTACCCATGTCTCTCAGCAAGATGGGATTCAATCTGTAGGACTACATGTGTTAATATCCCCGCAAAAATATCGCCATACAAAAATATCGCCATATTTTTGCGCTGATATCAAGGCATGGAACCTGCGGGGGACACCCCTGCAACCGCCACATTATTTTTAAAGGAGCGAGGAACACCCCCAGAACCCCTGTTCCCAAAAACCCCAAAAATTATCCCACCAAAAATATCGCCTATGGCCATTCCAAACAACCATATATACAGCGATATTTTTGGTGGGTATAATATTACCTGATACCACATTTAGCAAGGCTAGATAAGTAGTGGGCATGGAGGAAACCAGAGAGAGCTAATTTTAGATCCTACTACATCCCTTTATAGAAAACTGCAATTTTCTTTCCTCCTGCCAGGCAATTTATCTGCACCAACTGATTAAAAAGTTATGCATATTTTATAAGATCCTTCCAACTTTGAGTTGAGTCCAAGTGCTCTAAGACCATAACCTGCTTTTCATGCAATTGATCTCAGTAGTTAGGGCATCAAAGTCGTAAAGTAAGGGATCATATTTTTACAACAACCGATTTGCCAACAAGACTGCTAAACCACCCAAAAGAGAGAAAGCAAAGGTGGCATTGGATTTGGCATCAGGAAAGGTGGTGGGATGGCACAAGTAATGTTAACGTACACAGGTTGATAAAGGTGAGATATGAATTGGGCTCCCGGGTAAAGTGCCCTGGTGAAGACGTTGGAGCCGATAGAAATTGGATTGTACTGGGAACCTGTAGAGCAGGCACTGAGGAAATCATAGGATGAGGGACCAATGCTGTGTGGATAGCAGCCCTTGAAGACTCCTGCTCGTCAGCCTTTAAGGCATGTACATGCACTTGCAGAGCTCTTGAGTCCATTGTAGACATTAGCAGGAGCAGTGGCCATTTATCTGTGTAGACCCGCAACAGGTTGGATTGTGTGCCCCTCAGGATCTGGCCCATAACACATTTGGAGTTTGGGAGGTTCAGAAACTTCCAGTTTCTCACCAATTTTCCCATGGTGAAAATGACTGTACATAAAGTTAGCAAAGTTGTGGCTTTTAAAAAAAATAAAAAATGTTTTATTGTTTAAAGCGCAGACCTAGCTTGAGAGCAGCGGAGTGCTCTACAGAGTGTGGGTAGCCAGGATTTGAGCCGCCCTCTTTTAACAGTTGCACAGTACTGTGAGGTCTGTGCGTCGGTATGTGAATAGATTGGAATTAGTCCTTGGTCAGGTGTTGTTGAAAGAGCCATGTTTTGAGAGATTTGTGAAATTGGAGAATTGTGGGGGCATTCTGAGCTGACACTGGGATCGAGTTCCAGATGCTGGGTGCATGATGAGAGAAGGATTGTTTGCAGGTCGTCACTTTGCGGACGAGTTGTGATTCAAGCTGTTTGGTCGATTTGTTGCGCGACAAACGTGTGTCACCAGATATGTGGAGTTTACCTGCCAGGTACGGTGGTGTGATCCTCATGACTGCTTTGAAGATGATACATGCAGTCTTGAACAGTATCCTTGCTTGGCTTTACTCTGCGAATTCACTGGTGGAGCTGGCAGAAAATCTAATATCGCCCATTGCCATGCTTGTGAGTAGGCAAGACTTTGCAAACTTTAGGAGCAGCATGGGTCAAGTCCTAAAACAAAAAGTTGGGTGACTTGTTTACATATGCAGTGGGCTGTGATGTTACCAGATATTGGCATGTCAAGGTGAAATATGCAAATTTCAATTGGCTTTGCATTACCATACAAATTGCACAGGACGAATGGCATTTGCCTTTTATAAAAATCAACCCAACAAAAATCCGAGGGAAGACATTTTCTTATAATATTGTTTTGAAAACATTAAACGGTGTGCATGTTTTAAACTCCAAGAACCAATACCACTGTTCCCAGGAACATGCAGTCCCGAAATGTGATATTTCACCTTTAATTGGTTCCATGTGTTAATATCCCCGCAAAAATATTGCGATACCAAAATATTGCCATATTTTTGCGGTGATATTGACCCATGGACCCTGTGGGGGACACCCCCGCAACCCCTGCATTATTTAAAAATGTGCAGGGGACACCCCTGCTACCCCCGCTCCCACAAAATATCCCCCCCAAAAATATCGCCTATGGTGAGACAAATGGCCATATGTACAGCGATATTTTTGGTGGGGATATTTTGTAGGGATACCCTTTAATTGAGTGTTGTTTTTCATGAGAATATATGGTGAAGGGGTAGAGTGCCGGGGCGGTACAGGGGGGGCGTCCATCCTCTGAAAAAAGTGAAGGGACGCCGTCCACCCGCGTGTACCCTCGATATGAGTCCTGATGTGCAGACATTTCTGCCAGTGGCAAACCAATGTAAAACAGGAAGAATTTCAATCCATTGAGCTCTAAAATGACGCCCTTTGTTTTCTTTCCAAGAAATCCAGAACCATATTCTTTCAGGGTCCCAGAGTAGTGTTTAGCCTATGTGTGGTCAATCATTTTACAATGCAAAGGAGTTCTGGTGCAACTTGTTCTCAGAGGAATATTCAGCACTGAACTTGCCAGAATGCCCTATTGTTAAATATTAGTTCTGTGGCTACCACTGTAGCTCAGTGGGGGGTCTCTGTATGACTTTGGTGGTATTAGTAGTGCTATTATGGCCAAACGGAATTACTATTACCACAGATGGCAGCCATTTCATCTCTGTCTCATTATAGGATTGATGTTATTCGCCATTCAAAGTTTTACTAGAACATTGAGCTATTACTGTGGATCTAGGGCTTGTGACCTTGGCTCTCCAGATGTTTTAGACTACACCTGCCATCAGACCTAGCTAGCATAGTCAATGGTGAGAGATCACAGGATCAGTAGGCCTAAACATCTGGAGAGACACAGGTTTCAGACCTCTGATGTAGAGGTTAATACTGCCGGCATCAAAGCCACCATTTTCTTTCAGGTGATGTCGTCACGCACATGCAGGCAGTTTTCTTGCTTATGAGTTGATAAACCCATGAGTAGGCAGAATGAAAAAACAGGAGGAAATACCATTACCACCTGTTATTTTCTGTTACCGCTATAATCAATATGAGGCCGTAGGTGCTGAATATTGATGTGATGATGTCCTACGTGGTGGGACAAGAGGGTCTACTTTCTACAACATTCAATACTCCAGGGGAATGGGAGGACAACAAGGAACTTTCACCACCAGTACCATTGATATCATTGTGGTGTTTATCCACAATAGGGCAAAATGTATGTAAGCACATGAGAGTAATGTGCCACAAATAGGGGGTAGCTTCTGTAGACTCAGATACCAACCCCTTACTTTATATTAGATCCTAGAGCTCCTGGATGAACTTCACAACCTGGAGTTCCACAGCCCAAAACAAGGGAAGGTCAGGAGCAGGCTCTTCATAGGATCCCTATGCAATGTAAATGAACCCAAATGAACTGCCGGCATCTGTGGGTAAGGGCTTTAGTACAGCAAAGATATTTAGAGGACTTACCCGGGTAGAAGACATTCACCTACCTACTCTTCTCCATCCCCATAGACCCCGTGTAATCCAGAGAAAAAACCTGAAGCTTCAGGAAAACACTGCCACAAATATATATACTTATTTTCAAGAGGAGCGCAGTAGTTCCAGACAGGCTCAAGAAGCAAAGAGCAGGGGAGAAGTGGAGGGGGTGCGGGAAGGATGCGCACACACACAGGGAGCCAGCATAGAGGCCCAGGAGACATGCTGAAGCAAAGCAGGTATGACTCTGATCAGGTGTGCTCTAAGGGAGTTGTACAGGAGGGCGCAGAGTCCTCTGATGGGCCCATAGGTCAGAGCACACCCTCTAGTACCTGTAAAACGAGATAGCTGCACCTTGAGGAGGTTGGGGTGCAGGATTCACATACTCCAACACAGTTTAATAAGGACAACTCAATGGATCAACACAGAGACTGTTAAGTTCATAAGGGTTTATTTCATGCCACTGCTGATACAGTGCACACCTATCCGCTGTGGTCAAGTTCCCTCACCCAACCACCTCCACAGCATTACTCAGAGCTCATTTTATAGCAAAATGTGAGGGAGCAATCTGCCCCCACCTTTTCCTGCACAGTCTTAGACAACTTCGTTAAACATTAGCTCATTGGGCAATTATTTTTAATTGGACTAACCCTTCAGAATGAAATACGCTCTAGCATGCATTCCTGACTCTTCTTCGGTGCTCTGTTCAATTTATAATTGGTGCAGCTGGATTCTTCAGATAAGGTTTCGAACACGGCCTAATTAAAAGTCTAGGTTCTGCCCATTTGTCAAGTTTCTGACAGTTTACCACCCTTGAATGTTTCAACTTTAAAATGATCTCATTCTACACTTTCTGCTCATTTTAGCCACATTTTCAGTACATGCATTTTCATTGAAGGCATTTAGCCCAGGCGATTTTCTGTCTATGTACAGAAAATGTTATTGTCCATTGTGTGCCTTGCCACCTTACTACATCATGGTAATGACATGTTTATACCTTATAAATATGATGCTTTTTTGAATACTTGTATATACTAACATCATGAATACCAATTTCACATAATTACAACATCATATTAGTCCGTACAACTTTCTCTGCTTAGGTTTAAGTGGGGGGCTCTCCACTTCATTCAGCTGTTGATTCAATATATATTTCATTTGGTTCCTCCATTACACTCCCCCGTCTTGAAGGTTTGTTTGAAAGTTCAGTTGTTTGTAAAACAACAACTTTAAACATATTCAATGTCCATTTCTCCTTAATATTTATCTAAACACATCTTAACACAATCTTATACTTCAGCACTTACTAAAATATTGTCATTCTTAAAACAAACATGTGTGTGTCACCTCCTTACATGTAAGTCCTACTTCCTGTAATTGTATGCCTTTAATCTAACTGTATGCCTTGGACAATTCACAGCCATTGTGAGACTCGAGAGGTTTGGTCAAGCTTTGAGGTAACCGCTTAGCCCATTGTCTCTTCGTATGTCACACCTTGTCTGCAACTCCCAGCCCATCAAAGTACAGTCTCTCCTTGATCATCTTCTCCTGCCCATGCATAGTGTTTTCACTTTGTCCTTCCCTCTTTTCCACACTCTTTCCTTTTCTGTATCTTCCGTTGTAGTTGTCATGAGTTTGGCGTTAGTGGACCGTCTGCGTCCCGTTGCCTTTTCCTTTCCATTGTGCTGTTTTCACAGTCTGTCTCCCAGGTTCTTTTGATGCTTAGACCAGAAGTCCATTGTTTTTTCTTTTCACAAGAAGTTCACTTTTTTCCAGAGTGTTTCTCTTTCAAAAGGGTTCATTGTTCAATAGGTTGACAAGAGGGGACGGTTCAGCATGGGGAGGCAGGGTTGGGGAGTCTTTTTTGCAGATGCCACTCAGCGTTTCAGGCTTTCACTGGGTTCCTCTACGACCTCACTCTCTCCTCAAGCGGTTCAATGTTAATTTCCCAAGGCATACAGGACCCTCGACGTGTACCTGTAATAAAAACGGAATGAGTTTCTTTTGTAAAATAAACATGTCTCTACTATTTAACACATTTCCTACCAACCCATTTCCTTAAAACCTCTTTTCGCATTGGCTCTTATACCTTATTTCCTAGAAATTGCGAGACATTCCCTCTCAATTGACACTCCTGCCTCCTAGACAAGCTACAAAACGTTTGCTTTTAAACATTTCCCTCTTGGTGGTCATTTTCACACCATAACTAAAATACCCCCCATTCCTAGCTCTGTGTCAGCTGGCTTAGAACATGATTTTTGTTTTCAACAATACACAATATATCACGTCCTTTATGGGACACATTTTCCCCTTCCGGGTGGCACATGCGACCCTAAGGAGACAAAACAATTAAAGAAAGATATCTTCTTGTTTCCTGGGTTTCTAGCCATGTCCGTAGTAGATGACAGAAATGTCCTTGGGGATCCCCGGTGTCTGTAGAAAGTAAAAAATAAAGACAAAAGTCATTCGGGCATTGGCAAGGGATCAGGTTTTCTTCCTGACTTTAACCCCCTTCCTCCCTTTCTGTTATCAAAAATACTCACTGGGTCATTCTCCCCTATTCGTTGGTGCACATAAGCAACTATTTTCCAACCACTCCACAGGGATACTTAGTTTCAGCTGGGTTCTTTGGTCAGCTTAGCTGCATTCTTCCAGGTTAGCAGTAAATACTTGCTGGTTAGCTGCACATGCTTCCTCAGCTTAGCAATACATTCTTGCTGGTTAGCTGCACATACTTCTTCAGCTTTTCGTTAGTTGGACCATGGTCTATGCTTGTGCTTTGTGTTCATCCTAGGGAGATAAAACAGAGGCGTTTCGCTGCACACCGTCCCTGTCTAGCTTGATCTAGCCTACCCGTGTCTTCTAAGACTATGGCACCAATTCTTACAATGTGCCTCCACCTTTATTGTTCCCTTTAATGTTTGCCTATTCTAATGCCTGCATACCTCTATCATATCAATCCTTTCGACATTATGAACATGAAAAATGATTACTCACCTTCAATTTTACTTCTGTTTTCTGTGGTTGTCTGAAATGGCCATATTGTCATCTATTTCTCTACTCTTTCCGCACCTGATTATACCTATCTTGGGAAAAACAGCTAACTTGTGAAGACCTTGTGTCCTTTTTCCTTTTACTCACCTGGATCCTCTTACCTTTAGTGTTGATCAATTGCATGTCCACTGCCTTTTGGCGTGAACTAGTACTTACCTTTTTCTTTTTTCTCCCTAGTTTAAGGCCCTGCAGACAATTTCTTGTGCTTTCACGCAAGAGGTCCATAGCTTGTCTGTAAAATAAATCAAAATTGTTACTCGCATTTACAAGTTGTTTTGCTTACTTCACCATATTTACTTAAAATGGCTTGTGCGAGTTTCCTTTGTTTAATTGACCCAATTTTATCAGCCATACTCCTTTTCTTGGTCTTCATGGTCTCCTGATGTTTTTTATTGCCCAAAGCTCCTTTTTTCTGTTAGCCAGGAAACCTCATAAGTGCTATTTGTTTTCCACTTTTTGCTTTTTTTTCTTCGCTTTATGCTTTTGAGTGTATCCCTTATCCTTTTATTCATTTGCCCAATTGTTCCCATTTCTCAATTTTTCCTTTATTCATTTTTTATTCAAAATAACCACTCATTTTCAGTATTTCCTGATTTATTTTATTTATTTATTTGTTTATTTATTTCTGTGACCAATCCTTTTGCGCTTCCTCGCCTCTTCTCTGACCCTATCTTCTTCTTTTTCTCTTTATCTCTACGTCCATTTTTCCTTTGAACTTCCTCATCCCTTCTTTCACATACCTTTTGCTTTTCTTCTAACCTTTGCTGTTTCTGTCTGTCTCGTTCATAGGCTGCTCTCTGGTTTGCGATCGAGCTGATTTTCTTGCTCTTCGCAATAAAGCTGTTCTCGCCTTAGCCTAACTTTCCTTCTTATCCTTCCGTCCCTTAACTCCTTCTCTTTCTTCTCCCTCTGTGCCTCATCTAACTTCTCTTTAGGCCTCTCATCATCACTTTCTTTCCCATCGAGTTTCAATGAGATTTGTCCTCCCATCCATTCGTCCTTTGTAAATGCTATCTCATCAGTTCTGTCTTCACTTTCTTTCCTCTTCTTTCCCTCTCTCCCCTTATCGAGAGATGCACTTGTCTGTGCCTGATCCCCTCCTTTATTAATGCATCATCGCGTCTCCCCATGTCCCTTGGGGCTAGGGATGCGAGATTCTTGTCCTTAACCTTCCCTTGATTTTTGCTACTATTGTATGAAGGTGACTCATAAGAGGGGTTACTATACCCTGTGGCTGCTTTTAGCTCTCTTATATGGGTAGGGTCCCTCAGGTTTACTTCCCTCGGTTCCTGTTTCAGGCGGGGCAGGCGTTGCTGCAGGTGTCTCACCCCCCTTAGTGCATATATATATATATATTTTTTGGTTTTATCATTATTCTTTTTCCCAAGCTGCTGGAGGCTCTTCCTCCTTTCCTTGTTCTTATATTTTTACAATTTGAGAACAGCATAGCGTTTTCTAACTTATTTACTTGTATATGCGGCATGCAAGTAAGTTGCCATGCGTTGTAAGATGGCTTTAGGTGACGACTCAAGTTGTGGCCGCGGCATAACCATCTTGTGGGCAGTACCTTTAACCCACTCCTCCACTTGGAGTAATGTTTTCCGGGCTTAACTCTGCTTCAAACGATATACTTATGTGAGTCCAACACTCCCATTACTACGAGCGGGCACCAAATACCGCGAGCTCCAATCCAGTCTCTTCCCGCCAAATTATTTATACCGCCAATTTACTCAAGAACATCAATCTGTGTGCGATTCCCTCTCAACTATGGAATCGCATTAAACCTTTACTTGATTTCAACCAACAAGGAGACACAATTCCTTACATTTGACATACAACAAGACATGTATAACAGACACTTGACAGACTAGACAAACACCATCTGGACACACATATACCTGCCTTCTAATTAATACCCCGACATGGGGTGTAAACGAACCCCATTTGTGCCATCTTTAATCGTCACCGTAGCCTAGTCGTCCCCCCTCTGTGGGCTCTGAGTTCACGTTTCTTCTGACCACTCTTTAAAGTGCAGGAACAAGGCAAATCCTTACGTTTTTATCTCAGGTGCCCCCCTGGTAATCCTTACGTTTTTATCTCAGATGCCCCCCTGGTAATCCGTACGTTTTGATCTCAGGTGCCCCCCCCGGAGTCCTTACGTTTTTTTCTCGGGTGCCCCCTCGGAATCCTTACATTTTTCTCTCGGGTGCCCCCTGGAATTCTTATGTTTTTCTCTCGGGTACCCCCCCGGAATTCTTACATTTTTCTCTTGGGTGCCCCCCCTCCCGGAATTCTTACGTTTTTCTCTCAGGTGCCCCTACTGTCCTTCATGATTCTTATTTCATTCTGTTCGCTCTTTTATTTATTTGCCATATTTCCCTATTTTATGGCTGCCTTTATTTTCCTGGAGGCCATCTGTTTCTACCTTGTGTCTGCAAATGTTCATAATTCGCAGCCTGCGCCTGAATCTCTAAAAATATGTCATTATTTCTCCGCCAGGTCATACTGCTGGCTATATTCTTTATGCTGCAAAAATACTAAAATCTTTTACTTCTCACTCACCCAATCTCATTGGCCTTCTGCCGCGTTCATGCCTTCACAATTGCTTGTGTTTGACTAAGGCATGCCCCAAATAATCATGCTTTCCTTGGTAACCTCAACGCTGTCATCATGCCTTCACGCTTTGTCATTCAAGTCTTTCTTCATTCATCTAATTCCTAAGGTACCAGAATCTCAACCGCCCGTCTCAAACCGAAGGTTTTTTCCCCATTTAATAAAAATGTTCTCCACTCCGGCTGACAAGGCCTCAAAATTGTAAACTACCACCCCTGGTATGACTCCATACAGACTGTCCTACCAGTCACAGTGGAGCTCCTAGAAAAAAGCCTTTAGGAGCACCGCAAAACCCCCCTTCACTACATGTGTGCTCTCCCCAAAATTCCCCAAAAGCAGGTCACAGATGATCCAGTAACCTCCTGTAATTTCAGGGGGCATTCTAAGTCAAAATGATAGAACACATGAATGGCAATGGACCATTCAGCTACAGGGCAGTGCCTGCTCCTGCCTGCACGTTGATTTAAACCCCCATGTAAAATCACTTGCTCCTCATCTCATGAAGTTTATCACTACCTCTTTTAATTCTAACACTACTTCTGTTGCTGTAAAATAACCCTTGCTCATGCCATGCCAGGTTACATGCTACACTCTGTTTGTTGCACTTTATCGTTAGAGTGCCACTGCAGGGACGTCATTTGGGAGTCGCCATGGGTCGCGGCTGCAGCCCCTGAGGTATCCCTTGTTGCTCCGCGGTCTTCTTTTCTACCCTAAAATAAAAAATGTTTAAAACTTTTCCTACAGACATGTCATCAGAGGTCACGGGTTATGAGGTGTCACTTGCGCTACCTCTATCCTTTTGGTGGGATGACGTCCCTGTGTCATTACTTCCCTTTCAATATCATATATGCTAATGCCTCCGGCCCTTTCCTTTCCTCACCATACTTAAGGAAACCCTGCTCATTCATTTCTCGGGTCCTTATCAGTGTTAAATTGTATTACTACACTGCCATCCTTGCAGGCATCTCACAAAAATCCTCACAGGCTCTAAAAGTGCAGAGTGCCGCAGTATGCAACTCTCAGTATTCTTTGAAAGAATACACATGACTTTGTGCCAGATGAGCTGCTCACTGGCTATCCATGGAGGAAAGGCTACTTTTTTAAAGTCACAAATGTAAGTCTTACACAGCGCTGGCATATTTAACTGATGCTGCTGCTAGGGTCAATTTAGCCCAGTGGCGGCTGGTGACTTTGGAAGTTGGTGAGGCGTACACATCTTGGTGGGAATTTGGGAGCGAGCTAGGCCATCTCTCACCAATCAGTGTGCCAGTGGCTTCTCCCTCTGCAAGGCATTTTGGAAAAATGGCTTCCAAGATGTGCAATTTACTGTCCTAACCCACAGAAATGTGACATCACAAATCCTGGCCTAATTATGAGTCTAAACAGCCTGGAATCCACTGAAATGTGTTTTTTTTTCCAGCTCACGGACATGTGGACTGGACTAATGTGAAGGCATTAACAAATAATGCATACAAATACAATTTTCTAAAATAAAGCACCTATCAACACCCCCAAAAGCAGTTCAGAAAAACTGGGGACACTGTGCCTCTGCCATACAATGCACATACACAATAGACTTAACTAAAAGTCCACATATCAGAAATACAAAGCAATATCTGAGCCAAGGTGTCTGCAACCAAAGGGTATGAAAGCCACCTGTCCAAACAGCACACCATTGAGTGACATGTATGAGGCTGGTGGCGTTCACAGATATGCACAGACACAGACTATGCCCTTTACAGGATCTCTGCTAGCCCAGAAAGGGGTTGAGAGCGAGGAGACAGCTAAATTAGACTATGACCTCCATTCTCCAGCTCTTTCAAAGCCACGCATCCTATAGCAAGCAACATTCATACACTGACTGCCATATTCCATTTGCCTAAGTTGCCGGCAGTCCTACATGTATGTGCCACTGGGACTGTTGGCGCACTGACCCAGCCAATATCTTCTGTGATGCTCAGCCAGGGTCAGGTTGCCTACCTGCACCAGGCCGCTTGCCACCCCACAATATAAAAAATAGAAATGGGGCTAAGACCTGTTTCATTGTCATCACTGGTTCCCTATTGGGTGCGCAGGATGGTCATACACAGCCTTGAATTCCCCTCCCATACAAGGATTAAAATCCCAGTTTAACAAGTCGATTAGGCGCGCTCACCCTGCAACCTTAGTGTTAACCAAAGGGGCTAATGCCACAGGGCTAAGCTCCCCCGTCTTGTCCCCAAGTCATGGAATGCTTTTCTAGTGAACTTGGCGCAGAACCATCCCTTCTCATTTCTCGCAAAATTCGGAACCCTGATTTGGTTACCTACCTCTATCAGTTCCCCCAGCAGTGTCTGTACTTATCCCCCTTTTGCTAAATTAACTACTATGTTGTGTTTTACTTAATATACTCTATCCAGTGTGAGCTTAACATGCAGCTCATTCATAGTAACTACAATATATATCTATTTGTCCTATAACCACAGGCGATGCTTCATCACGCAGCCCCTAGTGTATGCCTTTTACTGTAATCTGCAAGCCCCTTCCTTTTAATAGCACCACAATGCCTACGGGCTTCTGCATGTTCCATGCTACTAGGAATCACTCATTCCTTGCCAGATGCAGAAGACCCCAGAGACGTTTTAATTGGAGGGCTCATGGGGTGGCTTCCCAGGCCCCCCCACGATGCTGCCTGGTCTAAAACAAGATTCCAGTTTACATTAGGCTTAAATAGCACATGCCAGGAAAATTTGATTGCATGCTGCTGAGGATCCAAACCCATTGCCTGTCGATTTTGACAAGTACTTTCTGCCGTGTTCAATTAAAACATGCAATGCCTTTCGCTTTCACTGTGGAATACATAGTTTGGGTAACACAACCTTTGTAGCGTTACTTCCCCTCTGTGGGAATGTTGCTGATTGTGTGCATTAGTCAAAGTTGAAATCCATATTCATCCACAGGGGTTCCGAAGTTGTCTTAGTGTGTCAAGCACTTATTGTAGGGATATGTGTTCATTTGAAGGATCAGAAGGGCACATCCCAGTGAGGCTGGCTGAACCGTTTTTAAATCTGAAGTTCAAAAATATACCTGCACAATTACTTGGGTTTGCAGCACAAGCGGCGCGATTAGCAGCACTGTTCCTGCACCAGATAGGGGTTAAAATTAGTTTGCTCAGCTGGGCATTCTTAAAACCTAAGCAATCCCTTAAAAGATGTGCATAGAATATCTGTCGAAGCGGCAAACAAGTATGCAAATTTGAGACCATGCAGCAAAAGTGTTCATGCTTGTATCCTGGCTATGCCAGCAGATGGCACAGTGATCCTGGTCAAATCATATAGGATCCCTTGCATTACTGTGCTGTTTTCTGTGAGGTTTTACCTACTTGCAGGGTGTAACTTCCCTTGATAATTGAGAACTGACGCTAAAATCATTCCCATGTTGTGTAGCCCCCGTCTGTAATATTTTGGGTTTTAGAATTGTCAGGTCTGGGAATACGGGTTGCGTACTCTTGCAAGTCAGTTTTATAACATTAGATTGTTTTAGTTCATGTTGAGAGCTGGAAGAGAAAGTGCTCAACTGCTTGGAATTGCAATATTGGCACACATCCCAGCTTCACCCCTTAAACGCTGTGTGATCCTGGGCATCTCATTTCATTTTTTATACATTTTAAATGCATGTCTTAAATGCTGCACGGCCGCATAGTATGTCTCACAGAGAGTAAGGCCTCTAGGCAATACTGAATGTTCCCACACAGATGCCTCTCATAAGCCGGGTGAGACGCGCACAGGATATCAGAAAACTAATGCATTTCTTAGCCAAAACTCATTGGCACCAAGCAAAGATGTCTTTTTGCCCATGCCCGTTCATACTTATCAGAATGCATCACTCTTGTTGGCCCTACGGACCCTTCTTGTCAGTCCTATGTATATATACAATACTGGCCTGCCACTCCATGCAACGAGTTGTCATCCGCTCTCCTGTAAAAACAGTATCCCCTATGGAGAATTAATTCGCTTTCGGCTCAACTGCACAGATATTGAGGAATTTGATCACTGTTGCAGGGTGGCTGCAGCCGATTTCTTACATCAGGGATACCAAAAAAAGATCATTGAGATGGCCTTTTTTAAAGCACGGTCACTCTCAAGAGAAATGTTACTACATGGTTCTGCCAGCAGGAGAAAAAATAAGGATCAGGATGAACCTCGCCTTATTATTACATTTAATAAGGCCTCATATGATGTCCGTAAGATTATTGTAAAACACTGGCATATCCTCAGGCTGGATAAAGACCTTGGTCCACTTCTTCCCAAATGCCCCACATTAACTTATAAGCAGGCACCCTCATTAAAGGATAGATTGGTTTCTAGTTATTTGCCCCCTATCCAGACAAATTCCACCAGGACCAGTTGGCTACCTGCCTTACCTAAGGGTTTCACTAAATGCCAAAAATGCAAAGTCTGCCCTCATGCAACCATTTGTAAATCTTTTGCACATCCTGTCACGGGCAAGGAATTTAAGCTGAAACATTTTATTAACTGTGAGACCCCGTTTGTGGTTTATGTTCTAGCCTGTCCCTGCCGTAAATGGTATGTGGGATCTACGACATGTGTTCTTAAGCTCCGCATTTTACAGCATCTTAGAGCCATCAAAAACCTTGACCCCACGTATCCCATGGCCAAACATTTCAGGCAGGAACATGACAGTGATGTCCGTTTACTTACATTTTTCGCTGTCGCTCATGTACCGATTGACCCAAGGGGAGGTGATCGCACTTTAAAACTGAGACAGCTTGAAACAAGGTTTATTCTGGATTTTGACGCTAAGTATCCCAATGGGCACAATGTGGACGAGGAGTTATATACTTTTGTGGGAACTTAATTATTTTAATTATTTAGTTCCTTTATGCACTTGCACACACCTTTTCCTTCTCTCCTGCCCTATGTTATTTGATCTTGGCCTTCTGCCATAGGTATACTGCTTTTTTGCTTCCTTTTTCTGTTTTTACTTATTTACAAAAATGTTTATTGACCTGGCCTGGAATTGTTTATCTATCTAATGTTTGTTTAAAAATTTTTCTAATTTTCATTATTTACATTATCCAACTTTTTTCATTGTTTAGTTGGTGAACTTTGGCTGTCTTGCCCCTGTTTTTCTTCTGTGGTTAGGGGGTTTGAAGTTTGTGAGTACATGATTGTATCTGTACCCTGAAACTCTAGTGGTTGATATTGCTCCTCCACTATATAATTGCTTGTACCTTTTTCATAATAAGCTCAAATATTATGCCATGCACTTGCACTTTATGATTACCTAACCTTCTTCAACTAGGCTATGCTGCTAGAGTGATACGTTTATGACCTCATGCTTTTGCACTTTATATAGTAATATGCTACATGCTTTCATCTTAAAGGTTGCATTCACTGATTGATAAACTTTCAATGAATAGTGCACTTGCATTTTATGATTATTCAACCTTTCTAACTAGGCCATGTTGCTAGAGTGACAGGTTTACGATCCACTGCACTTGCACTTTATATTGTATTTTACTACATGTTTTATTATTGAGACTGTATTCAATAGTTTATTTTTTAAATCCTCAATGATATGCTTATGTTAACCTGGTTGACTAGGCTACTTGGTTAGAATGATATGCTCATGGCCTAATGCACTTGCACTTTATATTGTAGTTTGCTATATGTTTTTATCTGGAAGGTTGCATATATGTTTGTCCGAGCTGTGTTCTTATCATGTACTATATATTATATACTACCATGGTTAGCGAAGATATGCACTTGCATTTCATACTTCTATATTTTTGTATTTATATTTGCTAGCTATTGGCACAATTAGCCTCCAAGCTTCCATAGGAAGATATTTGTACTTTATGTCACAGCTGCGGTCTTTATATGAATTTTAATTTTTGCTTATTTGTACTAATTTCTGTACAGCAAATGTTATTGACAATCATTATATTGCCTGCTCCTTTCATTTATTCACCTTACATTCCCACATTTCTTATGTGGGCTTTTAACGTGCTTTGCATTTTACTGCTGTGTCTAAACTTGCACTCTTTATGGTCAATGCAGCCTTTGACCACATTCTAAAATGGCCGCCATGGTATCATGCAAGGTTGTGAGCTCAGGTTTGTTGGCAACATGGAAGAAGGACCAATCTGCAATATCTACCTTCATTTTCTACACGTCCTCCTAACGTGATCAAGCGCTCAGGGAAGCGCGAAACGCGTCGCTAAGGACACTGCCTAGGCGTCCTGTATTGCTTGCTGTGTGTTTTTGCCTTGTATTTTTTACCTCCCATTAAACTCGGTTTTTCCTCTTAATTGGATTCGAGTTTTTCTCATTTTGTTGGGCTTTAAAGACCTCATGCATGGAGTTATATATATATATATATATATATATATATATATATATATATATATATATATATATATATATATATCTGCCTTTAACATTCACAACTGGGCTGTTCTACCATGGAACTCACTCATTTTGTATGTAAAGCACCTTATTTTCAAAAGATACATGCAATGTATAAGACGCATTCACTCAAGCATTTTCCAGATCACTGAAATAGCCTAACAATTACATCGGCTGTTAGCCTGTCTTTTTTTCATACAGCTTTGCAAGGCAGGGTCATTTGCCGGGCAGTGTTTATCTCAAAAACTGTCTTTGCACATTCCTTTCTCGACAAATCACTGCTCACTTTCGTGGGCCATAAAGCAATCATGTTTTTATTTCTCTTGTCGCGCTCTTAACGCACAAGAACAGCACTTCCCTAAATCACTACAACTCAGTCATTTTAATGCAAAAATCCATCGTTCTTAGCATGATTTATCAGTTATTTTGTCTTCTACAAGGACATCACAAATGTAACTCCACAGCTGCTGGTTTGACACAAAATATGCTTGCTTAAAGTGTACTAGCTTTTTTGCACTTTTCACAGGCTGTTTAACTCTTTTTGGGCTGCAATCATCACGAATTTGTGTGCTTTAAACTATAATATCTGATCACCTATTTTAATGCAATTTTTCGCAATTTCAAAACCTTGGCTTGACGCCAATTTTTGAATTTAGCTTAAAATATCACTTTTATACGTGTTCCAATATTTTTACAGTGCACATTCAGTTATGCCCTAAGATAAATCACATGATCAGCCGTAACATACAACAATTAGACAACATAACGTGACATGTCAAAATCAGACACCATCTGGTCGGCTGCATGCAAGCCCCTCATGAATATTTTACTCTTGTTATTGATTTTTAAATGCAGTTAATGTTTTTGGTTTGTTCCCAAATATTGACTGCCATTATTCTTTTTCTCCGTGTCCCTGACTCTATCAGCTAGGGCAGCTTTCACTCACCTTTTGTTCTCCCGCCGAACCTTGCGATCACTGCCTTCTTCGGGTTTTCGTCTGGTCCGCTGTCCCTAGAGATGGGAATAGAGATGTTTATAAGCGCAGGCCCCTTCAGGTCCCGACTGCAGTCTCAATTATATTACCATTATCTATGGGGAGCTTCACAGTCTACTCAGCCCGAAATGGCAAAGGACTTGTGATATAGCCAAAGCCCTAGAGTTACTTTGTGTCAACGGCCATTAGGTGACTTATTTTAATCAATAATTGATGGTTAATAACCGTGCTCTGCTACCAAATGTACAGGAGGGCGCAGAGTCCTTTGATGGGCCCATAGGTCGGAGCACACCCTCTAGTACCTGTAAAACAAGATAGCTGAACCTTGAGGAGGTTGGGGTGCAGGATTCACATACTCCAACACAATTTAATAAGGACAACTCAATGGATCAACACAGAGACTGTTAAGTTCATAAGGGTTTATTTCATGCCACTGCTGATACAGTGCACACCTATCCGCTGTGGTCAAGTTCCCTCACTCAACCACCTCCCCAGCATTACACAGAGTTCATTTTATAGCAAAATGTGAGGGAGCAATCTGCCCCCACCTTTTCCTGCACAGTCTTAGACAACGTCATCGTTAAACATTAGCTCATTGGGCAATTATTTTTAATTGGACTAACCCTTCAGAATGAAATACGCTCTAGCATGCATTCCTAACTCTTCTTCGGTGCTCTGTTCAATTTATAATTGGTGCAGCTGGATTTTTCAGATAAGGTTTCAAACACGGCCTAATTAAAAGTCTAGGTTCTGCCCATTCGTCAAGTTTCTGACAGCTTACCACCCTTGAATGTTTCAACTTTAAAATGATCTCATTCTACACTTTCTGCTCATTTTAGCCACATTTTCAGTACATGCATTTTCATTAAAGGCATTTAGCCCAGGTGATTTTTTGTCTATGTACAGAAAATGTTATTGTCCGTTCTGTGCCTTTTATAGCACAAAATAGACAGTAGTTGTTTTGTAAAAAAATATTTATTCCTAGGTCCAAGTCCCTAATGTTAGCTTTCTTGCCCTGCGTGTGAATAACTCATACCCCTATAGTATAGCACACCCGTGTCTGGTTGGCGATGGTGTGCGGCCTACAAAGGGTATGGGAATCCTTGACCTCAACTCTCTCACTACTTTCCTCAGTCTAGGTGATAGGGGCACATTTCGTGGGGGTCGGTGTCTTTATTTATTATTACCGCCTCCAGTCTATGGGCCTCATCACGAGTTGGGCTGTATTCCCAGCTGTAATACCGCCGACTGTAATAGCCCTAGCACCGACCGGCCTGGTGGTATTACCACCGGATCACGGGTTGAGCCTTAACAGTAAATTCCCATTCCTGATTGGGTCCATTGGATCCAATGGGGAATTTCCGGTGCTAATACTGCGGGCTAATACATCCGGCTGTAATACTGCCGAAAACAGGAATTTTCACCTCCAGAAAAAAGCTGTAGGTAAAACAGCCGATTTAGCGCCCAACTCGTGATAGGGCCATCCCCTAAATGCGGTGGTAATACTGTTACCACCACATTTAAGGGCTACAGCCCAACTTGTGATGCGGCCCTATGTGTCTTATAGTTAAGAAAAATATTTTGACCAAATGGTCAAATGAACAGCTAAAAAGAAACATATCTATCAATCAATAAGGTAACTTTGTATTGTTTTGATAGGGTTAAAATGATGTATTGTAGTTATTCGAGCCCTCTCCTCAAACTTATGTAGGGTCTCGGAGTTGTGGTCATCAGCCTAGCAACTCTTAAAAATAGTCAACTGGTTTCAGCGGTCCTTGTAACTAGCCGCCTTCTTCAGGACGGAGAATCTTGCATTCTCATTGACAACATGATTTCTTCACATGTCTCCACATCTTGGAGGGTTTTGAGAGGTGCTTCGGGTTACCCTCGGGTGTTTTTGCTTGTGTCCCAATCCCTGTTGCGTTACAAAAATGGACAAAGGGGGATAGTAAGTTGGGAATGTTCTTGATTGATGTTCAATTGTAGGAACTACCATGCAGGTGAGAAGGTATTACCTGTGGTTACACTTTCTGTTCTCTGGTCGTGGCTGATGCACCTATGCTCTTGGTGACTTCCTGCGTGAACAACCTGAAAACAGATAACTTGGTATGTCTTATACTGTACCAACTATTATACAAACTTGTTGTCAGTGCTTGGATATACAGATTTTGTTCATATTGTGATGTAATACCTGTAAGGTGGGGGGTCCCACGTCTCAGGCTCTGTGGATGCTGGGTCTGGGTGCTGGATGTTCAATTTTGTCCAGTCTTCTTCATAATTTGTTTATGGGTACCTCTATAGAGTGAAGACCAAAATAAGAACATTTACTCTTAAATCTTGGATACTGAGAGGTCACAACACGTGCAATAGCGGGCACGAGTAAAGATCTATTGTGACTACAAACATCTCGTGCGTGTTGCACTCCCATAATTTAGTTAACTCTACTGGCGCCTGGCTGTTGTGCAAACAGGATCACACTAAATTATGACAAAAAACTCTGCATTTTGTGCATTTAACACTCGTTGCAGGATGAATTTTCATGAATGGATACAGCCTAATGATACTTGACTGTGGCCCAATGATAGTCATTGTAGCTGACACTGTACATTTTTGTGTACGTGTCGCTCGTTATAGGATGGATATTCATAATGGATGAGCCTGGTAACGCTTGACTGAAGCCCATTACTGTTCATGTGCTGCACAAGCAGTTCGGGTGGCTTAGCAATATTTGTGTGCTCTGGCCAAAAATGCCCCAATTACCACAAGTGTATCCTGTAGCGGATTGTAGTGTCTTACCTGCAGAACGCGGGATGTTCTCTCTCACGAACGGGCTGCTTGCAAAGTGGCCGCGCTAACGCCGCCATCTTGGTTCTCGTATGTATGAGCAGTGGCCATTTGTGGTCACGTGCGAGCACAGGACTACAAGTTTCCACGAGAATGATGGGAAATGTAGTTGCCTCGCTGGCATCAGCCAACTTAGTGTTCGTGTATGTCTTGACCGTATCACCTCATGATCACATGTGGGTTGGGGACTACAAGTTATGCTCAATCATGATGGGGGTTGTAGTTCATAGGAGCAGGCTGTGTGGATAAGCCGCACATAAACCCAAAATGCGATAAAGGTTGTTGCACAATGGCGGACGAAACCCTGTGTCTTTGAATGGGGCTAACTGTGATTGTGTATATGTCTTAGAGTATTTTAGACTGTCTAAACCATCGCCAACCAGGCACGGGTGTGCTATACTATGGGGTTATGAGTTATTCACATGCAGGGCAAGAAAGCTAACATTAGGGACTTAGACTTAGGAATAAATATTTTTTAACAAAACAACTACTGTCTATTTTGTGCTATAACTGTTTGAGCAAAGACAGATAGTGGAAGCCCATTGACTCCCACTGTCATTACCCATTCTGTGCCTTGCCACCTTACTACATCATGGTAATGACATGTTTCTACCTTATAAATATGATGCTTTTTTGAATACTTGTATATACTAACATTATGAATACCAATTTCACATAATTAGAACATCATATTAGTCTGTACTAGTTTCTCTGCTTAGGTTTAAGTGGGGGGGCCTCCACTTCATTCAGCTGTTGATTCAATATATATTTAATTTGGATCCTCCATTACAGAGTCATGGAGGGGTGCTTGCCAAAGAAAAGCGAACCCTGAGTGCACATGAAAGCACAGAGACGGGGCGAGGTGAGATATGAAAATGGGTGGAAGGGAGGGAGGTAAAGGAGGATAAACTGGAAATAGTGGCAAACAAAAGTAGACAAAGTCAGCAAAGTTCTGGCCCCAAAGGGAGGACAGTGGCCTGGAGTGCCAAAAATCCAATGAATCATAAATGACACAAATTTTCAAGGTGCTACGATGGGACCAAGGGGAGATCCATCAAAGAATGTTGCAAAGCACCTTCTTAACGCTAGTCCTGGTTATTTATAGTCTTTCAAAATCCATTTAGAAGTCTAATCCTCGCTCTATGTTTCTACCAAAACATCAATATTGGTAGCCATCTTCGAATGTTACCTACTATATACAAAATGCGATTCCGAGCACTTTATTGGTCCTACTATCTCTCAGTCGCTGACGTGATTTACTGCCCAATTTCTAGTTGGGCAAGATTTGTCACCCTCCATGGTGTCTTTTTCCACTCCAGTTCCCCTTAGCCTACCTCCTGTTCCTTGGATCGAGACATAAAGACATTGGTGGTTTAAGCTCACCATGGAAATCCCATCTGGAATTAGGCACCACAGCCTGGGCTTAACAACACTGTGTAAGAGGAGGTGGGCGGGGGCAGCAGGAAAGCCCACATGCAGCTGGCAACTTGGGGGGCACATGTGCTGCTGCTGCAACCGAGGCTCCAACACGTGGGCTTCCCCCGACTCCCGACAGGACCGGAGGAGCGGATTGTTACCAAAGAGCACGAACCATGTGGTCAGGCATAAAATAATCAGACCTGAGATCCTCCATACTCCCTGAACTAGTGAATACAACTGAAGCAGAGGACACACCGCAAGACACTCGACGCGCCATTTAACGCCTATATAACCCACACAGAGGCTCCACAGTGCGGGGGTACTCGTGCCCGGCAAGCCGATTTCTGAGGCAGATGAGGAGTCCCTCCCCCTTGAAATCAGTTATCCAAGAGAAGGGGACGGTCCAGAGCTAAAATCCAGGAACAGGATCCGGTATAAACCCAGTGCCCTAGAGATTGTTGGTTACATTGTTGGAGCAGGCCGCAGATAAGTCGCCACCGGAAGAGACACCTCAAAGGCAAGTAGGTGCAGGCATAGAGTCCCCGGGCACAGTATCAAAGCGCACTTCCACAACCAACTCTTGGCTGTGACCTTATCCCGGGTACAGGAAACGGCGGCAGAGGTGGCCACGACCCTCGCATTCCCACTCTTGGTGCTTGGGAGGGGCATAGGAACAGATGAGGACTTGGAAGGGACCCAGGGAACGATGCCCACGGGGATAAGCCATAAAAAAGGGAAAGGCGCCATTGATAAGTATACAATAGCGGTAATCAGAACGGACACTATGGCTGAATCTGGGAATGTGCAGACCTCCCAGGTCACCTCTACTCTCCCGACAGCTACGATGGACCCCCAAGCAGTGTTCGCATCCAGGCAGACAAGGGTTTGCAGCCCTGAATAAATTGGATGGCATCAACTCAAATGTGATGACCATAAGGAACCAGCTAGAAAAAGCCACTGGCCGAATCACGGAGGCTTAAGATCGAATCAGCATGACTGAGGATACACTCTAAACGCTTTACAACACTGTGACGGAGATGGCGAAAGACCTGGGATCAGTAAAACTTAATTGTGAGGACTTGGAGGCTAGGTCATGCCAGAATAACCTTTGCATAGACAGAGTCCTGGAGGATGCTCTCAAGGCCCCGATGGAACTGGCAGTGGAAGAACTACTCAAAGATCTGCTTGGGGACCCGGCCTGGTCCTCCATGTTCATGGTGGAAAGATCTCATAGATCCCAGGCACCACGCCCCAAATCGAGCATGTATCCAAGACCAATCATTGCGAGAATCATGAACTAGAGGGATCTGGTCCTATGGGCCTCCAGACACAAGCAAGAACTAAAACTGGGCTCAAACATCCTCCGAATATTCCCAGATTATACACGTGCGGTGCAGCAAGAAAGACGCTCCTTCACAGGTGTCAAGAGAATGCTCCGAGAACGCAAAATCCCATATGCAATGCTATATCCAGCTAGGCTTCGTATACAACACAATAGTAAGACATATTTCTTCACTTTTTTGGTGGAAGCCGCCAGTTTTGTAGAAACACACATGTCAAAACAGGCAAAACAGACATCGACAATACCGGAGGGCTGTGGGAATGGATCACCCGTAAAAAGGACAGGAGTGAGGCAACTAAGAAACGGATGACGTCAACAGACACATCCGAGGAGAGGACACACCTACAAATCCATAAACTGTTTACGAGACTTGGAATGATGGGTACCTCTGTTTTCATTATGTGTTCAGGCAATGAATTACATTAAAGATAGAAGCCATGGCTGCATACGAACAATGATCAATGGCTTAGGCTGCCACGGCAGCGCTCCCCGATGGGAGTGCATCAACCAAATGGACCATTAAGGGAAAGGGGGGCTGGGGGGCACGGCATAGTTGAAGTTCGGGAACTATGAGGGTGGGGGAAGGCAAAGGGGATGTTGAAGGGTGTTACAGTTAAGAAAGCACAGGTACTGACCATAACCATACACAAGAAACCTTTGAGGCACTTCCATGACGCAGTCCTATTAGACGACACAACTACATATGTCTAATAATGGCATGAATGGGATCACGGTACTAAGTTGGAATGTACGAGGGCTGGGGATGCCGGTCAAAAGGAGGAAAATAATGGCATACATAAACAGACTAGGAGCACAGATAGTGTACCTCCAGGAGACCCATCTATTAGAACATCAAGCCGAAAGGATAGCACCCGGGTGGGGTAAACATCAATATTACACGTCGTTCTCTAGTAAGGCACGCAGAGTGTTCAGACTAATTCACAAAGCGATACCATTCATTCATTATAACACAGAAGGGATCCTGAAGGACGCTATGTTTTGGTACATGGCAAGTTGGCGGAAGAAGAGGTACTGCTCTTGAATATATATAGCCCCAACATAGACGATCCAATCTTTTTCTCTGAGCTGTTTAAAAAATGTGCCAACTACCCTACAGCCCAGTTAATTTGTGGGGGAGACTTCAATACAATTCTAGATACTTACCTAGACCGCACGTCCGATGCCCCAAGATCACTTACTAACGTTGCTCGCACAATACATACGCACATAGCAGATCTGGAGCTCCACGGTGTGTGGCGTATACTCAATGGCACACAGCAAAGCTACACGTTTTATTCGTATGTGCATGATATGCACTCGAGGATTGACATATGGTTACTATCGCAGAGGGCTTTGGGGTGGGTATCCAAGGCTACTATACTCCCTAGAACAATGTCAGACCATTCCCCAATCCTGATACATGTAGTGATCCCTAGAGTCGCTCCGAAGAGACCCCCATGGAGGTTTAAGGCCACAGCATTGGCAGATCAGGTATACAAGAGTAACTTGACCCAACATATAGATGAGTACTTTGAACACAATGATAGCAGAGTGGAGACACAGGGGGTGCTGTGGCAGGCCTTCAAAGTGTATATAAGAGGTATTGCAATGGCTACCGAATTTGGGGTCCTCAAAGATATTCGTAGAGAATTAAAACGGAAAGAAGAGATCGCCAGATTACAGGAGAAGTATGTGTCAGACACTAGCCCACATACAAAACTAGATATTAAGACCCAACTTGAGGAATACAGGACGGCAGCAGATCGCGAGGTCCGTTACTTCGACAGACCAGCTGCTGTGAGAGGGTATGGTAAGCAGGATCGACCAGGGCTGCTCCTGGCACTCATGGTAAGGGGGGAAAGGGGTAGTACTCTTATCCCCTGCATAACTTGACCAGAAGGGACGGTGGAGACAGATCAAAAACAGATAGAAAAGGTATTTTATGACTTCTACTCCCAGTTGGTCTCTCCTCAGAATACAGCCATGGAAGAAGAGATAGATAAATATTTATTGAGTATACCTACCACACTTCTGTCCCGTCGAGAGAGACATTAGAAACTCTGATTACAAAAGAAGAGATTGCCGATGCTATTAAATCCCTACCCAATAGTAAAGCACCAGGCTCTGACGGCCTCGGAGCCGAGTTCTATAAAGAATTCTCTGACACCCTAGTACCCAGACTTCATGCTGTCTGGACCGAAGCCCTAGAGTCGGGCAGGCTACCCGGGTCCAACTGAGAGGCGATTATTAACCTATTAATCAAACCGGGAAAGAGTCCCAAGGACTGTGGATCCTACAGACCACTCTCGTTAATCAACACAGTCGCGAAAATCTTTGTGAAAATCCTTGTCATGAGACTGACCCCCCTGATGCCACACATGGTTCACAAAGACCAGGCTGGTTTTATATCAGGCAGATCAACTGCAACAAAAATCTGCTGTTGTTGTGATATTCTGAACTCGGTTCCCAAGAATACTCAAGGGGTCGCAGTAACACTAGATATGCAGAAGGCCTTCGACACTGTCTACTGGCCCTTCTTATTCAGAGTCCTACACAATTATGGGTTCGGCCCAAATTTCATAAAATGGGTCAGGGTGTTATACACCCAACCGCAAGCCAGGGTCTGTGTCAATGGGCAATTGTCGGACATAATAGAACTTGTAGGAGGCACGCGCCAAGGCTGTCCACTGTCACCCCTATTGTTTGCGTTAATCATAGAACCACTGGCCGATCTACTAAGGTCCCGATTCAACATACTCGGGATCCAACTCACAGACAGAACAGAAATTATTACATTATATGCCGATGATATCATGCTATACTTGAGGAACCCTGAACGCAATATAGAAAAAGCCTTCAATGCCGTCAAAGAATTTGGGGAGAACTCAGGGTTAAAACTGGATACCGCCAAATTAGAGATTTTCCCTCTGACAGAAGCCACTCCGAAGCCTAAAGCGCTTCATGGGTTACAATGGAGTCCAATCCAGGTAAAATATCTGGGCGTACAAGTAGCGAGAACTGCACAACTCACCCGTGCCTTAAATTATTAAAGACTTATGTAGCGCTCTGTACTAAACTTGAACAATGGCGATCTCTACCGATCTCTCTCATGGGCAGGCTCACGCTGGTCAAGATGATAATTTTGCCAAAATTATTTTATCTATTGAGCACTGTTCCTGTGTGGCCGGGCAGGTCCCTCTTCTCGAAAATACAGGGAGCATGCACAGCATATGTGTGGAAAGGCCAGACGAGAGTAGGCTGGAGGAAATGTACGTGTCAATATCGTAATGGGGCGCTTGCGGCCCCCAATTTTGAATTATATTGCCTGACAGCCCAGGCCCACTACACAACACAATGGACCACAGTTGACCCACAAGCACAACATGTACCCACAGACGAACACAAGAAAAGCCCAGCGCAACTCCTGCACAAGGCAGTAGCGCTGCACCCCCGGCACATCCACACCACTGATCCCCCATTGGTAATGTGCACCGCTTGGGCTACAATAGCAGGGATGGCTGGACAAGAGGTCCTATATCACCCAAACATGCCACTGTTGGAGGCACCTTACATACCCCCAAAACAGGATACAAAAATCGCCACACATTGGAAAAACAAAGGAATCCATCATTTTGGAGACCTCTTCCCGGAGAAGCAATTCGCACTCTGGGAAGATATCAAGGAAATAATAGGTAACACTGCCCTACAGAAATTGTATTACCTGCACATGAGATTAGCAATGGCAAAGGTCTGGGGTTGTTTTCCGGCAGAGCTAACCATAAACCTGGGCCTGGGGTGTATTTTTACTGCAGGTAAAACTCCAAAACAACAGCCTCCATGTTATATAAACTTGTGATATCAAACCGGAGACCTGCAACCCAGGGAGCAAAGGAGAAATGGGAACGGGAACTAGATTACACCATTACTGATGCACAATGGACACGAATCTGTGGACTCACGAAAAACATTTCAAGCCACTCACGTTTCTGATTAATACACTACAACATAGCACACAGACCGCATTATACCCATGCTAGACTGTGAGAACGCAGATACACTTCACATGTTATGGGCATGCCCACGGCTTTCGGCATATTGGGCGGGAGCACGTGAGACATTAGATGCCATGGCTGAGCAACCTACAGAATAGGGTCCTGTGGTGTGTTTGCTGGGGGAAGTTGGAAGAATAAACCCGGGGTGGCGTAAACTGCTTAATATTAGCCTGCTACTTGTAAAACGTGCGATCTTGATGAAATGGAAGTGTGTGGAGCCGCCCACGAGAGACAACTGGGAGAGGGACATGATATGGGCAAACGATCGAGAAGCAATGTATATTGAACTATTACCCTCCAGGAGCAGACCCAGAGACATATGGGCAGGTTTCTGCAATATCTCGCTGATAAAAACGCGGAAGAGACCGGTTCTGATACAACATGACAATATGTGCAACTAATACGTTGGAAATGTACCGTAACACAACCACGCTGTATATAATGTGGAAATGGAAGACATGTTGATGCATCTGTGCAAGTTAAAATAAAACTTTTTTTAAAAAAGCTCACCATGGAAGAGTGTAGAATGATGCAACCTGATCCAGTCCACATACATGCCATGCGCTAATCCAACCAGTGCTCAGTGGTGGTAAATGAGTCTACTGGTAAAAGGGGCTGTTAATAAGTGGGGCTGCCACTGAGGATGAATTGTGAATATGCACAATCCATCCCCATTAATACACGACTCACAGTAACCCCAATAGAAAGAGTTAACTCCCAATTTGGTCTGTAGTTTATAAAGATCAAACCCCACTATTCATGCAAGTTCACTTGTGGCAATAATATTTTGTATATCAACACGGTTCACTGGGGGCATCATCATTTAATTTTTAGTTATTTCATTGGTGGCATCATTATTTTATGTCTGCAGATTCCACCAATTGCATAATGGTGTTAGATGTACAGGCTTCACCTATGACACCACTGACTTACATCCACATTGCCCACCTCCTCCAGGTCACATCACTGTTTTACATTACACTGCAGGTCTGTGCCATTTCAGACCCTGCAGTAGTTGCCTTTAGTATTTAACATCCTTCTGGTGGCTTCTTCCGCCTCACCCAACATGGCCGCAGTCAGTACATTTGAGCCAACATGCATCAAAGCCCAAGCAAGCACTCCCACGTCCTACTGTCTATACTATGACTCATTAATCATTCATGTTCATTTTGTAGCTGGTTCCATTGTGCCATCCTATTTTACCCTCCAGCGCTCGTCCTCCCATCAGATTCCACTGGTGGGGGATCAATTCTCTCTTTGACAAGATCATTGTCTTTTATTGCAATTTATAAACAAAGCTTATATGCAACAAGTGAATAAACAGGATAAAGGAAATGATATACAACAAAAGACATCTCATCTGCCACCAAAATTCAAATAACGTAAGCATAAAACATGTAGTTAACATTTAGGAGCACAAAACAAGAAAAAACAAGACAACAAAATCTTATAAGTTGTCTAATGACCAATATTCCAATTACAATAAACAGCAGCAACATTTCCTTAAGGAAGGCCGCAATTCCAAATGTCCTCTGTCTGATACCACTGTTTCTTTCGATTCTGTATTTCCTCCTCCTGTTTGTCTGGTATTGTTTTACGTGCGCCCTGAGGCTTGTGGCCATGTGGCGCGATATATAAGAATTCTAATAAAAATAAAAAATGTACATAATTAGTTATCACTGTCCATTCTTAAATCTTTAATCCAATCTATTTTAAATGCCCTCCCAAAAATATGAACTGCTAATATGAGTGAATATCTACTCCTTCAAGCAAACGGAGCCAAAATGACTGTCTTTGAGATTTTGTAGGAGCTAGGATAAAGTCAGGAAGTACAGAGATGTATTTTGTCTAGGGTAACACATAAAACCATAAGATGTCTTAGCGTTTCTATTTTATTGAACTCTTTGCACACTCTACCACCTTTTCCATTTAAAGGAACATTTTAGCAACGGCCCGATATTTCCTTATCTTCCACTAGATCTAACCTACATTGTATAAGCAGTGTTATTTTATTTCAACTGCACACAGTAAAAAGGCAATATTGTGATCTGCCCGGTAAACCTTTAGGTATTCAATAGCATGTCGTTTTCCCTAGAGATACTTATAATTTTGGCATAAGTCATCAACCTCCATTTGAAATTTCTATTATATTTTTAATCAGTTGTATTTTCCTGATTAATCAATTTAAAATCTCTAGTTAACTGATACTGATCAAATCACTGTGTTTATCTCTTAAATTATTGATCTGGTAATGACCATGTCATCTTGAATGTGGGCCTTAAGCGTGTGCTTAGTCCAAGATAATATTTTTGCTCGAAATAAATGCGCTTCTATTTTCGCTTGAGCAGCCAAAGCAGTTAGATCCAACTCACCCACAAGTATTTCATGGGTATGGAGTTTGATAGGCCCAAAGTTTATGTGAGCAGTACCCATCACTGTTTTTAACCAGGCTGTGTCTTCTAGTGCCTACATATGTGTTTCACACAGGACCCTCGTGGTCACTTTTATCTACTATACCTTTAACAGTGTGAAATCTGTATAACCCCCATATCTCTGGCCTCAACAGGACAGCCCTTCCATATAAACCCTAGTGTCTTTATAATTAAACTTGAACATGTATTCATTTATTTTTTATTTTAAACAGTTTTTATTGGCATTTATAATGTACATTATCATTTGCAGTCATGTAGCAATCTTTATCCATTTGTGCATAAGTTGGGTTAACAGAAACATAACTAGACAATAAAAAGAAACAATAACTTGTCTTCTTTAACTGGGCACTCGTGTCAGGGGTACCGGGTCCCCCTGTTAGCGATTTGGCACCGGACTTCTGGATGGTATGTTGCACAGCCGTCGGGGTGCGAGTGTTTGTTAGCCAGTGCTCTACAGTATGCTAGGAGGTGTTCACGGGGGTCTGTCGTCCGAAGGGTGAAACATGTCCCAGATCAGGGCTTTCCAGTCCTAGTATGTCAGGCTAGGCTCTCCAGCCGCTTTGGCCATCCATCCCCCCAAATCCTGGTCTCTGCCTCCGTCCAGTGCTCTATCTCCCTGTGCCATTTATCGAACTGTGGGGCCCCTCGTGGATTTCCATGCCATAGCTATGGCTCTTTTGGCTAGCACACATGCAATGTCCATGAGTTTCACTATATGTCTTATCCAGAACTTACAGGATTTTGCGGCATTAAATGGCAAATTTTGTGGCATGAAATGGCAAATTGTGCGGCACAAACCTTTATTGCAGCATTTTTGTGGGACATTTTGTATTAACTGGAGGGTGTAAGATTGCCACATTGCAGGAAATAGGCAGAGTGCAAGGCTACAAGAGAGCCAGGGTATCATTATTATGTATCTTTTGTATTCATTTAATAGGAAGAGTCCCAGATGTCTCTGGCTTGGCATAACAGTGTTTGATTTGGCTACATTTCTGGTTTAATGTTCATGCCTATTTAATAGTATTAACTAAATTGATCATTATCAATTGTAATTCTGAAAATATTCCCCTTCTATGTTCTCCAATCCCCCAAACACCCACACACCTCTCTCACAAACACACATCTCACAACTCTCCATCACAACTTGCATCCTTAACCTCTCACTCTGTCATAAAATGCTCACGTGCTATGTCACACTGTCAGGTCACAATTTGCACTGCCCAGCCCCTACCACACTCCAAATCATACTCCCAACTCACACCTTACACTCTACAATTCCTCCCGCAATATACAGTCCTTCATTCTTTTGTGCTGCTTCTGCATCTTGCATCCTTTCTCCCATTCTATCGCACTCTTCCCTCATCCTTTTTCCCAATCTGCAGCTCACTGCCTCTTTCCGGCCAACTGCTTCCTCTCTACTTTCTGGCTCACTGACCACACGCTCCCTGAACTTTCTGTACCTCTGCTCACTCTCAGAATTCTGGCCCACCGCATCACTGCTTCCTCTGCTCTCTTGTGCACTGCTTCCTCCTCTGACCCACTGCTCTCCCTCTGCTTTGTTGCCTATCACTTCACATCTCACCCATCACTCTCTCCCTCTCTCTCATAGTGTAACCATTTTTTTCATTTTTTTTAAATGTACATTTTGACCCAGTTCCTCAAATAATGGGGCATTTAAAAAAAGAAAGGAGGATTTGCTATTTTTAGACAACCCATTTTTGGAAATGAGCATGTCACCTTATTCTCAAAGTTGGCCGGCGCATTTCCACAGGCTTGAGCTGTAGCTGAAATTGTGCGCTGGCTAGCTGCCTTGAATGGTGTTCTGGGTTGTTTGACCGAAGTGTAATTATTTGCGGCGGAATTGACCGTAGTCAATTTCTCTGCAAATTGATTTGCACTTCAGCCAAACAAGCCAAAATATACCTTTCACCACCACCCTACTTAACTGCTTGGTCGCTGCCGCTTCCTCTGCAACCTTGCGGTGCCAGACCCGTCCCTCTAATGTGGGTCAGATCCGACTCTGCAGGGTCCCTTTTTCGTTATTTTCTTTTTTTCTGTCCCCGCCTCCAATTTTGAGGAAAAAAGGGGAAAACACTTCTGCAACCACCCTAGACCAAAAATACTGAACATGGGGAGCGGGTGACACCCCCGCAACACATGTTCAGTATTTATAAAAATCGATCGAATAGTACTGGACGAAATAGGTCAAATTGTAACATTCGATACATTTTTGTCATCAAAATGGGCAGTACTTTGAATTGAATCGCCCTCCCGTCAGTGTTCCCAAGCTCCCAGCGCCTTTCACAGGGACATTGCATTTTTATCCTGTTTGAGGAACAGAAATGCAAGCGACACTGCAGCGGTTCATACCTTAAATGAAATGCATGACAGGGTCAAGAAAGACCCTGTCATGCAGTGGCAGCCCCACATCCCGTGCGCGTAGGGTTGCCTACAATTTCTACACATTTAAAAGTGCATCTTGCTTGGAAATGTGGGATGCGCTTTTAAATTGACAGAATGCCACTTTATTTGATCAAGGAGGTGAAAAAGGCCATCTGAATGGGCGTGCATATAAAATGTGCCCATTCATGTGTCCGTTGTGGATTGGGCTGCACCTTTTTGGGGCGCAAGTGATGAGATGTATTAGCGCATTTCATTTCTTGTGTAAAAAAAAAAGTTGAGAACCTGGCACCCTGAGTATAATTTTTCTTAAAACAGTCATTTTTGCAGATTTTTTTATTTTTTAAAGATGCTGTTTTTGCACAAAACTGCTGTTTTTGCGGCATTTTATGTAAAATGGCCGTTTTCGCGGCATTTAGCGGGATCGCAACATCACTTTAAACTGGAGGGTCTGCTTATCTTGCTTATCCTTGGGTAGGAGACCAGGAGGCATTTCTTCGGGGACCAGTCGTACCTTGCTATCCCCGCTCTTCTGCAGGTTTGTTCTATTTTGGACAAGAAAGACTGTATTTTCGGGCACCCCCAGAACATGTGCATCATATCAGCTCCTTCTGCACTGCACCAGGGGCATAGGGGGTGTGCGTTCTTGTTAAATTTAGCTATCCTGCCCGGTGTCATATATGTTCTCTGTAGGATCTGAAATTGGATTAGTCTGAATCAGGCGTTTCTGGACACCTCTCGGGGCTATGCAAGGATTCTATCTCATTCCTTTTCAGTTATATTGCCCACCAAGTCTGCCTCCCACCTCTGCTTCAGCGTGGCACTTTTTGGGTTGAGCCTACCCGCCAAGTGCGCATAGATCCTGGATATTGGTTTCCACCCGTCCCCCAAGTTATTCAGAAGTGTCAGCAGCGGATCTGGCTCTGGTTCCTCCGGTCACTCTTTCCATTTTGCTTTGGCCCATTTCCTGACCCTACCGTACCACAGGAATTGTCCCTTAGGGAGGCCTTCTTTTTCAATTATTGACTCAAATTCTTTAAAGGTCCACTCTTCATACATGTCTCCCCAGGTGTAGATGCCGTACTCTTCCCATTTTCGAATCTGAGCCAGGTCTGCCCTGGTGTTGCCCACCACAGTCACAATTGGGACATCTGGGGAATAGGGGTGTGTCCCCTGGTCATTTTCAGGGTCCTGTTCAAAATTTTCCTTCCCAGGGACACTATCATCAGGGTTTCCCCGATGCATTCCGGCGGTGCCCACAGGATTTCTTTTAGATTTGCCTGTGCTACCGATTGTCTCAGTAGTCTAGTTTCTGGGGTAGTCTCGTCTGCCAGCCATTTAGTTCCATGGCTTAGTTGGGCTGCCAGATAGTATCTCTCGAGGTCTGGTAGCTGTATGCCACCTGCTTTACACGGTAGTGTCAGTGTGTTAATGGCTATTGTGTGTCTGGTGTTGCCCCATAACAGACCTCTAAGTAGTTTTTCGATAAGTTGGAAAAAAGATGTTGGGATGAGGTGATATATGTTTTGGAAGAAATATAGGAACCTCGGCAGCACTATCATTTTGATTATTGTAGCCCTCTCCATTACAGATAGTGGCAGCTTGGACTAATACTTTGTTGATTTCCTCAGCCCCTGCACCGCGACTAGGATGTTACCTCCATGCATCTGCTGAGTTGTGTGCCAGATATTCACCCCCAGGTACCTGAACATGTTAGTTTCCCATTTAATTCCCACTTCTGGGAGTTCTGCCTTTGTACACCCGGCTAGTCTTGCTAGTGGGAACACAGTCAACTTTTCTTTGCTAAAGGCGATCCCCAACACCCGAGCAAAGTTTTCAAGGACCTCTAATATTGTTGGTATGTTAAGTTGGGGGTCTCTCAGATATAGTAATTCATCATCCGCATACAGCGAGATTAAATGGTATTCTCCTCCCACCCTGATGCCTGCGTCGAAGAACTGTCTCCTCATGTATATTGCCAATGGTTCCAGGCCTAGAACGTAAAGCAGTGGGGATAATGGACAACCCTGCCTGGTGCCTCTCTGTATTTCCCATAGTCCAGACACTACCCTCCCAGTCTTAACTCTGGCCACAGGTGATTCGTATGGGATTGTTATCCATCGGATAAAGCATTACCCCAACCCAAATTACCTTAGAACCTCCAACAACCACTCCCAGTATATGGAGTCGAATGCCTTTATGGCATCTAGGGAGACCACTGCATATGATTCGTGGGAGTCCTTTGTTTGTGTGATTATGTGTTATAATCTACGTAGATTTACCGATGTATTACGGCCTGGTATGAACCCATTTTGGTCTTCGTGTACTAGCGTTCCTATTACCCCAGCCAGTCTAATGGCCAATATTGTTGTCAGGATTTTAATGTCGTAATTGAGCATGGCCAGTGGTCTGTATGAGCCACAGTCATCTCTTGGTTTCCCAGGTTTGGGTATTGGCAATACCAGTGTTTCTCTCATACTTCTAGGCAGTATCCCTTTCTCGTATGATTCTTTGAACACTTCTAGGAGGGTAAGGGTCAGTTCTGCATCGTATGTTTTATAAAATTCAGGGGTAAACCGTCGCTGCCAGGGGTTTTGCTCGTGGACAGTGACTTGATCGCCTCAGTTATATCTTCGGCAGTCAAGTCTCCGTTTAGGGTGGCTCGCTGGTATGTATTCAGTGTCGGCAGGCCTATCTCATCAAGCATGTTTAGGATGTCTACTTGCAGCACAGGCTCTGCATGGCCATACAGGTGGGAGTAAAACTGCTTAAATGCATTATTGATGTCTGATTGGGATGCGTGGACCTTGTCATCAGAGTCCTTAATTTCGGTAATTGGGTGCTTCGGGTGTTCCTCCTACACAACCATGACAAGAGCCTGTCTGGTTTGTCGCCTACCGCGTGTGCCCTGGTGGTTTTGGTCACATAGTCACATTTTGCTAATCTGGCCCACACTTCTTGGCAGCCTTGTTCAGAGAGGAATTGCCATAGCATTTCGGTGCTGGACTGTCCATGTGGGCGGGACAAAGACTGATATGCAAATGGATATTTCCCATCTGTGAAAGGTACAGTGAGCAAAAAGCATGTGCTGCTAACTCTCATCTCAGAACAGGTTATCATGCCATGTTCTTCCTGGCGAGGAGCGCCTGCTACCTTTTTTTGAAACATTTGCAAGGAACTTGGGGTTGGTCACCCTGAGTTACCTGGGGCAACCAGATGTGGACTCACCGCTCACTGTGCTCAGAGAGGCACGGCTTCACCTCACTGATGAGGCCCAACAAGGCTGAAACACGTGTATGGGGTTGCTGTCGGTACTCTTGTTTAGAGAGGAATTGCCATAGCATTTCGGTGCTGGACTGCCCATGTGGGTGGGACAAAGACTGATATGAAAATAGATATTTCCCATCTGTGAAAGGTACAGTGAGCAAAAAGCGTTTGCTGCAAACTCTCATCTCAGAACAAGTTATCATGCCATGTTCTTCCTGGAGAGGAGCGCCTGCTACCTTTTTTTGTAACATTTGCAAGGAACTTGGGGTTGGTCACCCTGAGTTACCTGGGGAAAACCAGACGTGGACTCCCTGCTCACTGTGCTCAGAGAGGCACAGCTTCACCTCACTGATGAGGCCCAACAAGGCTGAAACACGTGTATGGGGTTGCTGTTGGTACTCTTGTTCAGAGAGGAATTGCCATAGCTTTTCGGTGCTGGACTGCCCATGTGGGCCGGACAAAGACTGATATGCAAATGGATATTTCCGATCTGTGAAAGGTACAGTGAGCAAAAAGCGTGTGCTGCAAACTCTCATCTCAGAACAGGTTATCATGCCATGTTCTTTCTGGAGAGGAACGCCTGCTACCTTTTTTTGAAACTGTCTAGCATGTGGTCGCGTATACAACTGAAGTCACGCCCCCATATGAAGAAGCAGTCTCAGTATGATGCCTGTTTGGCTCCCAGTTTTGTCAGGTATGATGCGGTTCCGTGATTTGGGAGATATGAGTTGACAATGCAAACATCTAATTGTTCAATGCTGCCCCGCAGTATTAGATATCTCCCTTTGGTATCTTCCTCCTTGGACAGTAGCTTAAATGGAATGGCCCTGTTAATCCATGTGTAAACCCCTCGGGCATATTTAGAATACGAGGCGCCAAAGCCCTGTCCCCCCCAACATTCTGTTACCTTGACAGAGATTTCAGCTTTGAGGTGAGTTTCTTGCAGGAGTGCAATAGAGATGTGCTTTCTCTTTAGGTAGGATCTGATTCTATTTCTGCTCATGTAAGAGCCCATTCCCCGAACATTCCATGTCAGTACCTTAATGTCAGCCGCCATTTCTGATCTGCAGTGTCCTCATCGTTTCTTCCAGTGATCTCTGTGGTCTTGTGTCCTTTACAGTGAAGACTAAAAAACAATTCAACCAATACCTTATTAAACTCAACCGACTGCACCCAGCAGTTGCTGTGTACAGGCAATGCTCAGGTGCCCCTGCCAGGTTTTGACCTATCCAGGACATCTCAGGCAGGTTATGGTGCGGTAGCAACAGGCTGGCACCAGACTTTTCGTGGGGTTGAGCCATCCTGCTCGTGTTCAACTTTGTGGTGGGTCTCCTGTCTTCTAGCGGTGGTTAAAATGGTATGGTCCTTCTCTATATAGATCCCTAACTGTTCTCAGCAATCATTTTCCATTTTACGTTATGTGGTTCATATAGCCGGTTCCGCCTCTCCTGCCATGTTGTTGTGCTCAAGCCACATGTTGGCTGCAGCTGGTGTCTCTAGAAAGATAGCGCGCCCTTTGTGTATCACCTTTAGTCTGGACGCGTTCATCAACATGTACTTAAGATTCAGTTGGTGCAGGCTTGTTTTAATTGGGACAAATTAATTTTTGGCTCTCTGGAATGCCGGCATGTAGTCCAAGTAAATGCTGATTTTGGCATTGTCTCTTTATATGGTTCCTCTTTCTCGTGAGTGTCACAGGTCTTGGAAATTTTGGATTTTCCCTATGATCGGCCGCGGGTATGATCCGGGCGGAGGTTTCTTCTGGACGGCCCTATGCGCTCTTTCAACCGCAAATCCCTGTGAGAGCTGACCTGCTCCCACTTCTTGTTGCAGTAGGGTTTCTATGTAGGTTGTAGGATTGGTGCCTTCCAGTACCTCCGGAATGCCGAGCAGGCGAACGTTATTGCGTCTGGACCATCCTTCCGCATCTTCGGCCCTTTCTTCCAGGATCTTGTTGCGCCTTTCTAGCTCCGTCACTCTGTTTTGCACATCTTTCAGTGTTGTGGACATTTCTTGTTGTTCAGTATGTGTAGTCGACACTCGTTCCATGAGGTTATGTATGTCTTGTCTCATTAGCATCATGTCCGACTTCACTTCCTCTATTTTATTGTCTATGAATGTGTGCAGCCCTGATATGGCCTCCAGTATCTGTTTGTCTTTGCTTTGCTCCTCGGGAGGTTGTTGTGTCGAGCAGGCTCTCTAGATTCCATTTTCTGTTCTTTAGGCCTAACTGCAGCAAAGGAGTACATGATATTGGACTTGGTTTTCCCTTTAGAGGAGGGCATTTCCATGTATTTTGGGCTGGAGTAGCTGTGGGCCTTCAAGCTGATTGTAGTGCCTGTTTTTTGGGTTTTGGCGCGTAAGTATGCTTCTGTGGTCTCCCTCTGATATTTCTTGGGTATTAGGCCTTGCCGTGCCTAGCTTGCTGACTTTTAGGAGTTGCTTGGCCTTGTGGCAGGGTCTGTGGTAAGTGACCCTTTAATTGATCTTTCTGCTCTGCCAGGGAGTGTGCTTCGAGGCAGGTATAGCCAGGCCAACGTTCCGACAGGCCCTCCAGGTGCTCCCACCTCAGGCTACTTTAATGGTTCTGCGGGGGCTAATTATTTGGGCGGCATGGTGCGCCTCCCACTCCAGAATGGCTGTTATCCGTGCGGGTAAGTTGTTGCGAGGCTTGGCAGGGCTAGTTTTTACTGCGGGCATCGCCCAGTACAGGATCCATATTTTATTGTTTAGCTTGGTCTGCACCATCAGCTATGGTTTGCTTGACCATATGGGCCACTTCAGTGAGGCGTCTCAGAGGCTGCCTTCTATGTCTGGGCCTTGCTTCTTGCCTCCGTTGCGCTCACTAGGGCGGTGTGTAGGCCTGAGCAGAGTTATGGCTCTCAGGGTGGCCTCTTTGTGAACGTTGTCTGCCTCTGCCCTTGTTGTGCGCCCTGCTTGTTGATCCGTGTCACTGGGGGGCAGGGAGGGTCCCAAACATGGCTTCGAGTTAGTGATGGCCCCCACATGGGTAGATGGGGTTGCTGTTCCAGTTTGGCCACAGCGCATTTCACTCTCATGCCCCTACTTCCATTGTCTGCCGCCCACACTCTTCACCTCACTTTTGGAGGGTGTTGTCCCTGGTGGCGCATGTCCCTTCGCCCCAGCCCCGGGGACTCACCTTCTATCAAGCAGCGCCTCGGCTCATCCTCGTGGCCCCTCAATGTCCCTTCTCTCCGGCGCCGTCGGTTGATGTGGCTCCTCCTCCCATCTCTCGGCTTCTACTCTGGCACCCGCTCGAGTTGTTAGGAGGTCCAGGTGGCTGCGGCTCCAACCTTTCTCAGCCGACATTTGCTTCGTTGAGGCTTCTCAGGGCTCCTTACACCTGGTAGTACTCTGCACGCATTCGGTCTCAAGCCGCTGTGGTGGCCGCCATCTTGGCTGTCGCGGGCGCTCGATTTCAGACCTCGTGTGCAGGGGTTCTCCGGCTCCGATTTCACTAGCGTTTTTCACTCAGCGAGTAGGATCGGTTCTTCTCCACAAATGTTCGTTTTAGGGCTCATTTAATTTACTTTTGCCTTTATTTTAAGGATCGACTGCAGGATCTGGACAGGGGCTCCAGCTTTGCACGTCCTCACATCTCGCACTCAGGCCACACCCCCCCCTGAACATGTATTCAATGCACAAGACACATACATTTAAATCCATTATCCCACGTGCTTACTATGGATCTCTGCCACGATATTTACAACCTAATGGTCAGGACACATTCTAAAAAAAGTCTTTGTCTCTCAGGTTCAAACTGTTCTATTACTTTAGGAGGAATCCATACCACCATAAACGGATGCGATTGAATCGCTCATTCTGAGGTACCACTCCTATGCATCTGTAACTCATCCATACGCCTAAAGGATTACGATAGTTGTACAATCTGTTTCGGCACCAGTATTCTTTAATGTATCATCTTCAGGTGAAGTTATAATAACATAATTTTACTCCATTCACAAGCGTCTTTTCATCAGACACATTTGCAGTGTCCAATCAATACCAATATGATATGTCACCCCTTTCTTGTCTTGGAAGAAATAACCCGGGCATGTTGTTCAAGATCATTGTTCCCCAGTGGAGTCACCACCTGTTTAAGTCCATTGTGTGATTCCAACACTGGCTCTTTGCCTTCTGATGATCAATCTCTACTTGTAGCATTCGTGTGTGTTGCGGGCGTTATTCACTCATATATGGAGTGCCCCCTGATTTCGTGCATCATAAGGGACATACAGCCTTCTCATCACCTCCCCAAAATTGTAATGATCTGGCTGTGATGGTGGACTTCTAAGCACATGTTTTTGGTGGCCACAATTGCCACCGCTGACATCATTGCTTCACATCCACATATGCCAGCAGTGATATCATTGTCTGACCAACTGAGTTTTTCCAGACTCAGCTACTAACCCCTGCCTACCTAACATCAGGCCCCACCAGTAAGGTCAGTGCTTGGGGACCACTGGGAGAGGGTCTGAAACATCCCAAAAGGGACGGGCGCACGGCTGAGAGCCATGCGATCTTCAAGGGGTAGATTGACTGGATTCCGGTAATGTTAGCTCAGTCAAGCAATTGGAATTTAAACTTTTGTGGTGGAGTATAGCTGGGCTGGCAAGGGTTGTTGACAATCTTGACGGGACCACCTTCATCAGAGGTAATCAAGTAATCCTCCTACAGGAAACATGGGCCACAGAAAAGGTCCTTCTTCAAGGATATCAAATGTTCTTTACCTTCGCCACTAAAGGCACGAAAGGTAGGCCAAGTGATGGCCTCTTAATATGGATATATGACACTCTAGGTTGGGAAGTGGCAGAATGCCAGAAAAACACCCTTGACCTTCAGTATTTGTCCATATGAATGTTTGAGGGAGAAGTTGTTTGTCTGTACAATCTTTATAATAGGCCCACTGCAACACAGGGGTTGGTAACGCTGGGAAATTTGCAAGAACGGGTACTCTCCAAGGCCAAACATAACGCCCCAAAGCAGTACACTGTAGTTGTGGGCGATGTAAATTTTCGGTTTGAGCCCATTAGTGAGCTGAATGGCTTATATGAAGACCAACATTTGGCCTGGGAAATGTCTACCCTGACAGCTACTCACCCAAAAAGAGCCAATCGTCTAGCTATTGATACTGCCTGCCTATTTAATAGCTTAAATTTAAGGGCATGCAATGGCTGCTTCACAAAAGGTTCAACGGCGAAGCATATATTTAATGGTAGTGTCGTGATGGTGCTTCCAACATCGATTATAAACTATTCACAAGCAAATATTGGGCCAGAGTGGAGCATTTCGAGGTACTGGAGAGATTTGAAAGTGACCACAACTCCCTGAGCCTTAGAATTGTAGGTAACCAGGGATTTGGGGCTGGTAACTATGAAGAGCTGCAGTCACAAACAATTGCTATATAGGGACATGCCCGCCAGTTTATCAAGTAGGCTAGTATTATTGAAAAATCAGCAAAACCCGCCATGTACGGCGCAATCTTGGACAATCTGGGTGTTATCTGTGGGGAGAGGGGCTACGCCTGGGAACTTCTACGAGAGTTTGAATCACAATTTGATGCCACATATCTCATCCCTAACGGGTCAAGCAAAGAAGAAAGCTCTATTTAAAGGTATCTAGTATGATGGTGGTTCAATGTCATATTTCAGCATTTTAAAGACCGAATATGAAAAAGACCGATATTTTTCCACCGTTTTTTGTGTCGGCTTTAAAATGCTGAAATATGACATATCCCTCCCGCCCCCGCAAGGTGATCCCTTCCCCACACCACCGTCACCCGCTAGTTGTTTTGTTAATCGGAAGGTTTTAACCCCTCCGAAACCCCCTTTTACACACACACACACACACACACACACACACACACACACACACACACGCCCGACACTCCTGTGCCTGTCAGCTCCTGCGCGCATTCGTGTGCACCAGGGGCGTGACAGTTTGATTTAGAAAGACCGCTCTGTCCGGTCACCGAGTTGACTTTCTAAATCGATCTTTTTTAATCGGTTTTTTGAAAAAGGTTTTTTGACCTAATACCATGATCGTGCCTGCAGAGAGGCAACACGGAAAATAGTGGCCTGTGTTAGATATGGTTCCAAAGTAGACAAAGCTAACCTTCATCAGGGCTGATTATAAAATGCTCATAGCAACCAAAAAAAGAGAATGTGCTTTAAATCAGTGGAGTATTCTATTAAAAGCCCTTGAGGAGGGAGACAATATCCTGTTCTGGAAAATGATCGCCGACTCTAAGCTGACTGGAGATCAGACATTACATTGTTGCATGATAGCAGACGCTTGGCGTTCCAATTTTGCAAAATTGTATAATTGTCCCGAACATGACACACTCTTCGGGAACTATAGCAAGGTGATGTCAGAATTAGAAAACACAAACCTTGTTTTAACGGTGCAAGAGTTGGAAAAAGCGCTGAGGTATCAAAAAGGTGGAAAAACAGCAGGGCCGGACCTTGTCCCCAGTAATCTATATAAGGATGAGGAGGGAGTGTGGGCCTCCACACTGTGTCAGATTTGTAATGCCAAAAGTGACTCATGGAGAGAACCAGCCTCCTGGCAAAAAGCCGTGATAGTTCCGATTTATAAAAAAAAGGTGGCAGGGACTCCCCAGGAAATTATCTGCCAATATCATTATTGGATAGTGCAGGCAACATTTTGGGAAAGTTATTTTGAATCATCTGCAAGAATGAGCAGAGTCCAACGATGTAAGCAGCAATCTTCAAGCTGGTTTTCGGAGATCAGTGTTTCATGCTTTTCCTCTTGGTTCAGAAGTACATTGCCCTTCAGAAAATGAAGGTGTATGTGGTATTTTTGGACTTCAATACAGCGTTCGTTGGGGTGTCTAGGAACATCTTATGGCACACATTATTATCCTGGAACCAGAGGCATTGCTGGGGGGGGGGGCCTGAGTGGCTATAGCCCCAGGTCTTTTGGTTGTAACCCCGGATAGAAGCTCAGGAGCTACAACCAAAAGACTACCTAGCCTGAGTCCCGACAGTCCTGACATTAGTGTAGCCCCAGATCTTTTCCAGACCTAGCAACACCTCTGCCTGGAACGCCCCTCCCACAGCTTGCCTCAATTAGTCAGGCACTTTACTCTGAGAACCAAGCCATGGTTTGCTTCAGCCTCCATGGAGAAGTAATGCCCTCATTTGATATCAACATAGGCGTGAGGCAGGGGTGCGTGTTGGCCCCCTGCATTTTAGTGTATATGTACAGGAGATCATTGACACACTACTGAGCCCTACATTTCAAAAGATCTGGGAGGTCTTCTTGGATGTGGGCTTGACCTAATCTCGCATCTTAAATCGCGAAGGCTCATACAAAGATAAGTAGACACTAATGTTCTTCTTAATTGTTGTACAACAGTAATGTTAATACGCATGCATTTTGTTTTTAATTAGAGTATAGAATGTATCTTGTTGTAACATACTAGATTTAATTTGTCTGATTTAAGATGCTTTTCTTCTACCCATTGATACCTTGGTTGATTTTGTTGTGTTTTTTTTTCTCTTCCTCGACACTCGTTGCGAAATAAGCGTATTGTTTTATAATTGTCTCTTTAGGGGGTCCTTCTTCTTTCTTTTCTTTTATGAACATTTTGATTTTTGATGGTTCACAGATGTCTGTGAAGAGTGTTTTTTCTCTGATATGTTCATGTATTTTGTTAAATGTTAATAAATTGGTTCCATAATAATTGTAGCATGCACGTTCACTGAAAGCCATCTTGACGCGAGGATGCACAAGGTAACAAGGCAAAGAGCTAAAACAGAAGAGGTTTGAGAGAACGTCTAAATTGAAGATGATTAGCAATGCTTCTGAGTGCAAGAGGCAGTGCATTCCATAACATGCTTGATGCTACCGAGAAGGCACGCCCACTTAATCCTGCACGACGATGTTTAGGAATCAGTAATAAGTGAGCCAGGCTTGAGCGCAGACTTCTCTCAGGAGCAGAATGTACACATTTCTCCTGAAGATAATGTGCGCCTTGATGGTTGTAGGTGTGGTGAACTGTGCAAAGTGATTTACATTTGATGCATTGAGTCACAGGAAGCCAATGCAGAGCCCTGATCACAGGCCTAATGTGTGTGCCATATGGAGTAGCAGTGGCAATCCGAACTGCCATATTCTGCAGGAGCTGGAGCCGGCAAACCAACCTCAATGGTTGGGCGAGATAGAGGGCATTACAATAACTGATCCGACTGTTGATGAGAGATGCCACAACCAGGGGGCAGAGATTGGCTGGAAGAAAAGGAAATATCTTGCAAAGAGTTATCAAGATAAAGTGTCCCGTTTTCCATACTGTGCCGATCTGAGAAGCCATAGAGAGAGAGGCCGAGAAGATCACTCCCATTTATCTTCCTTCACTGGCTAAGGAGGGGCACCCAGTGACTGAGGCCAGAAACAAGAGGGGAGCGCAAACGACTCAGGAGCAGAACCAACCACCATGATCTCAATCTTCTCCCCATTCAATATGAGCCAATTGAGGTCCATCCATCCCTTCACAGCTCCCAGGCATTCACAGAAGGCTGATGACATCCCAGTCTGGTCAAGATCTGAACACACCAGGAGCTGGGCATCGCCAGCATATGCATTGCACAGGGAGTTGACAGAGTGGATGAGATCCAACAACAGCTGCAAGTAGATATTAAAAAGAATAGGGGACAGAGCAGAGCCTTGAGGGACACCACTGGACAGCGAGTGGGTGGGGGAAAGAAAAGGAGGGAGCAAAAGAGATTGAGACCTCTCCTCCAAAAAAGAAGAGAAGCAGGACAGAACACGACCAAAAAGGCTGGATTCCGCCATGCGAGACAGAAGGGTGGAGTGGTCAACAGTATCAAATGCTGCCAAAAGATCAAATAAAATCACTGCACCCACACCACCCTTATCTGCCAGCAGGGTGAGATCATCCAAATCCGATACCAGGGCCCTCTCTGTCCCACGCCCTGTCTGAAAACCAGATAGAAAGGGGTCAAGAAAAGAGGATGATTCTAAAAAAGAGCAGAGTAGAGGGAAGACCGAGGATTCAAGAGGTTTCATTGAAAAAGGTAGCAGAGAAATAGGACAGTAATCAGATAGAACCAAAGTATCCAGTGAAGATTTTTTCAGGAGACGGATCACAGTGGCTTGTTTCAGCACTGATGGGATGGTCCCGGTCTGGCAGAACCAGTCGATCACCTTAGTGGACCATGGTAGAATGGAAGGCATACTTTCCAACACTATCCCCAAAGGCATCAGATCCAAGTGGGAGAAAGATTTGAGATGGTTCACTGCTGAGAAGACATCCTCAGAGGATAACTCCGGGAAGGAAGCCCATGAACATGAAGGGCACCTCCACATTAATTGAGGGGGGTATGAGGGATGCAATTACTAATATCACACCACATCTTTTTGATTTTACTAATGAAAAAACGTGACAGGGAGTCACGTAGTCTTTCAGAGGGCACCGCAGTAGAGGCAAAACCCGCTGTGTAGGAGAGGGAGGTGACCACAGAGAATAGTTCCTTGGGCCTGTTAACCGCAGATTCCATTTTATGTGAGAAGAAACTCTATTTTGCAGCCTTGATTGCTACATGGTAATCCAGAGTGGCCCGATGAAAAAGGATTTTACAGTAAGGATCATGTTAATAAACATGGTAGTGGTGCCATTTCCTCAGCACTTGATCTATACAAAACAGGCTCTTTCTGCTTCCACCTAAGGCGCAGAAATATGGGGTTGCGAGAACATTGGGGCATTAGACATTTTGGAACATAAGTTCCTGAAACAGTTGTTATTACTCCCACAGAGCTCCCCATCTGCACTCGTTCAATTGGAGCTCGGAATACTTCCTGTTGGTGGGCTATCCTCCCTGAAGCCAGTCTTGCACTGGATTAGATTATGGCACAGAAAGGACCTGGAAAAATATCGGAAGGCATTGAAACATCTTATGACCCTGGGGGGTGGCGAGAGCCTAAAATGGGTCTCACATGTAAAGAACACCTTAGAGTGAAATCTGGGATAACCCCTTGGGATTAGATGGTCAGGCATTTACAAAGGTGAAAAGAAATGGCTACCGCCAGATCGATAACACATCCGGTGGAGAAAGCCTCCAGACTAAAATTGCGACCAGCATATCTTCGGTATAAAATAGGGCCGGGATACGAAAATTACCTAGATATTGTGGTGCCACCATTTGAAAGGTTGTTGTTTGTCGGCCTCAGGTTGGGGATTCTGCCCCTTTACAAGAACTTAGAGCGGTACAGGTAAAGGAGAACGCCCTCTATGCGAGGCAAAAAGTGAAACAGTGATAAATGATTTTCTGATATGCACCATGACTCTTAAATTGGGACGTACCTATCTGAGACAAATTATAAGGACCGCTGGGACCCGCACTGAAGGTGAAGCTAGGAATTGCCTTACAAGCTTCCTGGCACTGCACGTTGTTTCTGCAACGGCACGCTATTTGCATAGAGTTTGAGTGCAAAGAACAAGGGCCCTAAACCAAGTGAGGAATAGAAAGGCGCATGACAACAAGATGCCCCTATCCCCAGGCCGGCATCCCCCATCCCCAGGCCGGCATCCCCTATCCCCAGGCCGGAATCCCCTATCCCCAGGCCGGCATCCCCTATCCCCAGGCCGGCATCCCCTATCCCCAGGCCGGCATCCCCAGGCCGGCATCTTGTTAAGAAATTGGCACTTCTGCGAGGCTGTGAGCTTGATCCCGTTGCAATTTGCCTTCATTGCTCTCATTGTATAACTGTGCTACCAAAGACCCCTGTTTGTATTGATGAATTGTTGTACAATACTAATTTAAATATGTTTTGTTAAGCTATCACCACACCATATTTTATCAATTCTCGTCAACACCCTTTTTATCTCTGCAACCCTACCGGAAATGGAAATGAAACTGTATTTTGTATGTGCTTTTTGTATTCAAAGGTTCTAATGCCGAATAATAGTCGTTTGACTGACTGATATATTTGTGTCTATCCACAAGTTTCCCCAGTGGCATCATTGTTTCACATCCACAGACGCCAGCAGTGACATCATTGATTTTATCCGCAGGTTTTCTCAGTGGCATCATTGTTTCACATCCACAGATGCCAGCAGTGACGTCATTGTTTTTATCCATAGGTTTCACCAGCGGCATCATTGTTTCACATCCACAGACGCCAGCAGTGACATCATTGATTTTATCCGCAGGTTTCCCCAGTGGCATCATTGTTTCACATCCACAGACGCCAGCAGTGACATCATTGATTTTATCCGCAGGTTTTCTCAGTGGCATCATTGTTTCACATCCACAAACGCCAACAGTGACGTCATTGTTTTTATCCATAGGTTTCACCAGCGGCATCATTGTTTCATTTTAGGCAAGATTGTATGCAGTAGCTTTTGGGTGCACCACAATAACCTTGACCTCCTGGCGATAGGGACTCAACCTTTGGTATAAGTCTGAACTACACAGGTTGGCAGTGTGGCTGAGCAGCCAGGCTTATCTCAAGAGGGATCAATGTGAGCAGTAATGTTGTGCAACAGAGGTTCACAGTAGCAGTTATTCAAATTAACACTTATACTCAAGGTTTCTTGATAAAACAATTATTAATTTATTTCACCGTCAGTTATATAAGCCTTCTTCAAAAGGGAGCAATATATGTAACACTTAAAATACGTTTCAAAACACACTCTTAGTTTCTCTAAATCAGATGATACCCATTGGGATGACACACAGACACTTCCTACACTCTCAGATGACTTAAATAGCTAGGACACTGTGGACATTGATTTATCACTGGTACATTTAGAGCAATACTGAGTTTGGTGTAAAAGATAGATTAGAGGAATGAAACAAAGGTTAACAAATAATTCACAAACAGGTAAGTACTTTTAAAAACCTTCCAATGTCAAATAAGTTTAACCCTTTCCAGAGGAAAAGATGAAGCACAGAGTCAGAGGGAAAAAGAGTCTCTCAGGGAGCCAGGACAGCCAATGTTAATTGCACAATGTCCAGGGGAGCTGAAGATCTTCTTTGCATGTAGGTAAAAGGTCTTGCACAATGGTTTAGAAGTGTTTGTAGAAAATAAAACACCTGAAGGGACACAAGCTGGGAGGCTTCTGAGGGGCAAAGCTATAGCAAATCTGCCAGGTAACCAAGACAGGTCTCAACTGAGAGCAAGTAAGGCTACACAACAAGAGGTAAGTTCTCTTAGACTTTACAGTACCTCTGGTTAGAAGAAATGGTTCCAGCTGGCTTCTGTTCCTGAGCAGCTCTGCAGATCCTATTGTTCCTGAGCCTCAGTCGTGGGGACAAGAGGGAGGACGTCTGGGGACTCCTGCTCCGCAATGGGAAGGTCAGCGTCAACAATGGGCAAACTTCAATTCAGCGGTCCTTCTGTGTTTCAGCTCCTCACGTCTGACAGCAAATAGCTACACCGCAGTTCTCGGATACCACTCTGGACTTTCCTTACATCTGCGGTCCAGCACTTTGTTGAGGTGGCTCAGGCTTGGTCAGTCCTGCTTCAGAGAAGTCCGGAGAATCTTCCTGGTGCTTGGGTCTGACTTAAAATCAACGCACACAATCTGGTGTTCCTCTCCCTGGCACTTCGGTTCCAGCAGCAGCAGCATTGGAAGTACAGCCAGCTCTGAGAGGATGTCCACATGGGCTTACTTTGGAGTTGATTGGTCTCACCAACTCAAGGGGAGAAGTCGTCCTTGCAGGGCTTCTCTAGTTGAGGCGAATTCGGAGCTTCAGCACAGCAGCAGGGCTTCACCGGGCAAATCAACGGTCCAGGAGTAGCAGCAGGCGTCTCTTCCAAGTTCTTCTTTGGATTCCTTCGTCCAGTGGTCGACTCTGCCTTCCAAGGCAAAAAGCCTAGACTTTTATGCAGGTTTCTCCCATTCATTCCATCCTAGCTGTCAACCACTCAGCAGGGTGGCTGTCCTTGCCGGACAGCCAGCCAGCCAATCACCTTTGGGTGCATTCCTGTAACCAAGGTGGATTAAGCACAGGGAGTTCCGGGCACCTCCCTCACTTCCAGCTCATGCCAGACATACTGGAGGCAGAGGCAGGCTTCACTTGTGAATCCCTCCAAAGACAAAATGAACAAAGGAACCAAACCTAGTTTGGCACGCAGAGTAAATCTCAAGAAGGACCTTTGCCTTACTGGAGCTGCGAACGCAGCCCGCGGTGAAAATTCTCAATGGTAGTTAAAAGTAAACGACTGCCACCAGCCATTAATTGTAGAAAGGGTAACATAAAAATGTTACTTGAGAAACTAGACAAAGGGGATACTAAGTAACCCCTCCAGCACCCTATGTTAAGATAGTGTGTGCTGGGTCTAGAAAGTTACAAAATGTAAGTAAAGTCAATTTCACTTCACTGCTCTTGGAAACAGTAGTTTCACCAAGAGAAGGTATTTAAACCTTTGGGAAATCTAAGATACTTCCCTGTGCCATTGCACTGAAGGTGCTGTGTGTCACAATCCAAAGATGATGCCTATGGAGTCTGTCAGGCTCCGAAGTTAAAAAGAAACACAGGATCAAACTCACAATAAAAATACATGAGAGAGTGAGAAAAAGAGCTCACTCTATCCAAGATAGAAATGAAAAGTCCTGAAGTCCAGCAAAAGAGCTGGGGGTCTCTAAGGTAGAAGGGACTTAGCACATTTCTGAGAATTCTCCCTAACACTTCACATCCACAGATGCCCGCAGGGGTATCATTGTTGTATCTGTAGGTTTCACCAGTGGCATTAATATTTCAAATACAGAAGCGTTACCACTGATATCAATGTTTGTTGTCCAGGGGGTTTCACCCTTGACATCATTTGTTATTTTCACAGGTTTCACTAGCGATATTACTGTTTTATATCTGCGGAATTGATTGGTGACATCATTGATTTATATTCAAAGGTTCCACTGATGACGCCATTGTGTTACATTCTGATATCAATGTTTGTTGTCCAGGGGGTTTCACCCTTGACATCATTTGTTATTTTCACAGGTTTCACTAGCGATATTACTGTTTTATATCTGCGGAATTGATTGGTGACATCATTGATTTATATTCAAAGGTTCCACTGATGACGCCATTGTGTTACATTCTTTGATTCCATTGGTGACATCATTGAATTGCATCTACAGTTTGAAAAGCAACTTAATTGTTTTAAATGTATAGAGCCGTTCGGTGACATTGTTGTGATATATACATAAATTACTCTGGTGACATTGTTATGTATTCACAAGTCCCTATTTTTATCTGACAGATAAGGTTGTACTGCCATAACAATGGCGTCATGTAGGTACAACTTGAGCTGACAAGAGACACGTGTTTGTTAAAATGTTAAAACGTAAGTTGCAGTCAAAGACAACCCCCAAGGTTTTGTCATGCTTGGAGACCTGTATTCTGGCGCCCCCTATTGTGAATGCCTCATACTGGGAGTCTAAATTCTTCAACTTTACCGTACTGCCAAGAATAAAGATCTCCGTCTTCTTATCGTTCAGTGCTAGAAAATTGTTTTCCATCCACTTCTTAAAAGCATCAAATATCCTGCAGACCTTCAGTGACTCAGCTTCATAGGATCCGGACAATTCCAGGATGATCTGTGTCATCAGCATGGTTTGTAAATGTGACACCCAGACCATCTAAGAGATTAAAAACGGGTTTTGAGTAGATATTGTATAGCAAGGGGGAGATGCAGGATCCCTGCGGCAAGCCACAGAAAAGTAGGACCTCTTGCGACTTGGCATCTCCCTTGCTACCCTAGCTTTCCTGGGTCCTAGAAAAGGCCTGTACCAATTAATCGCCGATGTAGAGGGGTTTCCAACCTGAGCTAGCCTGGCTGCCATCCTATCATGATTAACCAGATCAAATGTGGTTGACAAATCCAATAACAACAGCATCGCCAGTCTGTCGTGCTCTACAGTTCCAGCCAGACCGGACTTAACGTCCACCAGTGCTGTTTCCATCACATACTTCTTCCTAAAGCCAGATTGACCTTTAGATAAAAGCTCCCTTTGCTTCCACAAAGGCAACCTACTGGGTACTGGGGACTTTTTCTATGATCTTTACCACGAAAGGGACGATTGTTATGGGGCGGTAGTTCAATGGATCATTATAATCTAACCCTTCTTTCTTTAAAAGTGGGGTGATCCAAACTTCCTTAATATAGTCCGAAACTATCCCCTCCTGAAAAGAACAGTTGATGAACGATGTGACTGGTGACACAAAGATGGATAAGAATTCCTTGAAAAATGAAGCTGGAAACATATCACCCTTGCATGATGTAGGTTTCATTTTTGCAACCATTGTAGACACATCGAGAACTGTAACCTGCTTCAACTTAAAAGCATCAGCCTCTCTGTCATCCTTCATGCAGTTACCCCTAAAGTCCATGCTCATAGCTTGATCTGTGTGGGGGGATATTAATATAGTCCCTTGATGTTGACTGACCTTCTGGGTGAAGCTGTCGTGAATCTTTTGGCACCATGCATCATCCACAATTATGTGTGTCTCTGATGTCTTCATTTTTAACTCATTAAGAATGTTAAAAAGCTCCATAGTTCTCGATTTTGCCCCTGAGATGCGTTCTTCCAGCATATTGTCTTTTGCTTTAAAAATAGCATCTTTGTAAAGCTTAGCTTCCTCTCTATATAATGCCAGTGTCGTTTTTGTAGGGTTTTTCCACCATACTCTTTTGGCCACACGTTTAAGTTGCCTTGCTGCCATATCGGGGGAGAACCACTGATTAGCACTAATTTGCACTTCTTTTTTTTTAGTAAGGAATGCGTAAGAGGTCAAGTTTGTCAAAGGCATTATTAAGTATGTCTTGTAACTGAGCCGCAAAAGACTCCAATGCACAGATTCCCTCTAAGGCTAGTAGTTGGGTAGATATAGTATCATTGAAAGCCTCTTTGGAAACATTACAAATGTTTCTACGCAATATGGTTTTTGGATATGGACGTACACTATCCACTACTTGATATGGTATAAGGATATAAAATAAAATAAGATGGTGATCGGACCAGCAACACATTGGCACATTTAATAGAGGGATAGACTGATTCCTAGATAAAACTCAGTCCAATATATTTCCTCCTTGGTGAGTGGTTACAGTGACATATTGTTTCAGCCCAATACTCTCCAGGAGATTCAGAAGAGTGCTAGCCTCAGGGTCTGACGGATCTTAGGCACAGAGATTAAAAGCACCTAACACTGTTAGTGGGGCATGTGATTTCACGTGAGATCTCACAAAAGCGAGAAGTTCCTGAAAGTCTGGCAAAGAGGGAGGGGGACGATAGAGAACTAAGAAGCTAAGAGTAGGGGTATAGCTCAAGTACAGTTTTGCGAACAAAACCTCACAAGCATCAAACGCTGTGTGCTAGACGTAAATATTTTAAGATTATCTCTAAATATTATTGCAACCTCCATTCCTCTTTGTCCCTCCTGATCTATATGCAAGAGCTTATAGCCGGCTGGTGTGGCTACGTGTAGGGAATGTAAATTAGCCTCAAATAGCCACGTTTCTGTTAAAAATGCAAGATCCAACCCTCAGTCAAAATATAATCTGCCACCTCTGTGGCATGATCTGCCAATGAGCGGGTGTTTAACAGCAGTGTTTTTAGAGACTTGTTTGCAGGAAGGTGAGTACTATCAAATAACTCAGGGCTTGATTGATAGCCACCAACATCCCCCTCGGTCTCCTCTGTAGTAGCGAGCATGTCAACAGCAGGTTGAAACATCTCAACTGTGTATGTGCTAATATGGGTATCCCCCTCAGAAAAGGAAGGATAGTCGGAAGTACAATCACATGTTTGTGTCTGTAGCCTAATTTTCCGATTCTGCTGTATTCGCAACGCAACATACTGTATTACTATTGAATAAACCTTGAAACTTACTAAAATATCTGTATGGTCGCGCAGCCCTCTCTCCGCCCACGAACCGCCACAAACTGGCTAAGATGTGCTGGTGCTGACGCGCCTGGCGTGTCTTTATAACCTGGGCATTTGTCCACTAGCTATGCCATTTGTATCACCCATTTCTCATTTTTGCAAGCCCCTTTCCTTTCCCCTCCAGTAAAGTGCTGCATGAGACATTTCCTTTAGTTTGGCATAACAAGGCCGCAGATTTATTTTTACATATATACAACCACTGCAAACAGATATTGAAAATAGTTCCAAAAGTGTGGCGACTGCTCCCCGTCCTGCTTCCCCCTTTACCTCCATGTCCATTGCAGGCCCAACTCCCCCAAGGCCTTCGAGTCTGAGAACCGCCTGCCCCTGCAGGTCTTTGCGGACTGGGGGAGCGCCGTTTGTTGGGGGGAAGCTGAGCCCCAATTGCTACCACCAGACACCCCCGCCGTTTAGACTCCCAGGAGGCGCTGTCTAGAATTGGCGAAGCCCCTTCCAGTTTAGCAATGGCTCATTCAGAGTCTTTGTCTTATCACTGGTTGCCACAACACCGCCACGCCAAAGGTGGGTTACCGCCCACCGTGGCTCCCTCCTTTCCTTGCTTACAATTCCAGCAATTTTGTGCAGATATTCCAGAAAAACAAATCCATTCCCAGCTCTGACAAAAGAACGCCGTCTTTCAAGTAGTACTCCGTGTTTTTGAGATTGATCAAACCATGTCTGATATGCTGAAAGCCCCTTCCTCTGCAAAATTTTGCCATTGCCCAATTCAACTTCCTCCTTGAATTCTCCACGGCTGCCTGACTCTCAGAGCCCCTCCATTCGTGCCTCGAGATGATTTCTGACCACACGATTTCGGTCTCCCCCATTTCTGCCGATAACTCCTGTAAAGAAGACATAATTTCCCTGAGCAAGATCCCCCTCCCTAGACTAGACAGGTCGGTGCCCCCGAGGTGCACCACCAACACATCAGGCCTCCGATGTTCCCTCAGGAGTCTGCGCATGTGCCCCCGCAGCTGTGCCCACTTCATACCTGGCACTCCATGCCATTGCATCCGGTATTCCCCGGCGGTCAACTCCTCTTGCTTTGGCTGTCCAACTTGCCCTGGCCCTTGACACAATCGAATGGCCCACCACCCAGGCGGACCGTCGCCTTCCTTTCGTCGATGCTACTGAGAGGAGATAGGAGGGGGGAACCGTTAATCTTACATTTTCTCAGGCCTGACATAGCGCTTAAAACAACCGGACTTCTAGCCCCCAATCTGCTTGATTGCTTCTGCTCCCAGGCCCATCCCTGCTGCTGACGTGGCTGCCCCTGTCCTGAAGGAATGTGTCCCGTAGACCCCCATAGAGAACCCTGCTTCCACCAGTGCCATGTCCATTACCTTTTTAAACTGAAAAAGGCTTAAAGCTGACCCATCGCTATGCACCAGAAAAGGCTCCTCATCCGCCGTGCAAATCCTCAACCTCAAATACGCGCTTACGCATCCTACTGAACAAACCGGGCTGTCCCGGGTACCCCCTAACATGATGCTTCTGCCTTTCCCTGTTTGATCAGTCTTGGATCTCCTCAGAAATATGTATACCCGCTCTCCTTGTACCCCTATGTCACAGCTCCTCAGGAAACTCAAACCTTTACCCTTCTTGTTGGCTGGCACCAATTCGCTTACTCTTAGCACCCCAAAAAATGCCAGTGAGAAGGCTGCTGCGAACAATGCTTTTTCATACTCATCCCTACACACCCCGTCAAGCTCCTGATCATTTTGTGTAATTTCCCCACATCTATGGGCCGCCTCTCATCTGGTTTGGTTATCACCTGTTTGGCCCAACCCCTCATTGCCATGACAATGTAATGTTCCTTAGTGGGATCGGGCCTGTAGAAATGAGCAACCGCTGCCAGGTGATAAACCACCCAAGATCTGGACCTTCCTTGTTGCCAACACCATCCCACAAAGGCCCGCACCGGCTTTTCCTTCTCACTCTCGGGCAAGATGCTGTTTTGAAAGGCTACGAATCGGTCCCAGCACCCTCTATATCTTCGCATTGTGCAAGGTGCCAGTGCCGCGTCGATCAGTGTGCTCAGATCTCCCCAACCAAGCCCCACCATTGTGTCTGGAAGGGTGTCATCCTCGTGCTCGCCTCTGGGTGAGTTTCCCGAAACTTTCCCCACTGTAAACGAGAAAGAGAATCAGCAGCCACATTCTTAACCCCAGGGATATGCCGTGCCCTGACCTCTGCATTCAGCTGCAGCAAGCACCTAACCCCAGTGCCCTGCCATTCCTGCTTGTTCCCTGGTTGATAATCTGAACTACTGCTAGGTTGTCCGACCAAACCATCACCTTTTTGTCTTGCAGCTGGTCTGGCCAGAGCTTGAATGCCACCACTATCGGGAACAACTCCAGCACCGTAATGTCCTTGGTGATCCCCTCTGCCTGCCATCGTGCAGGCCATGCCTGTCCGCACCATCTCTTTCCCAAGATGGCACCAAACCCTAGGGCCCCTGACGAGTCGGTAACCAGCTTCCGGCTACTTCCATGTCCCAAGTTTTCTCTCCACAACAACACCCCATTAAAACAGTCCAAAAAAGTATTCCACAGTTTAAGATCCTCTTTCACCTCCTTCCCTAGGCGCACATGTTCACCCACATGCTGCAAGCCCACCGTCTTTAGCTCTATACTTCTAGCAAACACTTTTCCTGCCGGAATCACCTTGCCTGCAAAATTCAGATTGCCCGCTAGAGACTGAAGCTCCTTCAAGGTGGCTTTTTCTTTGCCCAACATCCTTGCAATTACATCCTTCAATTTCAGTACTTTGTCCTTTGGCAGCCTGCATTCTCCAGCCACCGAGTCAATTTCAATTCCCAAAAATACCATTGTCGTGACCGGACCCACAGTTTTTCCCTTGGCCAGCGGAACCCCAAACTCCTCCATCAGCCCTTGAAATACCCCCATGAGTTCCTTACAATCCTGTGTTCCTTTTCTCCCAATAAAAAGGAAATCATCGAGGTAGTGGAGTATCCCCCCGACCTTGGATCTTTGCCTTACTGAAAATTCAAGGAATCGGCTAAACTTCTCAAAATAGGCACATGAAATTGCAAACCCCATCGGTAAACATTTGTCATAGAAGTATTCCTGTAGCATCTTGAACCCCAGCAAATGATGGCTTTCCTTATGGATAGGTAGTAAGCGAAAAGCCGATTCTATGTCGGCCTTCCCCATGAGGGCCCCTCCCCCTAAGGCTTTTACCAATTCCACCGCCTCTTCAAATGACGCGTAATGAACCCTGCATTGTTCCTCTGAAATGCCATCATTGACTGACTCCCTTTCCGGAAAAGACAGGTGCTGTATCAATCTCAACTGCCCCACTTCCCTTTTTGGTACCAGGCCCAGTAGAGACACTGCCAAGTTTTCTAGTGGAGGTGTGGTGAAGGGGCCAGCCACCCTCCCCAACTGCAATTCTTTCCCCACCTTTAGTGCCAAAACCTCAGGCATTGCCAAAGCCGACTTCAAATTGCAAGCCTACCTTGGTCCCATTTGCCGTTGAAAGGAATCTTAAAACCCCACCTGAAACCTTCCCACAACATCTTTGCGTCACCCTTGTCACAATATGCATTCAGAAATGGAATCAAGGCCTGCAAACGTATTGGCGTTGGTAGTTGTGTTTTAATCATGCTTGCTTTTTTCTTTGGTTTTTGTGCTGCCCTTCGCTTTACTCTCTCTGCTGGAGGAGTTGTGCCTCCTTGAGCCCGGCCCTTTGAGTGCTTGAACCTGCATGCATTTCCATAGGTGCACTTCCCCTCTGCAAACAACCAACATTCTGGTAACTCCCCCTGGTAATTGGAACGGTTATTCCAGGAGGAGTTCCCTCGAAAGGACCCCCTCCCCCTGGAGTAGGACCCCTTGCCCTTGCCCTGTGTTGGTCTTTCGCTCGGAACAATCTCGTCCACTGGCCTGGGTGGTACCATTTTGTCTATGTATCCGCCCACGTCCACTTCATCCCAGGTCATTGCCGGCCATACCTGCATTTTGAGTCTAAAACCCCTATCATAGTTGATCCATGCATCTTCCCCATGCTTTAAATACTGCTCATGAATATACTGCTCGTAAGCCATCAAAGCCATCCCATCTTGTGGGAATTTCTCTAACGTGATGGTGGCATACACCCGGAATGCTCTCAACCAGGTATGAATATTGAGCTCAACTTTAGGCCTTTCCCTCTCCTTCTTTTCCTTTTCCCTTTCAGTTGGCTCACTGAACCCCTGTCCCACGGGGACCATCCCCACCAACTCCAGAATATCCATGAACTCCTTCCTCCATACCCGCTCTTTGTATGCCAGAGGGATGTGCCAAGCCAGCGTGTTAATCGCCACTCTGGCCTTCGCCTTACTCTCTCTGCCGGTGCAAATCCTGGCATGGGCCTCCCATATATTGTGGCATTGCTAGCCGGCTCCTGCCCCTGAACCTGTGGAGGCACCTGTGTGCCCCACCATGGTGTTCCCCCTATTTGGGGCACATATGCGCTGGTTGCCCCTTGTGTCGCTTGGCCTGTTCCACCCGTCTGCACCGGGTTCACCCCCACAACGGGCTGACTCACCCCCACAACAGGCTGACTCCCCAAAAGTCCCCCATGCTCCAAGACCACACGTCCCCCTTGCTGGTGAATTGGTTCAGCCCCCTTACCCACTAGGTTCAAGGCATTATTATTGTTAAAAGGCATCTGTCCATTTACTCCAGTTCCCCATGCTTCCAACATTCCCTGAACATACCTTTAACCATCTCCAAGGTGGTTGGACCCTCCGCTGCTACCGCCGGTGTGGCTACAGGTGCGCCGCGAGGACCACCCATTGGCCTTGGAGCCTCAGCAGGTACAGGTGTCGGTGTGGCTTCAACCTCCTGCGCCCTCCCCTTTCCCTTAGGGTTGGCTTTCCGTTTCTGTGCTGCCGCCGCCTGCTGTTGGCTTTCCTTGGCTCTCTTGGTCATCACCCTTTTCCTTTTGCCGACCGGTTCGTCCTCTTCCTCGAGCTCCTCAATGTCCTGCCCCTCTCCCTCCTGGGAGTGCACTTCCACCCATGCCTCTTCCAGTGGCGTTGGTGGAAACAACAACGGTGAGTCGGACCTCTGGCTGTGCCCTGCAACCTCGGCCCCAACCTGTGATGCCATCTGCTGCATCCGCTGGTGCCATACTTGTCCCCAGCCCTCCTTGCCATTGCTAAGAATGCCTCCAGGTCGTCCCTCTGCTGCTCCTTGTGACTTTTACCTCCATCTTTCTCCTTGGCGCAATGCAGCTCGGGTACTGCCCAGTGCTAGGTGCTCCGCTTAACAAGAAATGCGGGGCTCAGCTGTTGATCAGCTGACCGGTGCGACCTCCTTTGTTGCACCCGCGATAGCACCGCCTCCTCGCCGCCTCTCTCTTCCGGGCTTACTTGCGTGCGTGGAAGCTCCTTCAATGTGTTGTGTCGGAAGCTTCGCTTCCGCGCGGTGCTCAGTTTCCCGCAAGGTCAGCTGACCCGCGTGTCCCTCCTCCTCCTTCTGGCGCTCTCTCACCGCAGCTTGCTCCGGTGCCGCCTGATGCTCACTCTTCCTCCTGTCCGTGGCTCTGGTACCCGTCCGGTGGTTGCGACCGCCTCTTTCCCCATACCAGCCGCCTCCAGTGCGCAGCTTCTTCGATGCTGCCGACGACCGCACCGCCGACTGGGGCTCGACTTCCTCTCTCCTTGCTCGCGGCCCCTCGGTAGTGTTCAGCGCCTGGCGACCCGGCCAACACAATCCTCCTTGAAGCTTCACGAAATCCTGGAATCCAAAACGAAATCCTCTGAGATTGGCGGGCGCCCGGGTGCTGGAAGAGCTGCAAGTGCTCCTGTGCCGGGCGCCCGCTGCTTATGAAGCCCAAGCTCCTCCCTTTTCTTTTGTTGCCCTTCGCGGGCTTTTCGTGAGCTTTGGCGCTCTTTCCTTTGTGCTTCTTGCCGCCCTCTTCCCTGCCCCTGTGGGGGGAGGGACGAGAGAGCGGAAGGAGGAAGGCCCCTGCCCCGGTTATCGGGGTGCCTCCTCCATTCCCTTGGGGTCTCCGTTCGTCACCTTCAAGACAGGCATAGAACTACAGCTATATTGGGAAGTGTAGTTCGTAAAGCAGATCGGCGCGTGCAGACAGGTAAGAAAGCTGAAATTACAGCAAGTAAGACCTTTTTTCTATCAGCTTTTGTCTGCCTCACGGAAGTTCAATTAGAAATACATGCAAATTGGTATGCGGAAAGAAATTTTTCTAAAAGCTTCAATAATTTACCAATGTCCTAAAATAATATACAGTTATTTTTAAAAGAGTAAAACAAACTCTAAAAGCACAATATCCCACAACACAATATCAGCAATATAATAGATGTTCACGGCAGGTGAGATGGCAGCCTCCAGCCCTGAGGAGGCTCAGAGAGACAGGATTACGAATGGTAATGCCCCCACTCTGAGTTTTTCCATTGGCTGGGAGGACAAAGCCACACCCCCGCCCGGTACTGATATTGTTTAATATCCAAATGTTCTACGGGTGACATGTACAGGCTGATTCATGGAATTCATGTGCGCTGAAAATTTCTGCGAAAGCGTGTGAATCGCAGCGCAAGTGCGAAAATTGCAGCGAAACCCGCGCACAGCGATTCATGGAAGTCCGTGCGCGTGTAAATCCATGGATGTGTGCTAAAATCCTGCGTGGCGCACGCTGGCGCACACGTCTTCAAACAGCGTGCGCTAGGAGCACAGCGAAAGCGCACATAGCGCAGCGCACACAACAAAAGTGGGCGTAACACGGGCATAACATGCGGAATGGGGAACAACGCGTGAAAATGTGGGCGTCACGGGGGAAGTACAGGAGGCAAATGGAATCGAACGGGGCTAACGTGTGCGCCAAAAAAGACGCACTAATCTGGAAACACATACGCCAGCAGAAAGCAGGCGTACATGGAGGCGCGCAGCAAACAACAAACAAGCTCAGACGCTACGATGAATATACCGTTCCTCGCAGCAGTGGTCGTGGGATACCGCAGGAGGAGGAGGAGGATAGTCAGGGCCAGAATTTTTACACCCAGTACCAGCCTTTTTGGGATGCCTGATGATCAGGTGTATGGGAGGTACAGGTTTCCACCTCACATAATACTCGACCTGGTGAGTGAGTGGGAGGATGACCTCACATCACCCACCCTGTGCTCCCAAGCACTGAGCCCCTTGGAAAAGGTGCTCAATGACTTCTTGGCCACTGGTTCATTTCAGCGGACAAGTGCCATATTGGGGGGGGTGTCACAGGCCAAACAGTCACGCTGCCTGCACCAGGTGTTGGCCATCATGACTGCACGCCAATCAGTCCACAGGCACATATACCTGCCCAGAACACCTGCAGAAAGGCAGGCTGTCGTCCAGGATTTTTACGGGGTGGCACACTTCCCCAAAGTGCTAGGTGCCATTGACTGCACCCATGTGGCTCTACGTCCTCCCAGGGCAACTGAGCACATCTAGAGAAACCGCAAGCACTGGCATTCCATCAACGTGCAGGTAGTATGTGATGCCAAGGGAATCATCACCTCAGTATATGCCAACTATCCAGGGTCCACCCATGACAGTTTCATTTACAGAATGTCAACCCTAAACCGGGACCTAGAAGCTGGGCGGCATGGCGATACATGGCTGCTTGGTGAGTATGAATGCCCCTGCACATGCATGCATGTCAGATACTGAGTAATGTCACAACCCCACTAATGATACCCATCATCACCTCCCCAGGGGACAGTGCCTACCCTCTGAGCACCCACATGATGACGCCAATTCGGAACCCCACCACACCACCCGAGGTAAGATACAACACAGCCCATATTGCAACCAGGGACATAGTGGAGCGCACATTCGGAGTGTTCAAGTCACGCTTTCGCTCCCTTGACCGCTCTGGTGGGCAGCTGCTATACGCGCCCCCAGTAGTGTGCAGGATCATAGTGGCAGCATGTGTCCTGCACAACGTTGCAACACTCCGGGGCCTGCCAGTGGACATGGTGGTGCCCCCGCATCCCCAACCACAAGCATGGCCGCTGCGCATGGGAGGGGAAAGGGCACGTGGTGAGGCAGCCCATACGCAGCGGTGGCTAATTACTTCACCTAAAATCACACCCCTGTGGAGTGCACACAGCCCTGGCACATACCAGCTGACAATCAATGATGATGACATAAAGGACAGTCAACTGTCACAACCATACCAAACTGAGATTGGTCACCTGGAAGTGTTACCTTGTGTGCATCTCTACCTACCCGAAGACAACCAATGCTGTGTCACAAAAAGACACACCTTTATGCTGCATGAATGACTACCCACTCCCCATCTCCGCCACCCAACACACCATTGCATGTCCTGCAATGTGAAAGCAAACAAAGGAATGCACAACACATGACACAAGTGTCACAAAGTGCACTGTCCCAAATGGAAACAGGCCACAGACAATATGCTCCCAGTAATCAATATCAAACAGCACACATGACCAAATACTTACCAGCAACACAATACAGCAACACAGCATGAAACATTGCCAAAATATGACAGTACAAACTCAAAGTAATGTAAGTCATACAACCTCAATAAGCCAGCACATCGACCCCTTCCAACTCCAGAGTGTTGCTGTCAGGCAAATGTGTCAGTGTACTGCATACAACATGAACTGCATCTGCAAAGGAGACGGCCTTGTGAAGACATGAAGAAGGTACCTGCGGATAAGGAGGAAGACATGGATGCAAAAGCACATATCAATACACCTTGCAGTGTTCAATACAAAAACAAACCCCACTAGGGATGTCCACACAGTTATGACTACAGACTGCCCACACAGCTCATGGGAGCCCAATGTCACTGTGTAAGTCACTGTCACTTGGTCACACCCTTTGCAAGCCCATGGAAACGGGAAGCAGGAGAGGTGTGTGTGTCAGGAACCCAAGCATCTAACCCAAACACAGGACAAGTCTGCATTTGCCCAGCCGGAATACACAGTGGATGCCCACGGGAGCCACACAAGGCAACACACTGTAAAAATATTTTTAAAAAGAAAAATCAAAAATGGCCATGTGGGGGCCAGGGGTAGGGGGGCACTCAGGAGGTCCGAGGACAGGGTGCACACCAACACCCACCTGTGTGGATGTTGCGAGAAAAAAAAAACACCTCCATGGGCTCATGGCCTGCACGGCTACGCTACTGTGGGAGAAGTGCTGCTGTCGCTCTCATCACCCTCTGCTGCTGCATCAGGAGGTGGTGGTGCTATGGGAGGCAGCCCACGCAAAGCCCTGGTATGGTCCTCCATGGCAGGAAGCATGTGGGTGCGGAAGGTCTCGTTCTGGAGGATGATAGTACAGAGATCCCCATGCAGCACCTGACGGGTTGCCTGCATTTCTGCACGTATGGCTTCCCGTGATGCCCGGATCTCCTCCCGAGTTGCCTGCAGCTGAGCTGAGAGCGAATGTGTGAGCCGCTTCAGCTGCTGTTCTGTCCTCAAATTTGTGGAAACCTCAAGTTCAACAAGAGTCTTCCTGAGGTTATGGAGTTCTACCCTCAGGGCTTCCCTGTGGCTCTGTGACTCTATAGAAATGGCTTCCCGCAGAGTCTCCAGTGCCGCCCGTCGGTCCTTGTTGGACACCAACATGTCTTCCCTGTGTGATTGGCAAATGGAGTCTGTTGCCTGCTGTTGTTGCTCCATCTGCCTTTCAGGGGGGATAATGGAAGTGGCCACCCTCTCCATTGCCTGAGCCATCATTTCAACTGATGCTTCCTGTTGGGTTGCCATACCGTACATGGAGTTTTCCCATACAGTATTGCCTGGTGGCGTACGGCCACCGCGTCGGCGGGCGCCACACCTGTTCGGGGCAAGGCGATCTGCACCTTGCTGTGCTGGCACTGCCTGAGGCTGCAGGACTGCATTCCCCCTCTGATCTGCTGGCTCAGGAACAGTATCAGATGTTGTGGAGTGTGAACCTGCATCCGTTACCAACACTGACATCCCCATAGAGGGTTCTACCCCTAGTGCAGGTGGGTGGGACAGAACAGAATCCCTGCCAGAAACACTCACCTGCGATGCCACATAAGGCTCATCATCCGATTCAGCACCTGAATAGAGGTCTGGGGAGGTGCACCCAGCAACACCCCTGGACAGTATGGTCTGCAGTAAGATTGGGTTTCACCCACCACCACACCACGTCCCCCATGGTGCCCCGTCGTGCCTGAGATTCCTCCTGGCTCTGCACCATCTCCTCAAGCTCAACAGTATCAAGTGCGTCATCACCTGCAAAAACATGAAAGACAAAAAATGGAAACAGGCATTAGCACCAGCACACACATAGGCCTGACAAGCCAGAGATCCAGTACATGATTTACACATGTCCCACATGACTAAAACCCTGGCATGCATGCACTGTCACTGAGTTGGAAGGGGAGGCAAAAAGCAGACACTGATGAGACCAAGATGGAAAAGCAACACATTTGCTGCATGCTGGGTAGCACTGGCATCACACATTAGCCAGTGAGTGGCATGTCCAGTACACATACATGACACATGCCAGCACACAGATGGCATGTAGCATAGCCATGGTACATTTGACAAGTACAGCCATATGTCAGTGAATGAGTACTGTCAGCCATCCATGTGAGATGGACATGATGAGATGAAAAATGCTACATGGTGTGACAAAATACGCATGTGCCACTCACTGCAACACATCCAGTGTACAAGAATACAGTGATTGCAGGCAGATGTACACATCAATGGTTGGTCACTTAAACTTCACAGGAAACAACTATCATGTACCACATACAAACAGGCACCAAAGATCAATGTGAGCAGGCCAATACTCAATCAGCCTGAATGGTCTAATCATTCACATAACAAGGTAACAAATGTGGGCCAATGTGGGGTGTAATCAATGACAGAAGCATGTCACATATGTGACAATAGGGCTGAAAAATGCGTTGCAAAAGTGGGAGAATTAAAACAATCAGCCTGAATGAACACTGAAAAATTCTGAACAATGTTGTTGCAAGATGACAGTTCAAGGGCAACTGCAGTAATGTGGCGCTAAATGGCTACTGTGGGCAGAAGGGATACTGTCATACCCAAATCCAAGGCCAGTGAACGTTTTGGAGGAAGCACATGGGTGACCCATACCACTCAGGTGCACACACCCTCACCTGGCATTCAATCAGAACCTGTCACCCACACAACATACACATGGATTACACACACATGCATGGGCACTCACCGGACAATGCGTCGTAATCTGGTAGGTCTCCCACGCCTTGGATCTGTTCCTCTGTGACGAAGGTTCCAGCAACAGACTCATGTTCAGTGAGTTGGTTGTCCTCTTGTGGAGACCCACCGCCAGTCACCAGAGTAGAAGCATGATTTGAGGCCAGCTTGTTCTTTGTTCTGCGTTTCAGGTCATTCCACCGCTTGTAGCAATCATCAGCTGAGCGCCTCACAAATCCAAGGGCACTAATGATGTCCGCGATGGTCTGCCAGTGTGCCTTACGTTGACCAGGTGTGGTCTTGCACCCTGCAGTCACCACCATTTCGCGGCTATGTGCCGACACATAGGCCACTAGTGCATCAAGTTCGGCGTCATTAAAGCTAGGCTTCCTTGATGTGCCGAAGTGTGTAGCCATGTCTGGGGTCTCAGCCTGTAGTGCCAGAGCACCCTTCTACCTCTTTTTCGAAGGTGGTGCGGATCCTGAGTGGCTTACGCCGCTCTGGTCAGTAGGGGCAGAAGCGCCGGTGGACTGGGTACTAGGAGTGTGCGAATGCACAATGACCATAGATCTTGGTGCAGGCATTGGCTGCAGGGTGATGTTGGCAGGGGCAACGTCTGTTTGAAGGACCGGGACCAACACTGTCCCAGCTGGGAGACTCAGAGCTGGGGTGGATAGAGCTGCAGCTGCCCCTGCAGCCTCCCCACCCTGCCTACTTGGGGCAGCAGATGACATAGCTGCCCCAGATCCACGTGACCTGGTGATACCAACTTGCACCGCCACACGTGGCGTAGACTTGCTGACCTGGAAGTCAGCCTGGGAGTCATCCTGTGCCGGTTCAGGTGCCACAATGGGCTGGTTCAACAAGGGCTGAGCTGGGATGGTGTCAGCTACGTTACCCACAACCATGGGGGGCATGGGCGTCCCTGATTGCTCCTCCACACATGGGGGTCTAGGGGCACCCTGCAAATCCTGGCCATGTCCCCTACCGCGCCCACCATGCCCACCTTTTGGAGGTCAGCCACCTTTGCCTCCCTTACCGCTTGGTCGCCTCCCAACCATGGCACTGATGTTGTTGTGCGTATGGGAGTAGCAGTAAACGATTGTCCTGGGCAATTGTGGGTGAAAGGGGTAGGGTACTAGATGGAATTCGTACCCCAGTGCTCTAGCAAGGCTGTCTGTGACCCCTGGGGGAAGATGACGGGTCACGCAATGCACAGGCTCCCCAAAATCAAAAAATAGCGTGCACGCAACCCCTCGTAGACCACGTGCGTGGAAAAATGAACCCGCACTATGCTGTGGCACCCAGAAACACAAAAATAAGCGTATGTGTGTTAACGCAGCCTACAATGACCTCTGAAGGGGTACGCGACACACGGGGCAAGAACAATTGGTAAATACGTGCGCGACTCACCGTCTGCCTGGAAAAAGAATGTGAAAAAGACGCACGTGTGCGCGTTGGCAACACCCCCGCCAAAAGAAGAATTGTACGCTGTCTGAGGAGACAGGACAAAAGAAGAAGTGAACGCTGATTGAGGAAACAGGCCCAACAAAAAATTGAACGCTGTCAGAGGTAACAGGGAGTACGAACTTGAAACACTGTGAAGTAATCGCATATGAACCGACAAGAAGTACAGAATTCACCCACTCGCTCTCCAAGAAAAGCACGTACAAAGAAATGGCGTCCTACACGTACCTTTTAAACTGGCACACACGTACAACGTCACTTCCGCATGTACGCGCTATGGCCCTTTCCTCCAATTACACGAGCTGACACTCGGACGTGCAGTTTTTGCACGTGTACGATGAACATGCACCCATTTTGAGGGAAACGACCTTGCGCGTCACGTCACAGACGTGTAGGACCTTTCCTCGGATTACACGCATTCACACGCGGACGTGCAGTTTTTTCACGCGCCCCGAACCACTATGCCCACGTCACGAGGGAAACGCCCGCGCGCGTAACGTCACAGACGTGCTTACGCGCTAAGGGCCTTTCCTCGAATTACACACGGACGTGCAAGATTTTCACGTGCCAAATCACTCCGTATCAAGCTCGCCACGCAACAACACATGGAAGACCACGCTCCTGCCCAGAAGGCCGAATTACTGCCCCCCAGAACCCCGAGCATGCTCCCACCTGTCATCTGCTGCTGCCTGCCTGCTGCCCACGTGCCCTGCTATTTGGTGCCTGCACGTCAGCCATGGTTCCTTTTGCTGTGTCCACCCCTGCTGGAACAGAAGACTCCCGACTGGGATATCATCGCTCCACAGCCCAACCCCAGGACCCAGTTGCCCACCCACACCTGCCTCGGGGGTCGCCATGTCGGGGCAAACACCATCTGAGACCACTGGCGACCCCCAGCCAGAGAGGCAGAGGGCCACCAGCTTCAGTGTGAAGGAAGTTGGTGTCCTAGCGGAGCATGTCCTGGGGCATTTTGTTGCCCTCTTCAGAACATCACGTGCCAACAAGGAAGGACGGGAGAGGATCTGGGACGACGTAGTGGTTGCCATCAACACGGAGGGGGTGGCAACCCGCGACATCAAGCACGTCAAGAAGCGCTGGGAGGACTTCAGGTCCAGGACCCTCTACAAGGCCCGGTGCCTCGCAGATGGGGGCCGGGTCAGCATGAGTGACATCCAGATGAGGGTCCTGGAACACGTATGCCCAGCGCTCCACGCCCAGATCCTTCGGAGGAAGACCCGTCTGGAGTTGAGCGGTAAGTGGCCAAGCATTGGTGTGTGAGACAGGGCATGTTGCAGTGTACTGGTGGTCTGATACTTGCCTGTATGTGTGACATAGGCCATGTATGGATGTGTGTGTGCAGGGACATCATGGTCATGCATGTGTGACCAGTAATGTGTGAACCACATGGTCGGTGCATGTGTTACAATGCAACATGGGGAGCTGTATGCCAAATGCACACATGAAAGCATGCCAGTCTCTGTTATTGGACATGGAGGGGGTGTGAGGGATGGGTGCTGCTGTCATGTACATGTATGGTGCACATGTGTGTGTGTCTGAGAAGTGTGTCTGTGACTTTGAAACACCATAGATGCATGACACATGTCCGTGATGATGTGTACATTCACTCATGCAGTGCGGTCACCGTTGTATGCACTGTGTCCATCCACTGTGTCTGTGGTGTACAAGCCATGATGCATGACCCTCCGGTGATGTGTGTGCATGGGAACAGTGTGAGCCATGATGCATGTGAGTTTGAAGGCAACATTTTGGTTAATAGAGGCCCTTGTACATGGATGCTGATGTTGATTGCAGGCGCTGTGCCTGTTTCTGCATGTTTGTTGCATGCATTCACCCATGCGTCGTGGAGGGACAGGATGGAAGTGACGTTTGACAGTGCCACTCATGTGTTATTGCTTCCTGTCTAGGGGAATATTGTACTGTACCCGGATGCTTGTGTTCTATGTCTCCCTCTACGCAGCGTCAAGTGAAGAAGAGGGTGGAGACGGTGCTATGGAGCCAAGGGGCGGGGATGCCTCCACCGGGCGGCGACGCAAGGCCCAGCCACCCTCCCAGGACTTGCCATCATCTGGGAGCGAGGGGGCTGGTGCTGCGTCTGCCACTACGGCTGTGGCGGAAGGGCCGGGTGAGCCCCCACAGGGGCTTGCAATGGCGGAAGACGGTGTGGAGACATCCAGGTTGGTGGTCTCCACAGAGGAGGAGAAGCCCGCTACTGAGCCGCACATGGGGCCTGGTGGGGGTAGTACCACTGGTGCAAGTGGTGCAGTCCAGGCCCAGGGCCAGGAGGCACCACAGGTCACTGCGGAGGGGCCTGTGCATATCGCTGTCCTTGACCCTGTGACTGCACCACCATGCACCAGCAGGGATGCCCCGTCCCAGGCCTGTCCGCAGGAAGGGGAGAGTGCCATGTCATCTGCCTCTCCACTACCTGCGGACGAGGGGTCCCATGAAAGTATGGGCTCCGTCCTGATTGGTGTCGCGTTGCGCACTCGTGACATTCGTGATGACATGCTTTCTTCCTGGGCGGAGAACGCACGCCATCACGAACAGCAGCGTCGCGACGTGGCACTGTTGGGAGGGGCCCTGGTCGGTGGGTTCCTACATGTGACGCGCACTCTGGCGGACCTCTCCTTCTCTGTGGAGACTATGCGCCAGTCGTTCTCCCTGCCGTCTTCCGGCCCAGATTCCAGCAGGGCCCCCTGTGAACCTGGCCTGACCAACACAGCCAGCTTGATGGAGATCCCATCCCTGCCACAGTCGGGAGTCGGTGGTCCAGCAGGGGTAGACACCACAACTGGAGACCAGCTGATGGAGGATGTGCAGGCATCATCGGACAGGGCACAAGGACAGCAGCAGCAGCAGGAGCAGGCTCTAGGTGGGAGCAATGATGGCTCGGGCCATCGACATCAGGGGGGCAGGCATCGGCCAGAGGGCAGGAGGACCCTGGAATGGGTGTGTCTTCCGTGTGGCTGGGGTTGGGCCAGCGTATAGGTGGGAGCGGCGGCGGGCGGAAGAGGCGCGGCTCACCATGGTCAGGGCAGAGTTTTCAATGCGTCGGGCGTTGAGGCGGGCAGAATGCCTCGAGGTGACTCGCAGGGAGTTGGAACAGGCCATGAGTGCCTCCCTGCGAGACCTCGTGCCAGGACAGAGACCCGCCTCCCGCAAATAGACATGGAGTTCGATGATGCCCTGGCCGAAAACATCACTGAGTGAGCAGCAGGACTTGCCAGTTGCCATTGTAAATAGTTTATAGTGTTAGGATTCCTTTTTTTATATTTTGGGGCTTTTGGACTATGCCCCACACTTTTGTATATAGTTTTTTTGTTAGGTAGGTTATTAGATAGGTTTCATTTGGTTCGTTGGGCTCATGGACCCTTGAAAATTGGATTGTACATAGTTGGACGTTGGATTTATTTGGACATTTTCATTTCATTTCACCATGGATCAATGGATTTACCTTTTTGCATTTCATTTGGATTTGGTTTGGTGGACAGTGAGTTTTGGCCATTTTTCCTTTGGATTACTTGTTATTTTTTGAGGAATTATATTTTTTTAATTTGGACATGCATTTCATTTCATTTTTTCCATTATTTTATGCTTTAAGTACTTTCAATTGGTTTTCTTGTTAATACATTTTGATATTTTACTTCAATGTGTGGGATTCACTCATTGGGTTCATGCATGTTGACATGTGGGTTTACTCAATCAATGGCAACCTGTGTGTGTGTGTGTGTGACGGACATGTATCGATGTACATAGTTGACTTTTGGTTTGTGTCATGAGATGGGCATGTCACTGCTGGGTGGGTGAGTGGGTGGGGGGACATGAGTGGGACATGAGTGGGGGCCTGCTGGCAGGTGACCCTCACTGATGGGGGGTGGGCGTGCAGGGGGACATGAGTGCGACATGAGTGGGGGCCTGCTGGCAGGTGACCCTCACTGCTGGGGTGTGGGGGTGCAGGGGGACATGAGTGGGACATGAGTGGGGGCCTGCTGACAGGTGCCCATCACTGCTGGGAGGTGGGGGTGCTGGGGGACATGAGTCGGTGGTCACTAGTGCAAGGTGACATGTGGCCTGGCTGGGGGCATGCCCATGGTGGAGGGACTGCCTGCGGGACATGACCAGGGGTGCTGGGTAGTCCCCTGTGGTGTGGTTTGCCTGCAGGGTCCGTAGAGGGCGTAGAAGCACACCTGTGAGAACCCACACTGCCAATTGACGTGTGGGACTCCCCGCGTACCCCCCTGGATACACGTACCCTGCTCTGACAGCGAAAGCACGTGTGGAACTTCCCCCGTACTGTGTTATCCACGTACCCCGCTCGCACAGGGCCAATCGCGTGTGAAACTTCCCACGCACCCCAGTAATCCACGTACCCTGCTCGCACAGGCCCAATCGCGTGTGAAACTTCCCACGCACCCCAGTAATCCACGTACCCCGCTCGCACAGGGCCAATCGCGTGTTAAACTTCCCGAGCACCCCAGAAATCCAGTACCCCACTCGCACAGGGCCAATCACGTGTGAAACTTCTCGCGCACCCCAGTAATCCACGTACCCCGCACGCATAGGGCCAATCGCGTGTTAAACTTCCCGAGCACCCCAGAAATCCAGTACCCCACTCGCACAGGGCCAATCGCGTGTGAAACTTCCCGCGCACCCCAGTAATCCATGTACCCCGCTCGCACAGGGCCAATCGCGTGTGAAACTTCCTGCGCACCCCAGTAATCCACGTGCCCCTCATGCACAGGGCCAATCATGTGTTAAACTTCCCGCGCACCCCAGTAATCCACGTACCCCGCTCCCACAAGCCCAATCGCGTGTGAGACTTCCCGCGCACCCCAGTTATCCACGTACCCCACTTGCACAGGGCCAATCGCATGTGAAACTTCCCGCGCACCCCAGTAATCCACGTACCCCGCTCGCACAGGGCCAATCGCATGTGAAACTTCCCGCGCACCCCAGTAATCCACGTACCCCGCACGCACAGGGCCAATCGTGTGTGAAACTTCCTGCGCAACCCAGTAATCCACGTACCCCGCTCGCACAGGGCCAATCGCATGTGAAACTTGCTGCGCACCCCAGTAATCTACGTACCCTGCACGCACAGGGCCAATCGCGTGTTAAACTTCCCGCGCAGCCCAGTAATCCACGTACCCCGCTTGCACAGGGACAATCGCTTGTGAAACTTCCTGCGCACCCCAGTAATCCACATACCCCGCTCGCACAGGCCCAATCGCGTGTGAGACTTCCCGCGCACCCAAGTTATCCACGTACCCTGCTCGAACAGGCCCAATCGCATGCAAAACTTCCCACGCACCCCAGTAATCCACATACCCCTCATGCACAGGGACAATCATGTGTTAAACTTCCTGCGCACCCCAGTAATCCACATACCCCGCTCACACAGGGCCAATCACGTCTTAAACTTCCCGCACACCGCAGTAATCCACGTACCCCGCTCGCACAGGCCCAATCACTTGTGAGACTTCCTGCGCACCCCAGTTATCCACATACCCCACTCGCACAGGGCCAATCGCATGTGAAACATCCCGCGCACCCCAGTAATCCACGTACCCCGCTCGCACAGGGCCAATCACATGTGAAACTTCCCGGGCACCCCAGTAATCCACGTACCCCGCACACACAGGGCCAATCGTGTGTGAAACTTCCCGCACACCCCAGTAATCCACGTACCCCGCTCGCACAGGGCCAACCGCGTGTGAAACTTCCCGCGCACCCCAGTAATCCACGTACCCCTCATGCACAGGCCCAATCACGTGTTAAACTTCCCACGCACCCCAGTAATCCAAGTACCCCGCTCACACAGGGCCAATCGCGTGTTAAACTTCGCACACACCGCAGTAATCCACATACCCCGCTCGCACAGGCCCAATCGCGTGTGAGACTTTCCGCGCACCCCAGTTATCCACGTACCCCACTCGCACAAGGCCAATCGCATGTGAAACTTCCCGCGCACCCCAGTAATCCACGTACCCCGTTCGCACAGGGCCAATCGTGTGTGAAACTTCCGGCGCACCCCAGTAATCCACGTACCCCGCACGCACAGGGCCAATCGCTTGTGAGACTTCCCTCGCACCCCAGTTATCCACGTACCCCACTCGCACAGGGCCAATCGCATGTGAAACTTCCCGTGCACCCCAGTAATCCACGTAACCCGCTCGCACAGGCCCAATCGCTTGTGAGACTTCCCTCGCACCCCAGTTATCCACGTACCCCACTCGCACAGGGCCAATCGCATGTGAAACTTCCCGCGCACCTCAGTAATCCACGTACCCCGCTCGCACAGGGCCAATCGCATGTGAAACTTCCCGAGCACCCCAGTAATCCACGCACCCCGCTCGCACAGGGCCAATCGCGTGTGAAACTTCCCGCGCACCCCAGTAATCCACGTACCCCGCTCGCACAGGGCCAATCGCGTGTGAAACTTCCCACGCACCCCAGTAATCCACGTACCCCTCATGCACAGGGCCAATCACGTGTTAAACTTCCCGCGCACCCGAGTAATCCAAGTGCCCCGCTCACACAGGGCCAATCGCGTGTTAAACTTCGCACACACCGCAGTAATCCACATACCCCGCTCGCACAGGCCCAATCGCGTGTGAGACTTTCCGCGCACCCCAGTTATCCACGTACCCCACTCGCACAAGGCCAATCGCATGTGAAACTTCCCGCGCACCCCAGTAATCCACGTACCCCGTTCGCACAGGGCCAATCGTGTGTGAAACTTCCGGCGCACCCCAGTAATCCACGTACCTTGCACGCACAGGGCCAATCGTGTGTTAAACATCCCGCGCACATCAGTAATCCACATACCCCGCTCGCACAGGGCCAATCGCATGTGAAACTTCCCGCGCAACCCAGTAATCCACGTACCCCGCTCGCACAGGGCCAATCGCGTGTGAAACTTCCTGCGCACCCCAGTAATCCACATACCCTGCACGCACAGGGCTAATCGTGTGTTAAACTTCCCGCGCACTCCAGTAATCCACGTTCCCCGCTTGCACAGGGACAATCGCGTGTGAAACTTCCCGCGCACCCCAGTAATCCACGTACCCCGCTTGCACAGGCCCAATCGCGTGGGAAACTTCCCGCGCACCCCAGTAATCCACGTACCCCTCATGCACAGGGCCAATCACGTGTTAAACTTCCCGCGCACCCCAGTAATCCACGTACCCCGCTCACACAGGGCCAATCGCGTGTTAAACTTCCCGCGCACCGCAGTAATCCACATACCCCGCTCGCACAGGCCCAATCGCGTGTGAGACTTCCCGCACACCCCAGTTATCCACGTACCCCACTCGCACAAGGCCAATCGCATGTGAAACTTGCTGCGCACCCCAGAAATCCAGTACCCCACTCGCACAGGGCCAATCGTGTGTGAAACTTCCCGCGCACCCCAGTAATCCAAGTACCCCGCACGCACAGGGCCAATCGCGTGTTAAACTTCCTGCGCACCCCAGTAATCCACGTACCCCGCTCGCGCAGGGCCAATCGCGTGTGAAACTTCACGTGCACCCCAGTAATCCACGTACCCCGCTCGCACAGGGCCAATCACGTGTGAAACTTCCCGCGCACCCCAGTAATCTACGTACCCCGCTTGCACAGGGACAATCACGTGTGAAACTTCCCACGCACCCCAGTAATCCACGTACCCTGCACGCACAGGGCCAATCGGGTGTTAAACTTCCCGCGCACCCCTGTAATCCACGTACCCCGCTTGCACAGGGACAATCGCATGTGAAACTTCCCGCGCACCCCAGTAATCCACGTACCCCGCCCGCACAGGCCCAATCGCGTATGAGACTTGCCGCGCACCCCAGTTATCCACGTACCCCACTCGCACAAGGCCAATCGCATGTGAAACTTCCCGCGCACCCAGTGATCCACGTACCCCGTTCGCACAGGGCCAATCGTGTGTGAAACTTCCCGCGCACCCCAGTAATCCACGTACCCCGCACGCACAGGGCCAATCGTGTGTTAAACATCCCGCGCACCCCAGTAATCCACATACCCCGCTCGCACAGGGCCAATCGCACGTGAAACTTCCCGCGCAACCCAGTAATCCACGTACCCCGCTCGCACAGGGCAAATCGCGTGTGAAACTTCCTGCGCACCCCAGTAATCCACATACCCTGCACGCACAGGGCTAATCGTGTGTTAAACTTCCCACGCACTCCAGTAATCCACGTTCCCCGCTTGCACAGGGACAATCGCGTGTGAAACTTCCCGCGCACTCCAGTAATCCACGTACCCCGCTTGCACAGGCCCAATCGCGTGTGAAACTTCCCACGCACCCCAGTAATCCACGTACCCCTCATGCACAGGGCCAATCACGTGTTAAACTTCCCGCGCACCCCAGTAATCCACGTACCCCGCTCACACAGGGCCAATCGCGTGTTAAACTTCCCGCGCACCGCAGTAATCCACGTACCCCGCTCGCACAGGCCCAATCGCGTGTGAGACTTCCCGCACACCCCAGTTATCCACGTACCCCACTCGCACAAGGCCAATCGCATGTGAAACTTGCTGCGCACCCCAGAAATCCAGTACCCCACTCGCACAGGGCCAATCGTGTGTGAAACTTCCCGCGCACCCCAGTAATCCAAGTACCCCGCACGCACAGGGCCAATCGTGTGTTAAACATCCCGCGCACCCCAGTAATCCACATACCCCGCTCGCACAGGGCCAATCGCACGTGAAACTTCCCGCGCAACCCAGTAATCCACGTACCCCGCTCGCACAGGGCCAATCGCGTGTGAAACTTCCTGCGCACCCCAGTAATCCACATACCCTGCACGCACAGGGCTAATCGTGTGTTAAACTTCCCACGCACTCCAGTAATCCACGTTCCCCGCTTGCACAGGGACAATCGCGTGTGAAACTTCCCGCGCACTCCAGTAATCCACGTACCCCGCTTGCACAGGCCCAATCGCGTGTGAAACTTCCCACGCACCCCAGTAATCCACGTACCCCTCATGCACAGGGCCAATCACGTGTTAAACTTCCCGCGCACCCCAGTAATCCACGTACCCCGCTCACACAGGGCCAATCGCGTGTTAAACTTCCCGCGCACCGCAGTAATCCACGTACCCCGCTCGCACAGGCCCAATCGCGTGTGAGACTTCCCGCACACCCCAGTTATCCACGTACCCCACTCGCACAAGGCCAATCGCATGTGAAACTTGCTGCGCACCCCAGAAATCCAGTACCCCACTCGCACAGGGCCAATCGTGTGTGAAACTTCCCGCGCACCCCAGTAATCCAAGTACCCCGCACGCACAGGGCCAATCGCGTGTTAAACTTCCTGCGCACCCCAGTAATCCACGTACCCTGCTCGCGCAGGGCCAATCGCGTGTGAAACTTCACGCGCACCCCAGTAATCCACGTACCCCGCTCGCACAGGGCCAATCACGTGTGAAACTTCCCGCGCACCCCAGTAATCCACGTACCCCGCTTGCACAGGGACAATCACGTGTGAAACTTCCCACGCACCCCAGTAATCCACGTACCCTGCACGCACAGGGCCAATCGGGTGTTAAACTTCCCGCGCACCCCTGTAATCCACGTACCCCGCTTGCACAGGGACAATCGGGTATGAAAATTCCCGCGCACCCCAGTAATCCACGTACCCCGCATGCACAGGCCCAATCGCGTATGAGACTTGCCGCATACCCCAGTTATCCACGTACCCTGCTCGAACAGGCCCAATCACGTGTGAAACTTCCCACGCACCCCAGTAATCCATGTACCCCTCATGCACAGGGCCAATCACGTGTTAAACTTCCCGCGCACCCCAGTAATCCACGTACCCCGCTCACACAGTGCCAATCGCGTGTTAAACTTCCCACGCACCGCAGTAATCCATGTACCCCGCTCACACAGGCCCAATCTCGTGTGAGACTTCCCGCGCACCCCAGTTATCCACGTACCCCACTCGCACAGGGCCAATCGCGTGTGAAAATTCCCACACAACCTAGTGATCCATGTACCCCACACGCACAGGGCCAATCGCGTGTTAAACTTCCCACGCACCCCAGTAATCCACGTACCCCGCTCGCACAGGGCCAATCGCGTGTGAAACTTCCCGCGCAATTACTGGGATTCGCGGGAAGTTTCACACGCGATTGGCCCTGTGCGAGTGTGGTACGTGTATTACTGGGATTCACGGGAAGTTTCACACGCAAAGGGCCCTGTGCGAATGGAGTACGTCTATTACTGGGGTTCGTGTGAACTTTCACACGGGATTCCGCTGTCAGAGCGGGTACGTGTATCTAGTGGGGTGCACGGGGAGTCCCACACGTGAATTGGCAGTGTGGGTCCTCCCGGGTGTGCCCTCCACCCCATCCACGGCGCCTGCAGGCAACCCACAACACAGGGGACTACCCTGCACCACTGGCCATGCCCCCCAGCCAGCACACATGTCACCTTCCACTAGTGATCACCAACTCATGTCCCCTTGCACCCCCACCCCCCATCAGTCAGGGGCACCTGCCAGCAGGCCCCCACTCATGTCCCACTCATGTCCCCCTGTACCCCCAACCCCCAGCAGTCAGGGGCACCTGCCAGCAGCCCCCCACTCATGTCCCCCAGCGCCTTCACCCCCAGCAGTCAGGGGCACCTGCCAGCAGGCCCCCACTCATCTCCCACTCATGTCCCCCTGCACCCCCACCCCCCAGCAGTCAGGGGCACCAGCCAGCAGGCCCCCACTCATGTCCCTCTGTGCCCCCACCCCCCAGCAGTCAGGGGCACCTGCCAGCAGGCCCCCACTCATGTCCCACTCATGTCCCCCTGCACCCCCAACCCCCATCAGTCAGGGGCACCTGCCAGCAGGCCCCCACTCATGTCCCACTCATGCCCCCCTGCACCCCCACCCCCCAGCAGTCAGGGGCACCTGCCAGCAGGCCCCCACTCATGTCCCCCTGCGCCCCCACCCCCCAGCAGTCAGGGTCACCTGCCAGCAGGCCCCCACTCATGTCCCCCTGCGCCCCCACCCCCCAGCAGTCAGGGGCACCTGCCAGCAGGCCCCCACTCATGTCCCCCTGCACCCCAACCCCCCAGCAGTCAGGGGCACCTGCCAGCAGGCCCCCACTCATGTCCCACTCATGTCCCCCTGCGCCCCCACCCCCCAGCAGTCAGGGGCACCTGCCAGCAGGCCCCCACTCATGTCTCCCTGAGCCCCCACCCCCCAGCAGGCAGGGACACCTGCCAGCAGGCCCCCACTCATGTCCCACTCATGTCCCTCTGCACCCCCACCCTCCAGCAGTCAGGGGCACCTGCCAGCAGGCCCCCACTCATGTCCCCCCTACACAAAATAAAGAAGCACAATCATGGCCCACTTCTGCACCAAAAAACCACATCACGCCACCCCATTCTTGAGACGCAATGATTTCCCAATCCACCCCACACTGACATGCCTATCTCAAGACACAAACCAAAAGTCAACTTTGTACATCAACACATGTCCGTCGCACAGTTAAGCTGGTTGGCATTGATTGTGTAAACCCACATTTTCACATGCATCAACCCAATGAGCAAATCCCACACATGGAAATAAAATATGAAAATGTATTATGTACAAAAATAAAGAAATGAAATGAAATCACACAAAAAAAACAAACATGAAATGAAAAGCATGTGCAAATGATGAGTGAATGAAAACTATAACCAATCCAAAAAGAATCGAAAGAAAAACAGTCCAAACTCTCCCTCCACCAACACAAATCCAAAGGAAATGTAAAAAAAAAAAGAAAATCCATTGCTTCATGTCGATAAGGAAAAAAAAAATTCAAATGAATGCATGATGAAACTATTCACAATCCATTGTCCAAAAGAAAATTCCATGATTCCATGTGCAAAATCAAAAAAACATATCAAATCAATCCATTGTCCAACTATTTAAAGGGTCCATGAGCCCAACCAAACAAATGAAACCTACCTAAGAAACTACCTAAAAATATAACTATATACAAATGTGTGTGGCATTGTCCATTGACCACAAATAAAAGAAAAAGGAAAAGGAAACCTAACTCTAAAAACTATTTACAATGGCAGCGGGCTAGTCCGACGGCTCACTTCCCGATTTCCCGGGCCAGGGCATCATCGAACTCCTGCTCGATGTCCCGGAGGCGTCCTCTTCCATGGCCCCGAGGATTCGCAGGGACGATGACATGTGGACCTCCAGGTCCCTGCGAATTGCCTCGAGGCACTCGGCCCGCCTCAGGGCCCTACGCATGGAGTTCTCCGCCCTGACCATCGTGAGCCGTGCCTCTTCTGCCCGCTGCCACTCCGCATCTATAGCATGGCCTAACCGCTGCCACACGGAAGACACTTCCAGTCCTGGGTCTTCCTGCCCTCTGGCCGATGCCTGCCCCTCCAATGTTGAAGGCCCCGAGCCATCATGGCTCCCACCTTGTTGCTGCTGCTGCTGTGCCTCTGCCTGTGCCCTGGCTCTTGCTGCCTGCACATCCTCCTCCGGCTGGGGTGCAGTTGTTCAGGTGGCCACCCCTGCTGGACGTCTGACTACCGACTGTGGCAGGGATGTGTCCTCCAACAGCCTGGACGCAGGGTCAGAGGCAGCTTCACAGGGTACCCAGGTGATTCATGGGTGGGAAGATGGCATGGAGGACGACTGGCGCGTAGGGGGTTCAAATGAGGAGGGGGTCGCAAGAAGGTCCAGCACACGGAGGAATCCAGCACTGGTAACCCGTCCCAGCAGGTCAACGCGGTCAAAGAGGCACCCGAGATGACGTGCAGTCTCTTCACGAGAAGACTGTACGTCAACTTGCATGCCCCGTTGACGCAACGCTATCCCGGCCAGGACAGGCTCAACACGGTCCCGGATAGCCACGTCCGCAGGGAGAGGAAGGCCAGTTGTTGTGCGCTCATCCCCTCCCTGAAAACGGGTCTGGACGTAGGCATCCCTGCTGGTGCCAGATGATGCAGTGACAGGATCAGGAACAGGATTGCACACAGGCACCTCCGCAGCGGCCTGTGCTGCCTCCTGTCCCTGGTCCTGCACTGCACCACTAGCACCAGTGGAATCCCCACCTCCAGACCCCGTGTGTGTCCCTTCCACTGCCTCCTCCTCCACCAAACCCCCCACCAACCTGGATGACTCCATGCCATCTTCCTCCGTTGGACCCTGTGGGGTCTCAGCTGCCCCTTCTGCTGCCAAGGAGTCCACCTCCAACCTCCGCCTCTTGGACCTACCCTCGGCAGCTGCGGCCTGGGACGCGGCACCAGACTCCTCACTCCCCGACGAGATAACAATCTGGGAGGGGAGCCGGGCCTTTCGTCTCCGGCTGGTGGTGCGATCGCTGCCGCTGTGCTCCACAGCACCCTCTCCGCCCTCTTCATCAGTCGACGCTGCAGACAGGGAGAGATAAAACACACGCATCAGGGCACAGTACATTGGACTGATACACACATGACAGTTGTACATGAGTGGCATTGTCAAACTTCAGACACGGCATCACACTCCACGACACACATGTCATTTTAACTCACACACATGAGCATTTCCACAGCAATATTGCACCAGGCAGCACCATCCATACACATACAACAGCATGTACAGCCAAAGCTGAGCCTGACATCACATGAAACACTGGGAGTGTACTAGACATGCAAACACGCCACCACACTTACATGCATGTGTACATCTCCTCCACTGTCGCAGTGATGAGATCGCCATACATGTCACATCTGACATTCAGCCTTCTACATATAAGTGTCACGTGCATCCATGTGGCATCAAGGTTGCACACTCGTCAAATACACATACATGCACATGTACACAGTGCAGATACATGCATTATGAACCACCATCCATGCCACAACCATGTCAATGTACATACACAGAAATTCAAACATGTGTGCTCCCACACCTGCATTTGCCCAGCATGCTTACCAACACATACACCATCAATGTGTCTCACACCTGAGAAGACTCACATGTGGCAGCCTCACGCCCATGTTCATACACATCCCTACATGGCCCTACAAAAACACATGTGCAACCTGCACACTACTGGCACACCACGACACGCACAGCGTCCAATCACCATGCATGTACACTTACCGCTCGATTCCAGACGTGTCTGCCTCTCAAGGATCTCGATGTAGAGCACTGGGTATATGCGTTCCAGGACCCTCATTTGGTGGTCCGACAGCTGGCACCGGCCCCCCTTGGCATCCACTGCCTTCGAGAGGTGCCGGGCCTTGTTGAGGGTCCTGGACCTGAAGTCCTCCCAGCGCTTCTTGACATGATGTAAGTCGCGGACTGCCACCCCCTCCGCGTTGATGGCAGTCACAATGTCCATCCAGATCCTGGTCCGTCCTTCATAGTCGGCGCGCAAACTTCCAAAGAGGGCATTATACTGCTCCAGGACTTGCTCCACCAGGACACCAACTTCCCTGGCACTGAAGCTGGTGGCCCTCTGCCTCTCTGGCTGGGGGTTGCCAGTGGTCTCAGATGGTGTTGTTCCCGACATGGCAACCCCAGAGGCAGGAGTGGGTGGGCAACTGGATCCTGGGGCTGGGCTGTGCAGTGATGGGATCCCAGTCGGGAGTCTTCGATTCCAGCAGGGGTGCACCCCTGGCTGACATGTAGGCAGCAAATGGCAGGGCACGTGGGCATCAGCCAGTCAGGCAGCAGCAGATGGCAGGTGGGAGCGTGCTCGGGCTCTGGGGGTCAGTAATTCGGCCTTCTGGGCAGGAGCGTGTATTTTCGCGTGGCCAGCTTGATATGGAGTGATTTGGCACGTGAAAAAATTGCACGTCAGCGTGTAATTGGAGGAAAGGCCCTTAGCTCGTAAGCAAGTCAGCACACATACGCGTTTTCATTGGACCAAAGGCCCTTAGCGCGTAAGCGCTTCTCTGACGTCCATGTGTGAATGCGTGTAATCCGAGGAAAGGGCCTACACGCGTAAGTGATGTGACGCGCGTGGGTGTTTCCCACAGCACAGGTTAAAGATGAGCGGGGCCAGCAGTTCGCTGTACGTGCCTTTCGTGGAGACCAACGTGTGTAGCTGCTTCGTGTTGTTTCGCGTGCCATCACATCTTTACAGCGATCGAGGACGTATCTCTTCTTTTGGCGGGGGTATTGGCTACGCGTGTTTTTCATTATCACGCTAGTCAGACGGTGAGTCGCGCACGCTATTTTTCCCACTGAGGGTGCCCCTGTGTATCGCACCCATTTTCAGGTCATAGTAGCCTGCGTGTCCCACGCATACGCGTTATTCGTGTTACTGGGTGCTACCGCGTACTGCGGAAGGTTGATTCCACGCACGTAGGCTGCAGGGTTGCGTGCACGGTTTTACTGAAGTTTTGGGGTGCCTGAGTGTAGCATGACCCGTCACTACATCACCGGGGTCACATACAGCCTTGCAGGTGCAGGGGGGCTGTTAACATCTTGCATCCCACCCCCTTCACCCCAATTGCCCAGGTCAATTGTGGTGTACACCTCCCATTGGCACTACCCCATCTGTGCCGGCACTACTCCATCTGTGCCATGGTTGGGAGGCCACCAAAGGTGAGGGGCGCCTCAGCTGGGCGTACTCCTCGTGGCAGGCGTGGTCAGGGACATGGCCGGGGTGACCAGGGAGTCGGGGGACTCTAGGGTGTCCAGGGTGGCCGCAGAGGGGGAAGAGGCAGGGGTGTGCCACTTGAGCACAATGTTGTGCCATGTGTCGGTGCAGTCATGCCACCACCCCCTGTGGTTCTGGGAGATGCCGCTTCTGCATCTGGAACTGGGGCCCGTGTTACCCGGCAGTCCATTTCATCAACTGCCGCGGGCCCAAGGGTCGTGGTAGCTGCAGGTGCAGCTGTGGACACCACCACCCAGGCTCAGGGTCTGCCAGGGCAGGCTGCGTTGGCAATTGAAGAGCCCTTGGAAGATTTCCAACAGGCCCGGAGGGAAACCGTAGGGGCACGCAGGGCCGCCCTGACCAAGACACGTGTCCCTGGGGCAGTAATGTCATCTGCTGCCCCGAACAGTCGGGTGTTGGCAAGTGCAGGGGCAGATGCAGCCAACAACACCCCGGTTGTGAGTCTGCCAACCAGGACAGTTGTGGTCAATGACCCTGCCACAGCGGATGTTACTGCGCAGGGTCCATTAGAGGGCACCCAGCTGCCACTGACACAAGTCAGCCCTTTGGTCTTCCCTCCACCTGCCACTCCCTTGGCTCAATCCACCGGTCCCACTGGCCATACTGATCAGGGCGGCATCAGCCAGCCAGGGTCTGCGCCACAATCCAAGAGGAGGAAGGTTGCATCTGCAGCACAGGCTGGGAGCTCACACACAGCCACGACCTCCTGCACGTCGAGGAAGAAGCCTTTCTGCAACCAGGAACTGAACTTCCTCGTGGGCTACGTGCGGGACCACAGCCGTGACATGCTAGTGGGTGCTAATTGTCAGACTACGGCTGCCCACCGTGATACCCACTGGAAGAAAGTTGCAGAACATGTGAGTGCATTCGGCCATGAGGTGCGCACGGCGCAAGAGTGCAAAAAGCGTTGGAATGACCTCAAATGCAGCGTTAAGGCTAAGCGTGCCTCAAATTACAACTTGACTCTGGTGACTGGTGGTGGGCCTGCACCGGAGGAGGAAGACCTTACTCTGCATGAGTCACTCGTTGCGGAGTTCATACCATCTGAATCGGTCGAAGGAGTGGGAGAGATGCCGGACTTTGATGCCCAGTCCAGTGAGTGTTGATGCGTGTTTGTCGAGGACGTGTGTGTTTTACTTGTGTGATGTGTTGTGCATGACTGCCACTACATGTCACATGTACATGGTTATAATGTGCGAGTAATGCAATGCTTCCCTGATGCATGTCTGCTCTGCTGGATGGTGGACATGTGCAGCAGACGGGGACTGTCCACATCACCACTTTTGCACCCTAGTCACATGCTGGTTACCAGCATGCCCCTCCGGTCCATGTTCCAGCTCACTGGCACTTCCGCATGTAGCGTGGGGTGACCTTCTTCAAAGCCCAGGAACTATGCATAGCATGACTGATGTGCATGTGTCCTCTGCTTGCAAGGGGGTAGCCAATGTAGGCATGCTCCCTTGCCCCTCAACCCCATGCTCTGCACCCCAATTCCATTTTAGTACTTGTCTGCTACAATATTGCCCTTGGTTACTTCCCTAGTCATGCCTCCTGTGTACATTCTAACATCCAGCGGCCAATCTGCCAGACATATCCATTGAGGTACATCCTTAGTACTTGATGCAGGGTGTCTCACTTGGACTGTGCAGAGGTCAGATGCCCCGCAGGGACATGAGTGCCCATTCATGCTCCATGTGCATTTCACGCATGCCCATATGTGTCCATGACTGGATGATCACTGTTACACAAGTCCATGATGACCCAAATTGCATGGCATTTCATCTGCCTTCCCATGTCAACTGTGGCTCAGTACTGCGTTGCACACATGTTTAGGGTCCGACAATCTGTGTGGATCACAGGCCTCAGCCTGTTTAATGGACAATGACTCTGTCCAACTGGTGTAGTGTCTTCTTCACACGTGGGTGGACTCTAGAGGTTTCATCATGTGTCCTGCTTACTGTCCCATCATCATTTGCAGTGTTGTCACTTGACTCACATGAAGCTGTTGATGCTAGTCAACACTGTCTGTCAATACACAGGTCTATGGTCAGCCTTTTGATACCATGCTAGGCATCCCTGCTTTTGCACTTGGGTGGAGGGGTGAATTGCTTGTATATATGAAACCCATTGAATGCACATTGCACGTGATGCCTGAGGTTGACCTTGCACTGCTTTCACATTTTCTGACACACACCATGAAGTCCTTGTACATGTAGGTAGTGAGTGACATACATATTTGCTGTACTGCATAGACCCACTTCAATGCAAACTGCCACCTTTCAACAGCTCTGATCACAGAAGCAATTTCAAGTTGACCCAGCATGCATGCCAGGTTCTATTTTGTGTGTCACATGTCTGCCTGATGTGTTTGGTGTCGGTGTGTGTGTGTTGTGTGCTTCTAACATGTGTAGTGACCTTTTTTCTCTCTATTTTTCAGATGATGATGCAATGGAGCCGGAGGATGGTGTTGTCATCCCAGGCACTGGGTTGTTATCACTACATCAACCCAGCACAAGTGGGGGTAGTGGGGTGGTAGGCCATGAAAACCCCCAAGTGCTACAGTCCATCTTGTCTCTGGCTGCCTATGAGTCCAGCCCTGAAGAGCACTCTGACGACCATGTCGAGTTGTATGAGCATCAGGTCCATATGTCAGGGGTGAGTGATTCTGATGTGGACACTCCTCTGTCCGCGACACCTGCACTGCGGGGTCAGACAGTCTTGGAACCTCCGCCCGTTCTGGATCGGGATGCAGGGTCACCCTCCACACCTGTCACTGATGTGCCTGGGACATCACGTCGACGGAGGCATGTAGTCGTGCAGCCGCGGGCGGTGCCAACACAATGAGGACACCCGGTCCTTGGGTCCCGCAGGGGTCAAGCCCAGCAACGTGATCGCCGCGCGCAACCTCAGTATACTGAGTGGGAGCAAGACATGACTGCCAATTCTGAACAGCAGGGGGCAGCAATGGAGAACATCGCTGAGAGCATGGAGCGTGTGGCCCAAACTGTGCTCCCCCCTGCTAGGCAGGTGCTTCTCCAGCAGCAGGCGGCACGGTACACGGCCCGCTCGCTCAGGCTGGGCATGGCGGTCTCAGACAGGGCACGCCAGGCTGAAATGTCCTCTCTGCGTCAAGCAATTGCTGCTCACGCAGAGGCACACAAGAAGGCCCAGAGGGATGAGCATGCTTCCCTCAGATCCACTCTGGGTGTTCTTCTGATGTCCGAGAGGGAGCGGGCAGAGGAGAGGTTTGCACAGCTTAAGTGTACCATCTCGGCTGAGCTACATGCTTGCCGGGACGTGCAGCAGTTGTCCACCAGGCCTTGCAGGAGGAACTCTGTGTTACACTTGCTACCTTGCAAGAGGAAGCACGTGTATCACGGGAGGTTCTGCATGCAGACCTACATGTCATCACCACACAGAACCAGGCTCACCTGTCCGGCAGACCTGCTGCCGATGAGGGGCAAGCTGCGGCTAGGCGTGGTCATGCTCCTGTGCCACGTCCTCCTTTCCAGGAAGAGCCAGACTCGGACGACAATCTATCTCCCCCAAAGGTCAGGCTGTGCAGGCGTTGAACCCATGGAGGTTTTTTTTTTCCTCAGCATCATCGCATGTGGGTGTTGAGAAGCACCCTGTACCTCCCCCCTCCTGGGTGCCTACCCCCCCCGGGTCGTATGTGGCCATTTTTGATTTTTCTTTTAGTTTAGTTAGTTAAGTTTCTATTTGATAGTTAGTTTAAATAGGTAAAGTAGGTTTTTCATAGTTAGTGCAATTAGATAATGTAGTTTAAAATTGCTAATCTATTGTGCTTTCATGTGATGGTGTGGTGCTTTGTGGCTTTTGAAAGCATCCACTGTCTGTTCCAGCTGGGCCCTTCAAGCTTGTCTTGTGTATGTGTTTGCTGCTTGGGGTCCTTGACTCACATATGCCACTCCTGCTTCCCTTATCCATGGGCTTGCAAGGATGGTTCGGTGTAACAGCCTATTACACAAGGGCAATGGACTGTCATATCTGTGGCATGTCTGCTGCTGTGGAACTTGTGTTAACACCCCTAGTGGGGATGATTGGGTGTAATTGTCCACTGTTCTTCTTTTGCTAGATGGGGAGTTTAAGGATTCATGTGTACATTCATTGCTATGCATTGTGTAGTATGTTTCTTATCTTTAATGAACATGTGCTTGTTGCAAATCATGCCGTAGATAGTGTGTTCCACACTGTTGCTGTGAAAGACGGACTGATTGTGTGATTTCTGATGTACGTCTCTGACATGGTCCAGTCATGTAATGCCTGAAGAGACACACACAGATGAATATTAAGCATTAATCATGAGTTTCATGCACTTTCTGCAGGGGGATGAGCCTCAAGCCCACCTTTGCCAGCAGACATGGGCCATTGGACGTCTGGAATCAGGACACATTTGGTGCTGCCGACTTGCGCATGTGTGCGCAATCAGAGGCACAGGGATTGCGATCATACATCCGAAAATCGATGACGTGTTTCAAGGGACTCCAGGCAAGGTGAGCAGCACAGGGGGGGTCACAACACAGCAAACCTTCCACCTGGCCAGTTGAACATGCATGCTTAGTAGCAGCACTGACGGTGAACTTGGACAAATATTGGTGAAGAAGCGCACAATACAGCTCAGATGTGTTAGTGGACTGATGTCTAGTTGATGTGAAAGTTGTCTGGGACACCTGCAGGGGCAGTGGCACATACCCTCCGGTCCACCATGGTCCATTGAGGCACTTGTATTAGCCATGTAGCGTTCCGAGACATGGAATGAAGCAGCTCACAGGGACAGACAGCAAGGGACAGACTCAGGTCAGTGCATTTGATTTCCAAGTAGAAATTGATGCATGCACTGGCTACTTTATTTTGGTCATGGTGGTACAGGACTTGTTCTGAAGTCAGACCTTGCTATATGCGTCTGTCTGCTTACACAGGGAACATTGCATGTTGTGTGAATCGTGACACATTGGTGTTCCATTTGCCACACACCCACTGGTGCCTGACTTACTGCATTGACTGTGTATGAACCATCAGAGGGGTAATGTTATGTATGGGTATGAAGCATCCACACAAGTTTGTCTGTTTGTAGTATATTTTGTTACTTTGGGGCATATTTGGTGGTGTGTTTGTGTGTTTTGGGCACGCACAGATTATTAACTGTGGCTCTCTTTGCAGCAGTGAAATGCTCCTGTTACCGGACCTGAGAGTGAGCAGGCAGGAGGCCAGCACTCACCCCAGAGATAAGTTTCTCTTTGACTTACATTTGAGTAATTTGGTGCTATGTGCATGTGAACAAGTTTGATCTAATTGTGTATATGTAATGTGTGTACTACATTTTGGTGCATTCCCTACTTTCCCGTGTCAATCCTACTCTCCTCTCCTGCCCCTCCTTCCGGTTATCCAGTATGCCAATGCCTGTCCCGACTGCATATCCCTGACCCTCCTTCCCCACCAGGGTCTCAGAGGCCTGTGTGAGTTAGACCTTGCAGGCACCCAGGCCAAGGTGGGGGTGGTTGTTTCGTGCCACTCCTGCGCCTGTACATGGGAGCTGTGACAGTAGACATCCGTTCGTGGTTCATCATTCTATGTTATGTGCCACACATGGTTCAGATCCTGTTGTGACATTGTTTTACTGTGCTACCTTGGTTGTTAACATCATTGTGGTAGTACTTGGCCTTTGTGGCGTACTGCTACTTCAAGTCATCTACTGGAGGTTGTTCTGGTTTGTTTTACTGCCTGCAGGCTATTTGCTTGGTTTCTGTGTTGTCCTGCTTTGAGTTCTGTTGGATTTTGTGCTTTTGCAAATCTAGGTGGACTCTGAGGGTGCTGTCAACTTTTTACACACAAGGTGGGAGATGGTGACAAAGGGGAAGGGTGATCCTGTGGCCAGGTGGACTTCAAGGATGTCGGATGAATAACTCAGATGCAGTTGTTCAGTGGGTCGTGGTGATTTGTGAGGGAGGGGGGTGTTTTGTTGTTGATAGTTGCCTTGCCCTGCAGTGTGATGGCCACCCTGAAATTGTAATTGTGCTTTCCTATTTACATGATGTATTCTGCTGATCAATGCCTGTTCATGTGTTGTGTTTACCCTTCAGGTGTGAGGGGATAGTTGTGATTTTACATGCTGGGGTATACACATGGTGATTGATCACATTTGATGTGTAGAGGACACTGATGGGCACTTGATTTCACATGCATATGTTGAGTGAATGTTCCTACTGACCCACACACTCGCACTATGATCCACTACATGTTCAACCACCCTTCCATGTCCACGTGTACACTCTGTTTGCCTTCTGGTGCCCACTGTGTCCCTGCAGCACATGTTCTATGACCATTTGTAGATCCTGTGCATGCCTATTTTGGTTTTTTTTATGTAGTTTGTCGCTTAGATGTGATGCTCAAGGTGTGCATCACACACAATGGCTGTTCACTGTGCTGTGCGCTGAGCAGTGTGTTGCAGGAGGTGGACACGGCACACAGTAGCTGCAGTGTTGATTTTGCAATGCACATTGTGCATGTGGACAGGTATTCATTGTTATGTTTAAAATACAACTTTTGGAATGCATTTGGGTATGACTTATTTTGGGTGGGAGGTTGTTGGTCAGTCATTTCATCTGATTCCATGTCAGGCATCATTGTCTGATGCCCATTTACATTTTTCACATGGCAATGTGTACCCTTTTGGTACTGTGTTGGTGTATGGCTATTGCTTGCAATGTTATGTTGTGGTTTGGGAGGGTTTGAGTGACATACCAGTGATAGTCATGTCCTGTTTTGCAGGTCTGTGTGATTCACACCTTGCATGTGTGCCTTTTGGTCACACAGGATTGCTTGTGTTTAAGTAGCTAGGGATGCACACAATGGTGCAATTCCATTGCAACAATCTCAGGGTGGTAAGGTTGTGACAGTTGACTGTCTCTTTGTCATCATCGATTGTCACCTGGTATGTGCCAGGCCTGTGTGCACTCCGCAGGGTTGGGAGTTTAGGTGAAAAATCTGGCCACAAGCTGGGTCCGGGCTTCCTCGCCACGTGCCCTATCCCCTCCCATGGGCAGCGCCTGTGCCTGTGGTTGGGGATGTGGGGGCACCACCATGTCCACCTGTATGCCCTGCCATGTTGCAACATTGTGCAGGACACATGCTGCCACAATGATCCTGCACACTACTGGGGGTGCATAGAGTAGCTGCCCGCCAGAGCGGTCAAGGGAGCGGAAGCGTGACTTGAGCACTCCGAATGTGCGCTCCACTATGGCCCTGGTTGCAATATGGGCCGCATTGTATCTTACCTGGGGTGATGTCATGGGGTTCCGGATTGCCGTCATCATGTGGTTGCTCAGAGGGTAGGCACTGTCCCCTGGAGAGTTGATAATGGGTGTGATTATTGGGGTTTGTGTATTTGTGTGTGTGTGTGACATGCATGCATGTGCACGGGCATTTGTCCTCACCTAGGAGCCATGTGTCGCCATGCTGCCCAGCTTCCAGGGCCCGGCTCAGGGCGGACATTCTGCATATGAAACTGTCATGGGTGGAGCCAGGGTAGTTTGCATAGACAGAGGTGATGATTCCCTTTGCATCGCATACCACCTGTACATTGATGGAATGCCAGTGCTTGCGGTTTCGGTAGATGTGCTCAGTGACCCTAGGTGGACGTAGGGCCACGTGGGTGCAATCTTTGGCACCGGGCACTTTGGGGAAATGTGCCACCCTGTAAAAGTCCTGGACAACGGCCTGCCTTTCTGTGGGTGTTCGGGGCATGTATATGTGCCTGCGGACTGAGGGGCACTCTGTCATGATTGCCAATACCTGGTGTAGGCAGCGTGACTGTGTGGCCTGTGAGATCCCCCCACTATGGCAGTAGTCCGCTGAAAAGACCCAGTGGCCAAGAAATGCAGGACATTGAGCACCTTCTCCAAGGGGCTCAATGCTTGGGAGCAGAGGGTGGGGGATGTTAGGTCATCTTCCCACTCCATGACCAGGTCTAGGATGATATGGGGTCGAAACCTATACCTGCCATAGACCTGGTCGTCGTCAGGCATCCCAAAAAGGCTTGTCCGTGGTGAAAAAATGCATGCCCTGCCTATTCTCCTCCTCCTGCGGTGTCCCACGATCAGTGCTGCGACAAATGGGGCATTCATCGTAGCTGTATATACGTGTTTGTTGTTTGCGTGCACTTTTATGCTGTGCGCGGGGACGCTTCCGCCTGCCTTCCTGTGGCAGACGCGTTGACGCCTGTGCGCGTCTTTTGCAATGCGCGGGTTTCCCGTATTCGAATCCATGAATACGGGTTGTTCGCGTGCGTGTGGGCATTCCGTGTAGTTCCGTGCAGTACTTCCCCAGTTACGCCTTCTTTTTCACGCGTTATTCCCCATTCCGCATGTTCCGCCCACTGTTCCGCCCACTTTTGTTGTGTGCGCTGCGCTATGTGCGCTTTCGCTGTGCGCTTAGCGCACGCTGTTTGGAGACGTGTGCGCCAGCGTGCGCCATGCACGGATTTGGTGCACAACCAGTGGGAAAGTAGCGCAGCGCCTTCCTCGAATCGCACGCATGCGCGTGCGCTTGCTTTCTCCCGCTTGTCCCTCCTTGCGCCTGCTTGCGCTGGGATTTTCGGCACACGTTTGTTCTATGAATCGGCCCCACAGTGATTGAAGTGAGCGGGAACGGTCTGGAGCGCTGTTCCACTACCTTTATTTTTTTTTGTTTACCATTCTACACAGAGCACTTGTCCATTCATGTCCTTGTGCAAGTGCAAAGTTGTAATAGATGCCTTAGGGCCTGATTCGCAGAAGCGTTTTATAATGGCGCAATCCCATAGGAACATGAACTGTGAATCAGGCCCTTCGTTACCAGTCACTTAGACTATTGGAATGCCCCAGCTGCAACACTTGTCACGTGGTGCACTATGCTTCCACCTACGCTCTCCCTGCCAATTCCACAGTTTTACCATTTGTTTCGGTACACTTCTCCCACTGCAATGACACCTCGACCTCACTTCTAATCCTTGTTACTCTGGCCAAAGGGTCTTAAGAATCCCTGTACCAAGTGCAATGCATACTCCACTTATGCAGATTGTAAATGTTTCCCACACTGGGACCACCTCACCTCACAACCTGACCAAGATTTCTAGCAAAGAATTTCCGAGTGTATGGACTATGCTCGAATGCAAAGCCTGGGGGCCCAGTGTGACCTACTTAAACCTTCACTCGACAAGTCTGTTGAAAAGTATTATATTGGACTCCGATAACTGTTCCCTCAAAGATGTTTGTGGAATCTACATTTGGCCCACATTTGCTAAACAGAGATTTCATTTTCTTTTCCGCAGCATTAAATGCCTGCCTGTTCTGTCGGAGACAGTGATCTTGTGCTGAAAACCCGCATAAGTTAATTCATTGTTGCAACTCTCTGATCTTGTTCTGCTTCGGGAAGTCCTATCTATGAGCTCCCCTATTTTTTCCATTGTAACTTTTTATTGCATTTTTCTCCATGTTTATGCAAACTCCACGCCTCTTAGCTGCAACTGCGTTACTATATGAAAGAGCGCGCCTGTCCATCCCATGGCAATGCTTTCATCCAGGGGTGGACTGGGTCAGCAAAAGAGGCCCTGGAAATATTTTTCAAAGTGGCCCCATGCTACACATTTTCAGCAAGCACAACCCTTTTCCTATGGGAAAATTTGAAAATACCAGACAAAAGAGGCCCAGGGTGCAGAGACCCACCGGGAAATCTCCAGAGTTCCCTATGGGCCAGTCCACCCCTGCTTTCATCACAGGATCGTTGCAATGTGAGGTGATGTCCATTGGTCTTGTGTAGCGCTGTTTCTGCTACTTTGGTGGCAACGCTAGAGACAGTCCAGATGTTTGGCACAGGTTTTCCTATGGAGAACTGCTTTCTTAAGGAGTGTAGATTTTGCAAATCATAGCAGATTTTAGCTGTCACCCACATATTTTGTTGATTTTTATAAATTGCTTTTTAGATTGTGATCATTTTGAAAATGATCTGTACATGTTCTTTCTGCTTCCATGGATTTCCGTTATCTGCACCTTCCTTCAGCGAGAAAGAACGCGAAAGTAACACAATGGAAGGAGAATGCCTGGAGACAGGAATGCAGGTTAGCATTCGTAGACATCAGCCTAGGATGGCAACACTGCCGCCATCAAGTGGGTGTAAAGGCAGCTCGCCTGACCAGTGTGTCAGTGAGTCGTCGTGGAGAGGCCTACTAGACCGATCAATCATCTACCCAGTCCCTAGAGCAGCAGACTGCCCTGCACTGCCCGCCTTTAATTTGACTGCTGCAGCGGGACTGTCTGTGCTCTGAAGGCAAAAGAGGTGCACTGATTTACACTGACAGTCTAGAATATTTTCCTTTTTTCTTCTGATATTACCTTATATTGCCCATGGAAATGTGAAATAACATTTCTGTAGATTTGCACGTGATGGTCCAGAGAGTTGGACTTTTCTGTGTCCTAGCATGAGTCCTTGTGGCCATTACACCCAAATCCGTTTCCTGGGGCGGGTGAAGTGCACAGCTTCCCAGGGAGCAGGGCTAAGGAGCTCAGGAGGGAGTGGGGGGGGAAGGAGGGGGGGGGGGGGCGGGAGACTCACTGCGTGGAAAAATAGAAAAAGTTAAACATTCATTTGTTTCAAACAAGGAATGCATATCCTGTACACAGCCTCAGCGATTCTCTGGAGACACACGCCCTCTGCCACCCTCCCTAGCTTACCACTCTTTGTGTTGACAGAGCCTTTAAAGTGGGCGCAATATATAAGTGATGGCTCATTTAACAAGCCATTGTTTTTAAACAATATGTCCGTAACATTTCAGTGTCAAGAACTGAACATGGGTCATTTTTATTCTGAAGGTCAGCACAAAGCATCATTTAGATGACCAAATGTACGCATTGATACAGAAAAGTTTTAAACTATGTTTTTTTATTTGCATGTCTTTTTATCTGACACACCAAACCAGGATTTTTTTTAATCTCACATTTTAGTTACATATGGTGCATTCCTGCGAATGTTAACTGTCATTTTCTAGTGGCTGGTTTGGGACTTGTCCTAAATCCATCCACTCAGGACCAAAGATCTTTTAATGTTCTTAATAAGTCATCAGCTTCCTATCACACACCACATGGTTCCTCAATGTGACTTAATAGGGTTCATTGTGTGTCACCATGCAGACAGTAGTCCATGGTAAATCAATGCAGTGTTGTGTGCAGTAATAATTTATGCGCTGTCCAAGTCACCACCTTGTTGGTTATTGGCATCTATGTTGTGCTCTTCTAGGTAACAACACATATGACTATTTTTGTCTGATGTGTCCCATGTCTATAAAATAGCACACTGGAATGTTGTGTGCACGTGGCTCTGACGAGTGTGCCATACTGTGCCTGCACTTAAGCATGAAGCGATCAAAGAAGTTGCCTCAAATTGTACATCCACTGGGCCAAATGCCCTTTCTTCATTCCCACACCATGATTTTCACTAGCTGCATGCCAGCACTAACAAGAGAGGCTAATGCCAGCTCTGTTAGATAAAGCATGGGCCTGCTCTTTTTGCAGCTATAACCCACGAGGCCTGTGTAATAGTGAGGAGGTAGTGGCTGAGGAACTATGGACCCTTTACCAAGGATCAGAAGCCGGTTTCGTTTAAAATGCTTCATCAGCTTATTACTGGTTAGGCTAAAGTTTGTAAGAGGTACAATCCTTTCTGTGCATTGTTTATTGGGTGTCTCTTGCAGGGTATCATTTCCTGCCCATAGTTATAATTCACTAAAGATGTTTCTGTATTGGGGGTTGGGCATGCACACTCTGAGACCCAGCACTTCTTCATCTAAAATTCCCCACAAACAAGAAGCAAAAGAGCCCCTTGTATCTCATTGAGTTGCTGATGTTGCAGCCATTTAATGCTCACACCCAAAAACGTAAGATATCTGAATTATTATGTTATTTTATGTTATGTTAAATTGACTTATGCCACGCACTGTTACCATTAGCATGGTCTCCTGGGGCTCACATGCCACTGTAAGAAAGAGGGTGGGTTGGGTTAGTGAGGGAAGAGGGATAGGATAGAGGTTGTGCTTTTCTGTTAATGCTTGCAGAACCAGGAGAAACTGGTGTCTGTCCGTTTCGGCTTTCTAAGTGAGGTTTGATTGTGTGCACTGGCTTGTTATATCCAGAGAGTAAGGCCCAGTGTCTGGGATTGTTTGTTGTTCAAAATGTTTGTTATGTTGGATGTGTTTTTTGTGTCTTTCGTGTGTAGTTTGGCTGGCTCTTAGGGCGTGTGTGGTACTTGGGAGGTATGCGGAAGGGGAGCAGGGGTGCTTAGTACATTGGCTAACCTCAAAATTCTTCTAAGTGCAATACATTGACTACCTTCACAATTCATCTTACTGCAACACATTGGCTACCCTCTTAAATGCATCTGAATGCAACACATTGGCTACCTTCACAATTCATCTTACTGCAACACATTGGCTACCTTCACAATTCATCTTACTGCAACACATTGTCTACCTTCACAATTCATCTTACTGCAACACATTGACTACCTTCACAATTCATCTAAGTGCGACACATTGGCTACCCTCTTAAATGCATCTGAATGCAACACATTGGCTACCTTCACAATTCATCTTACTGCAACACATTGGCTACCTTCACAATTCATCTTACTGCAACACATTGTCTACCTTCACAATTCATCTTACTGCAACACATTGACTACCTTCACAATTCATCTAAGTGCGACACATTGGCTACCCTCTTAAATGCATCTGAATGCAACACATTGGCTACCTTCACAATTCATCTAAATCCAACACATTGGTTACCTTCACAATTCCTCGCATTGCAATACATTGGCTAACCTCATTGGCTACCCCCATACATTCATCTAGATGCAATACATTGGATACCCTCATAAATGTATCTAGGCGTAATAAATTGGCTACCTTCATAAATTCTATGTGCAATACATTGGCTAGCTTTGGAGAAGAATGTGGCTATACTAAATATGCACTGTATTCAATCAATGGCTATGGAATAGATGTGTGCCTAAGTTTGGAACAGTAGCTATCCTCTAGATATACACCTAACTTCAAAACAGCTGGTAGACTTTAAACACACTCCAAAATTCAAAACATCTAAATTCGGGTATGTAATTCACATTAAATAAAATAAATAAATGTCTTTGTCTCTTACCTGAAGGTTGCTGCAGACAGTTTTTGGGGCGTGGCTGAGGCGCCCCAGGTGAACAGGGCAAACAGGGATGGGAGCTGATCAAGTAAGCTGCTTTTTGCCTTATGGCCCTTGGCCAGCTGCCTGTGCAAGGCTGCTCTGGGGTAAATTCCTAAATTGCAAGTGTTCCGGTCACGTGGGGCTGTGCGGGCCTATCCGCACTGGCCTGGGCGGGCAGAGTGAGTGGGTAGAGGTGGGACAGGGGAGGCTTCAGGTCTTACAAATAGATAAACTATAGAAACAATGATGGAAGTGAGCGGCACAGGGAAAACTCAAACAAAGAGGGGGCAGAGGGAGGGCACTCACCAGCTGGTGTTTCTCACATTGCATGGGTACAGGAAGTGGAATCCTCAACGTTCAGCACAGCGATTAGTCTCTGAGGCTGGTAGAGTGTTACGGTCATGTGGGGGCTGTCCTGGCCTATACACACTGGTCTGGGTAGGCAGAGGGATTGGAGGGAGGTGGGACAGGGAAAGCTGGGGATGGGGAAAACCCAAACTGAGAGGGGGTAGAGGGAGGGCACTCACCGGCTGGTGGCCTGGGTACAGGAAATGAGATTCCTCAAGTTTCAGCACAGAGATTAGTCTCTGAGGCTGGTGGAGTGTTACAGTCACATGGGGCTGTGCTGGCCTATCTGCACTGGTCAGGGGCGGGCGGAAAGAATTGAGGGAGGAGGGGAGGCTGGGGGATTTACAAATAGATAAACTATAGAAACAATTTTGGAAGAGAGTGGGCATGGGGAAAACCCAAATAGGGGGGGTGGGAGGGCAGAGGGTGGACACTCACTGGCTAGTGTTTCTCACGTGGCCTACCATTTTGATCCTACGGTGAGTGTTTTGAACAGTGCTTTGAGCACCAAGCCATGTGTCGGTTCTGTTTTTAGAGATTCACACTTACAACCCTTTTATCACAGACTTGTTTACGAAATATAGAGGTGTCTGATCATTATTATATACGCGAAAGGCATTGTGATTTAATGCAAAGCAGACAGGAACACTCATTGGTGCTATTTGTTCCCTTTCCCTCTCTCTTAGGGGTATTTTCAAAGAGTACACTAGGAGTGTACCAGACTGTTAATCTTGGAATGATAACATACTATCAGAAATTAAGTCATATGGTTAGCCTAGTGTTACCCCTTGCAAAATACATTTCAGTTGGCATGAACAGAAAACCTACAACACAGGGCAGGAGGTCAGTGGACCTCAGACTCCGGCAGGGTGGTCACATCGCAGTGTGTCAGTACAGTCAGTTTGAAACTGCATTCCGGCAAGGCCTTCCCTAAGAGCAAGTGACAGAATAACCATTTACTTGGGAAGCAACAGCTGTGTTTTCACATTAGAATTGTTCTGTTAAGTACTTGAGTTATGATGTAATGACACGAGCCTAATTTGTATAGTCATGATTTATTGATATTGAGGAGGGGTTTTGTCACGCAGCACAGAGGTGTAGTTTGGGTGTGGTGTGTGCCAGTCAGGGGGGTGGGGCATTGTAGTGTTTCATGCTGGGCACCAAGTTGGCTAGAAATTGATTACACCTGTTGTTAAAGGGCAAGACTTTTTGCAGAGGTCGAAGTGTATGACAAGAAGTAGTGGAACTATGTTCCCTGCTGGCCGCACCCTGTACCAGATCCCTACAAACCCCATTGCCATGCCCCCTCCCACGTGCATTACAAACCCCATACCTGGGTCCCGCCTTTCCTCCATTCCACCCCCACCACTGTGAAAAGGCTGATAGAAACACAGCGAAAGAAAACGCAAAATGCATTTTAAACTACCCCCCATTGCCTTTATTCATTGTCCCCAGCAGCATGAAGCATTAAGGACCCTCCCCTTTCTAATCACCCACCATTCGACCCCTGAAGGGGCAAGCTAAAGATTAATCCCACCCCTCCCACCCAGAGGTAGACTGTGAACCCAAAGAGATCCTGGAAATCATTTTCAAAATGTCCCCACATTACACATTTTCAGCAAGCCCAACCCTTTTCCTATGAGAACATTTAGAAATAAAATAGATACACCACACAAAAGAGGGCCAGGGTTCAGAAGCCTACTGGGAAATCTACAGAGCTCCCTAAAGGCCAGTTCATCCCTGATCCCACCTACCAATTAACTGTAAGTACAGCTGTGCCTGCGGCATTTTCACTTAAATGCAAAAGAACAATTCTGATTAGTGTGGGAGCAGGGTGTAGAGAAGGAGCTAAGTACCTCCACCTCAATTACTTTGCCTATATTGCCTATCTGCTGACACCAGAAGGTGACACACGTCCAAAGCCATTTGAACTACAGATACTGAGAAGAATCGTGGAAGCAAGGTTCCCATTGAGAAAACCATACCTGCATGCAAGACAGTCTGATGGCTGTCCGAGGAATAATGAAGAGAAATGATGACGTCATATGAATATGAAGCTGACGTATAGAGAAGAGATGCAGAGCCTAAAGAATATAAGCAAGTCTATAAGGCATCAAGAAAGGATCGACACAAAGGACATCTTGGGATCAAGATGAAGAAGCTTATGTCAAAGAAGTAATGAAGATATCAAACTAGTTCAGATGTGTAAATATGCAAAGAAACGCAAGCAGATGAAGTATTCTTAAAAGGCCAGCTTTATAGTGAATAGATTGCGGCATGCAGCAACATGTACATATATATATATATATTGTAGTCAGAAAAGGATGGATGCTCTCACCACGTATAATAGCAGTGCTGAGCAAAAGAAGGAAGCTTTTTCATTTGTCGCAGTCAGAAAACAAGTGAATTACAGGAGAAAACTCTGAAAGGCAAAATTAGATGAGCCAAGAAGCCAAGGCCATATCAGACTGGGGTGAGCTGGCATTGGATAAAAATCGTGTAAAAGAACAAAGCTTCTGTTCAGAAGACATGGACGGAAACAAGAGAACGTCAGAGGTCTATTAGAAAATGGCGTTTAAATATACTGAAAGCTCAATTTCATGGTCTTTAGTCAGGAGCGGAGAAGAAATTGGAAGAGCATGACGGTCACACCTACACACAAGGGCAGAGTGTGCCTGCACTCCCCTGCATTCTTCAGTAGCAAGAGACATTTCCAAGGCCGAGTTCAAGGCCCTAGTTGACAGTCAACTGCTGAGGAGATGATCGATGGTCATGTTAATTGGTGGGAAGCTATGGTTAAGACTAGCTTATCTGTGCCTGGACGCTCACCCTGCGTGCTGCAAAGTAGGCTGGGAGGGTACCGACAGAGGTTGGAAGGTAACCAATGATAGAGGACCGCATGATCAAGGATCCTATAGTTTTATAACCAATTAGACGTTGTATATTTAGGGCCTCATCACGAGTTTGGCGGTAACCCTTAAATGCGGCGGTAGTGCTATTACCGCTGCATTTAAGGGTCTGCCAAATTACGGGTTTGGCAGATTTCCCCCCAGCTATAAGCTGGGGGGAAATCTGCCGAAAATGTCGCACTCTTACCGCTGGTGGGAAATCCGCCTGCAGTAAAATCGCAAAAAATGTCCCATTGAGCCCAATGGGGAATTCCCGAATGGGCTCAGTGGGGAATGGGCAATACCCGTTCCGCCATGCCCGTGATCCTGTGCTATTTTTACCGGGGGGTTTGGCAGTAGGGCTATTAACGCCGGCGCTAATAGCGCCGGCGTTACTGCCCAACTCGTGATGAGGCCCTTAGTGACGTTCATAGTGACACATTTTAGGGAAGGGCTTAGTTGCCCCACCTGATGTTAAGAAACCTATTACTTTACTTCACTGCCCAAACGAGTATGGATTGTATACCTAAATGATCCCTGTGGAACCTATCACACTCACCATTAGGTTTTTGTAGTTTGCCACGTAGGATGACATTAGTAATACGCAGGTTAAAGTCATCAATGATGAATATTTTCTATAAAATTGTGATTTTTTTGTAATATGTTTTGAGATAGAGATGAGGGACGTGCGCTGATGTCCGTTGTACTCCCTGTATTAGATCATTGATATTAAAACAGTTATCCTTTTGCCAACTACCTGAGTTTTTTCGATTATTGATGTTTGAATAAAATTCTGCATCCCCATCTATCTCAAGGGTATTGCTATCTCCTCTTACAGGGCTGAGAAGGAACCTCAGTTCAAGGGCTTTGACAGGGCTTGTGAATGGGCTACGTCGCAGGCAAACCCCTGCAAAGTAACCCAGCAGTTCTACTGTGTAGCTCACTGTGATGTGAGGCTGGAGCTGATTCAGCAGGTCCCATGCTCGTAAGGCGAACGTAAGAAACAAACGTCTGCTATTTAAGGCACGTAGTGCACGTTTCATCTTATTCATAAACTTAGTTTTAAAAAAAAACGTCGCGAACTGATTCTTTTTCAAATAAAATTATAGGAACAGTAAAACGTAATAAAAAGAAGTGGAGGAGCACTGCCCCCAAACACTCCCGCCCACTTCCACCACTGGGATTCGGCGCAGTCCACCCACTTTTTTCAGAGGGTGGACTCAGTACCCCCCAGCTAAAATGAGATACATTAAATGTCTTATTTGAATTTGTGCTTTAAAGCCAACCACAGGTATCGAACCACAGTTGTCAGATTGGTAGACAGAACACTTCACCACAGCACTACATAAGCTGATGAAACAATTACAAATAACTAAAGATAAAATGCCCCATTTCAGTACTGCAAGTCCCAAGAAAAACCTTTGTATTGGTTCTTGGATTTTAAAACATGCACACCTTTTAATGTTTCAAAAACACTATTAGAAGAAAATATCCTCTCTTGGTTTTGTGTGTGTGTTGATTTTATGAAAGGCAAATGCCATTCGTCCTGTGCAATTTGGGTGGTTATGCAAAACAAATTGAACGAAATGTGCATATTTCAGTTGATATGCTAATTTCCAGTGAAGTCACGTCCCATTCATTGTGTTTGTTGATGAGTTCCCCCACTTTAATTTGCAGGACTTGACCCCTGCTCGCACTTGTCCTCAGACAGTCATGCTCGACTTTCCCATTATCGTCTCAAATTCCTGCCAAGAACCTTTGACTTCTGTAGACGTCAAGGAAGAGCCAAGTGCGTTCACAAAGGTCAAGGTTGAATTCTTGCGTTTTGGAGGCGTCATATTTCGTAGCCATCATTCTGTTAACGCTGACCGGCAGCTCCTGCTAAAGAGACGTTGAACCGGTCTGGACCCAGTCCATCTTTAGCATTTGGGGGTGCCAGAATTTGTCATAGATTTCACTTTTCTGCTGTAGCTGGTTTCCTGTTGGGTTTTAGGCCATCCTAAACACAGGGCATTTCGGAAGCGTCCTCGCGCATCATGCGCCGAGTCCGTGACGCACAGCGTCCCCGGGCTATACAGCATAACGAGGCATTTACTTACACCTGTGTTTGCTCAGACCTGACCTATTTCTGAACCGTGGCTTTGAATTACATTTCAAAGATGGCGATAATAACCCTTAGCGCGAAGAGCTCACTTTGCTCGAAATACCTTCTGGAGAATGTACTGCACATTCTGGGCGTTGCCAAAAACTCAGTGCCCACGCTAATTTTAGGCCCTTGCCCCCTGGCTAAGGAATGGCTTGGCACGATGTTCCCTTAGGTTTCTGGGTACAGAAGGCCAATTAGAGGGCAGCGAGGGAGCTGGGGTCTGTGGGGGGACATTAAATGCATTTTAAGAATTACCTACTTTAGATATTACCGGTCAGCTTGTACTTTGTGCTTTGTTTTCCCTTTACAAATACTCCCCAAAACAGCAGGGGGAGGGGCAAACGAGGTTTTTGCACTTTAGGAGATCCTGGTGCTTTTGACAGGCGGAGTGGGGCTACAAAACGGGATTACCGTATGATTTTCTTGTCAGCGAGTCATTGTCTTGCCGGCCAAAACCCATTATAATCTTAGGGGGGCCTACCTTTCTTTTAGCCCCTGGTGGGATGCGTGTACTCTTCTTTGCATTAGAAAGTGCAACAAATTCATGTTAAACTGGATCTGCCAGGTTTAACAAGCACAGAGGGCGTTGCAGTCCACGGGGGAGCCCACACTGGCTGCCCGTCCTTGCAAAGAACACTATTAGGAACATGAGCCATACCTGTCTTTTGAGAGCACAAGTGGCGTTTTGTAATGTATGCCTGCTACTGTGAAACCTGCCTGAGTTGCAATGCCGGCTTATCCATTGGACTACATTGTGTGATCTTTGGCAACTAGCATTAGGTAGAAACATTGAATTGTCTGTAGTCATAACCACATCTAAACCCATGTGGGAGTACAAGAGGTTTCTGGAGGAGTGTTATGGAGAAGCCTCTCAAAGGGGTTCCATGTGAAACGTGAAACTGGTTTTGCTATAATTGTCTCTTTATGCTTCCGTTGCCTTTTTTTCCTTTTTATGCCTTCCATGCACCTTTAAGTGTTCCGTGCCCTACAGTCCCTCACTTGCCTTGTTATGCCCTGTAAGACCCTGCAAGCCTGTGAAGCCTTCTATGCCATCAAGCTTTTCAACTGCACATATGTTGGTGCCTATTAAGGCCCGGCCTGCTTTTAACTGTACCATTATGCCTTTAATTCCCCCCTTGCCTTTGATGTATCTTTTGCACTGTTCATGCCTCCTCTGCCTTTAAATGGACCGTAATGCTGTTGTATGCCACCTGGGCTTTTTAATGCACGCATTTTGCATATTCATGATTTGCATGCCTTTAATGCACCTTTCACTCCTTTTTATGCCTTCAATTTCCTAACACACCTTGTATCCCTCCCCGGCCATTATACTACCGTGTATGCCTTAAAATGGCCCCTTTTCTCACAATTCACTGTTATGCCTCTTTATGCCAGCCATGCTTTCTTGCTTTCTAAGGCGGCTTTCATTGTATCCAAAGCCCTCTTATTCACCTTTTGTGTATTGTGCACCTTCCATGAGTTTAGTGCACCCATTCATGTCTCTGAGGCCCTTTAACACACCTTAATGCTTTTTATGAATTCTATGTAGCCTCAATGCCTTTATATGCCATGTAACACCCTTTCTTTTAAATGCCTCTTTTCATGCAATGTTAGACTACATTTTCAGAGAAATCCCAAAACCAGGCAAGCTCCCACATCCAGACTCGATGAAGCACTCCGAGGCCATTGCAATGGCAAATAAGTGCTGTACAGGTGACACGCCACAGTGGATTGCATTATTAGGACATCCCACCATGTGAGACGCATGTAGGCCAAACTGCTACACATATAGGGCCTGATTCATAGAAAACAGTGCATTTTTCCAGCAAGTCTTGCGTGCCGAGAACGACCCTGCGCGACCCGTGGCACAGGTAAAAAAATGCACGCCCCGCATATTCATGGATCCAAAGGTGCATTTCTAGCCGTCACACAACTAAAAACAAACTGGGCGAGGAACACCCACAACATGCCCCCACGCACACCAAAAAGCAAGCAAAATCCCAAACCAGGCACAGCCCTCCACTTTCACCCCCGAACCCCCCATCCAGTACCCCTGCTAGAAGGTACACCCTCCCTCGCAAGTCCAGGCAGCACCCCTGCAGAAACGCGGGCCTCCCTCGTAAATTGAGGCAGCACCCCAGCAAAATCATGTGCCTTACCTCGCTAGCCAAGGCCGCGACCCTGCAAAACATGCGCCACACCTCGCAAGCCCAGGCTGCACCCCTGCAAGAACGCGCGCATTCCCTTGCAAGCCCAGGCTGCACCCCTGAGAAAACAGCAGCCCTCCCTCTCAAGCCCAAGCTGCACCCCTGTGAAAACGTGCACCTTCCCTCGCAACCCCAGGCTGCACCTCTGCGAGAGCTCATGCCTACCTCTGCAAGGCCAGGCTGCACCCCTTTGAAAACGCAAGACCTCCCTCGCAAGCCCAGGCTGCAACCCTGATAAAACCCGGGCCTCCCTTGTAAGAGGAGGCAGCACTCCTGCAAAATTGCATGCCTCACCTCGCAAGCCCAGGCTTCACCCTTGCAAAAAGTGCGCCTTCCCTTGCAAGACCAGCCTGAACCTCTGCGAGAACACGCGCCTTCCCTCACAAGTCCAGACTGCACCCCTGTGAGAACACGGGCCCTCCCTCGCAAGCACAGGCTGCACCCCTGCGAAAATGCAGGCCCTCCCTAGCAAGCCCAGGCTGTACCCCTGCGAAAATATAGGCCCTCCATCGCAAGCCCAGGCTGCACCTCTGTGAAAACGTGCACCTCACCTTGCAAGCCGAGGCTGTACCTCTGCGAAAACATGTCCCTCACTCATAAGTGGAGGCTACATCCCTTAACGAAAACGTGAGTCCATCCACTACAACCTAGGCACCCATTTTGCCGGCATACACCCCTACTGTACATCAACCACTCTAGGCCAGACACCATGCAGTAGCCCCCCCACCTCCAACACCACCCCAAACAGCCCCCTCCAGTCTGGACAACACCCACCAGCTGCCCTCACCTCTGATATCACCCTGGGCAGCCCCCCTCACCTCCGACATCACCCTAGGCAGCCCCCTCCAGTCTGGACACCACCCACCAGCCCCTCCCCAAACCTCCTTCACCTGTGACACCACCCCCAGGCAGCCCCCTCCAGTCTGGTCACCACCCACCAACCCCCCTCACTTCTGACATCTCTCCAGGTAGCCCCCTCCAGTCTGGACATCACCCACATGCCCCATCCAGTCAGGACATCACCCACCAGCCCCCCTAACCTCCGACATCACCCCGGGTAGCCCCCTCCAGTCTGGACACCACCCACCAGCCCCTCTCACCTCCGACATCACCCCAGACAGCTCCCTGACAGTACACTCCCCTCCCCACACCTTCCTCACCTGTAACACCACCCCAGGAAGCCCCCACCAGTCTGGGCACCAGCCTCCCTTACCTCCGACATCACCCCAGGCAGCCCCCTGACAGTCTCCCAGAATACCAGTGCAAGGCATGTCTGCAGCTCACCTGAAACTCTGTGGCCTGCAAGCACCATGAAGTAGACCACCAACATGTCCACCGCAAACACGATCAGCAGGAAACAGCAGAGATCCATTCAGGACTGTAGCATCTGCTGCCAGACCATAATCTGCTCACCCCATACACGTGACAAGTGAATGCAGTGCCAAGTGGCATGTGCATGTTGGCCATGGCACATTGCCAAGGCATCAAGCACACCAACTGAATGTGTGCCCACAAACAATGGCCAGGCGGGTCACAGCCTGAGCATCAGTGACCTGGGAAGAAGGGGTGGCAAAATCGATAACATGACAGCATGGCTGATGGGAGGGCAGTCAGAGAGTGCATGACTCTCTGAGACAGGAAAAGTGAGCTGCCACAACGAAAAAGCAAACATGGCTCACTAATGCATTCCAGTGGTAGAGGTGGAGCAACACATGAGAGAAGGCAGCACCAGGTAGATCCAGGTTGGCAGCCTGGTCTGATGATGATGGTGCTTACCGTCCGCGAATCTGGGGGCTCGGTGATCATTGCGTTTTCCAAATGGATTCTGCTCTGTGTGCACAGTGGGCTTTCTGCTCTGTCACGGGGTCTTTGAACCTCAGCAAACCTGGGGGTTGTCCTCAGCAGGGCAGTACCCAGCATTGCAAGAGTGGGGGGGGGGAGCTACGAAAAAAGTCCTGCTACTTCTTCCCCCAAATGCAGTGCGCGCAATTCCCTATGGTTTCATTCATGCCCCCAATCCGGCCACCCCCACCGCAATCTACTCTTTTGGTAACGTTAGTGGCCAATGGCATTTTAACAAATAACAACAAAAAAATACAACTGCAGAATCATTACAGAGGCAGGGAACTCATCTATAAAGGGGTCTGTCCGGGATCTTTAGGACAAAATGCATGCACACCTCCTACTTTGCATATAGATTGCACCAACAGAAGGGACTTAACAGAAAAGGGCATCGCAAGCAGCATTATCAGTCTTTAATACCTGGAGGCACCATGGAAATTACTTTAGAATAAACTGCCATACGTAAGCCAAGTGACAAATAACTTTGTGGTGCAAAATATCTAAATTACACTATTATTATAGAAGGAGAAACTCTATACTCATTAGGCCTTTTTATGACACCATGATATATTACCATATGCCATGACATGAATCTGAATCACTTACAGAGCTGCAGATAAGACAGAGTGCGATTAAATGATTAGACCAGGATCACACACTTTGGTTAAATGGTGAAACTGGGATGTGGAGAATTTAAGCAACTAAGCACATCTTCCCAGGTTATACGTATTTATTAAGGTTTTGCTTTGCATTTCATGTGCTTAAATAATAGTTTATTTATAGCAATGCCGTAGAAGCAAACCACATTACATAATAAACTGGTCTTTCATAGTAAACTAACTATACACTATATACATTGTCATAGAAATAAGTTGAGCAAGAAGAGTATGGCTTTAAATTTATCCTCCCCACTCCTGCATTCAAAGTTAGCCTACAGCAGGACACCTGTCCCGTTCGCAAAGTGTAAGGTGTGCTGCTGCCAGGGCAATGAGCGTGATGAGCAGGAATTGCTCAGCACACATTGCCCTGCCAGCGGGATACCTTTCCCGTTGGGCACCCTCATTGAGGTGCCCAACAGGAGAGGTGTAACACTGACAAATGTCCTGCAGCTGCTCTCCCTCGTTATGCCACTGGGCCTCGGGGATGTAATGTGCTCTGTGCGAGCGCACTGTGCACACAAGGTCTGTGTGCACAGTGCGCTCGCATTGAGCGGATTAGATCACGTACAAACGCACTGTGCAGAGTTGTTTGGCAGGGTTGGGGCAGAGGCAAGCCGGGTTCCAAGATCCAGCTAGAGATCTGATGCTGGATCTCGGATCCGGCGAGAGCCGGCCCATTAGCCAGCGCTGGCCATGCCTAGTCTTGAGCCATGTGGCTACGCTTGTCTTTGAGATTTTTCTGGACCATTGTGTCCAGCACTGTTTCTGCCTCACTTCCGTGCTTGCCTTGTTTTTCCACCTGCTGCCCCTCGCTTTGCCTTCAGTTGCATCTGCTGTGATTCTACACACCTGCTTCCTTTCTGCCTCTGGGAGAGCTCAATGCAGCTTGCCATGGAAGCTTGCTTTCAGTAGCTCTGTTCACATGTTTCCACTGTAAGGGGGCTCTGACCTCCTTAGCTCCAGGGGGGCCCTATCAGGGAAGCGATTCATCTGGTGCTGTACTGCATGCCGTCTGGTATCATACGGCCCTTAAGGGGGTCTGCCGGTATAATAAACTGGAAAAAACGTTCATTGAATTGACATCAATCTTTTAAACTAAACAAACTTTGTCTCCCGAGCAGTGCATTGCAGTAACAACACACATGGCATACCAAACGATATCACCAATAACATTACCAAAGACATAATTGAAAACATCCCTGATTGAATAATTAACGTCAGTATTAGTTACTTAGCGTCACATGTGACATCGCACTGTCTTGTACTGGGCGAGGCAGAATAAAGAAGAGCCAATCACAGGTACACTCCTCGGGCTGCAAGAATGTGGAATATGTCCAATTGTTGAGGACAAGACGTTCCGCTCTCCTGGGCAGCAGTGTTGCCAAGTGCTCTTATATAATGGCTAATCCCCCACACTAACGTGAGATGGGGTTTTAGATTCTACTAAAGACAAGGAGGCGAGTATTATGTATTACAATCTTTACTCTGAAACCACAGCAGCAAAGAAAAAACTTTTACAAACAAAAAAAGTTGTAAAGAACAGCCATTCCATGACAATACAGGAGGCTCATATTATGCAAGGTTGAAGCCCTTGCATCCCATTAGTACAACACGATCAATACAATAGTGACAATATAATAAAAATAATAGGAGAAGAAAATGTTGTAAATGTTTTCATTTGATTGATCAGCTGACCGCAAGAGTATTGCCCAAGGCTAGGATGCCCGAATAACTGTCTTATAAGGCATAGCCAAATCCACTGCAAGAAAAACAACTGGAAGATGTGCCAATTCCAGCATTCCTTACAGGCCACCAAAACCAACTGGTTAAAAGAGGGGGGGGGGACACTGAACAAAGTTTTTCTATACTAATAGGTTAGGAAAAAGCCCATCGGAGTAATAAACTCCTCTGTTGTCCAATCAAACATTTAAAACACTTAAACTCATACCATCTTTGGGAACCTAGATAGCAAAACAAAAGAAGATAAACACTTAGATCTCCTGGAGATAAAGAAAAATACCCCTTAGGGGGTGAAAGCTTTGTAGGCTCCATCCCATGCATTAAAGGAAGATATCGTATTAGAAACAGGACATGTCACATAACTACACTGGGGCACCAAGTGGGAAAGACAAATCTTCATAAAAGGTAAAATGGGAGTAAAAGGTCATTTTAGTAATCTGTAATAGGACTACCTCTCCTGAGCGGAGCTGAAGCAATAGACTTAACACACAATTATCTCCAGACATAAGTGTATACTAAGAAAGGTATGTCTTCTGGAGGCAGAAGCAGAATGGAAGAGAGGGGCCGCACCTGAAAAGATAAACCTGCCAAACCGTCAAGACGGAGACCAACAGATCTCCTGAGCTCTTGAAGATGCTACCATGACAAAAGGAAGATATTTACAAAAACCTGACCCTTAAGAGACCGAACTTGGTAAGGAGAAAAAAATAAATGTATCTTACATCCAATCGCTACCATTATAGTGATATCTGAACCCCTTTGTAGATGTGCCAGGTGCTCGGACCTTGTTCCCTCCTCCATGGTTGATAAATCCCCTAGAGGATCATAAACTAACCGAAGGAGGACCACTAAATTCCATAGTCTTAGCAAAGACTCTAAACTGCAAAGAACTGATTACTAAACAGTTAAAATGAAGTTGCTCACTAGAAGAGGACTAATCTCTATCTTAGCCAATCTGAAGAACTTTGAAGCCCCAAGCACCCTGTGCTGGCACCTGTTAAGAAGGACACTTACCAACTACTCCAAACAGGTGTTATATTAAAAATATATACACATTTATTCCAAGGCCTTTGCAATAATGACCGTAGCTAGAAATCACAATAAAACTCTAGTAAACCAACACATACCAAACCAATACAATATATATACAAATACAAACGAGTCTAAAGCGTTAGATGCACGAAATGTGTAGTCCACCTAGAAGGGGAGAAAAAACAGGCAGTGCAAAATAATGATTAGACCCAGTCCGCCTTCAGAGGCACCTAACTAAAAGGAAGTCCAAGCCCTACGAAGAGTGGAGCCTTGTGCTCAAAAGTACCTGCACACGCTGGTGCCAACGGGCAAAAAGGGGAGTCTCTTCGAGGGAATCAGGCAGTTCAGTTTGGTGCACAAATGAAGAAGAACAGAGTTCCGCGACTCAAGCGCAGCCTCCACTGTGGGCAGAAGCAGAGCGTGAGTACGGAACGGCGTGCTGTTTGACACAGCGGGGAAAAGCTATGGGCTCCTGCAGGAGGGTGACCAGTTCCTAGCTATACTACTCACCGGTCCCCGATGCAAGCAGACCCAGGCTTCTCCGCGTCAGTTTCAGTGCTGGCAGGTTCAGGGGAGCAGGGGACGTCTTGTCGTCGTGTAGATTCTGCAGCAGCAGAGTTGAGTTAAAGATGTCCCAAACGAAGTGAACCCGCACAGTTTGTTACCACAGCAGGGCAACGGAGCGGCCGTGTGTATCTCAGCCAAATGTACACTACTCACTTCAGACCTGGGAATGCCAAGTGTACGAATCGTGTGAGAGTGACAAGGACTCGAAATACAACACAACCTGACGGCGGTTACAGAGCAAGGCTCCTGGGTAGGCTGGTCAGTCTGCTGGATGGCCCAGAGACACTTCCGAAGGCTTACGTGCAGGAGATGGTGAAGATGCCGAGAATAGCTGTTCCCGCTATTCCAAGGGTCGAAGTACCAGTACAGGCCTTCTGGTTCGATCAGAGGAAGAAAGGGTTTCACAAAGCGACAGCAGTGCAGAGGAGAAGTCCTTCAGCGGGTCACCAGCGATTCCTCGGTTCAGCCTTGTGGTTGCAGGATACTTGGCTCCTGTATTCCTTTGTTCGTGAGAACTAAGGAGATCGACAGGGTAGTGGCATTTCCAGCCCCCTCTTATCCACAGTTCCCTTCACGCCAAAACGGAGGGGACCCAATGGGAGATCCGCTCATCAACATTCACACCATACGTGGTCCTATCACGGACCACAGTGGTCCCAGGCATTCACACCACCCTAGACTCTCTGGCACCCAGGATGTGTATTGGGACCAGACATCCCAGCCCACATCCTGGAGGCATACACAAGGACTGTAGAAGCCCGCGAAAGCATCAGTGTTTTGCGGGAAAGTACATGCCCAAATAAGGAAGGCCCCGGGTCGGCTCGACCTGGGGAAGGTAAAGGGAGCAAGACAGTCAGCGGACAGGACAAAGGAGCCTCGTGGTCTGGCCATTTTGGGAGCCAGGCCACCATTTTGGGCTAAGCGCGAGAAACGGGCTTAAAACGCCAAAAGGAGCTCAAAACACAAGAAACGATCGCTGCCACCATTCCCGTCCGTGATTCACTTGCACCGATCAGTTACAATCCAAAAAGAGTATCTAGGGCCTGTAGAAGGCTAGAGACCCAAGAGAGCAGTAATGTAGCTTACAGTGCCCTCTTGTGTCATGTTGCACGAAAGCTGCAACATGATAAAGAAACTACGGAAAACAGCGTTTCCCGGTACTGACTGTCTTAAGGGCATGTCAGTTTCCCCGTAAGAATGGAGCGAAAGCCCAGAGGAGTGCGGCAGAAGGCTGCACTTCTCTGGCAAAGTCTAGATCATGGTGAAAACAACAGCAAAAAGTTTAGGGGTTGCCACATGGAAGGAAAATTACCCACAATTAAGAAATCTTTCCTAACAGCACCTTATTGCAAAACAATCTCCTGTGAAAACCCAAAAGGTCTACCTGCCATGCAGGTAACTAGGAGAACCAAGTCATTAACTAAATATATATCCCAGTCCTCTGGAAATCGCACTGACAGACACCTTCTGAGATAGTTTATGTAGAGACGTTGGAACACCTTGTGATAGAGGGCCGTAATAACTTGGATGGAAGGTGAGTAGCACCCCCAGACCCCTCTATCCCACCAAAGGATATTGTGCCTTCCCAAAGGAGGAGAAAACCTCCCCCACTTATCTAAGGAAACCTTGCCACCCAGAAGAAGGCTACCCTGAGGACCACACTAAAGCCCCGCTTTACACCCTTAAAATAAATACACTCTTGTTCCTCTAACCAACCCCCTGACCGTGGAAGGGGGGCTCCGCTTAACTTAGTGAAATACCAGGAAATTGGCGCAAAGGAAAGTAAACTGACTGGAGGGAAATTCTCAGTGCGAGTCTGCACTGGTCATGAGCCAGACCTCCTGTAAAAGGAAAACGGAAACCATCAGGTGTTACTCCAAGCAGTGTAATATTATGATGCAATCTCCGCCAAGGATGGCGGGAAGGGGAATGAGGGGGGAAAGGACTTTGGGATAATTATTATGCCCCGAAATGAAAGGTTGTGAAAGAATACTGGGATCACAGTCCCTTCAAACACTGACGCCTGAGCCTCCATATGCATGTAGGGCTGACTGGCCTCTCTGGGGATCAGGGGAAGGAAAAAATTAAGCACATTGCCCATAGCAAAAATAGCACTTATATAGTGCTACGAACCCTCAGATATACGAGTGTTGCTCATCATTACTACCAATGGTGTGTGGTATGAGGAGTTCACTTATCGATCTCAACAGGATGAAAGACTGATTTAGACCTTACAAAATTAGGAACCTGCATCAGTAGGCTCTGTACAGATCTGAAAGCAAGCACTCTATTCGCTGTACTGTATTCAAAATATAAATGAAAGAAACTAAACAACTCTCTTGAGGGAACAGAATCCTGCTTGTACTCCTCGAGCAGAGGAGAAATTATAACACACCGCTAGACGATTAGCAGAAAACAGGCCAAGCCATGGGAGGAAAACCATGGGGCGGGCGCTAGAAAGATAATATTTGGTAACCCCTCCCTCTGATACCAGCAAGCGTTTCCAAACACTTAATCCAAATCAAAACATGGTTGCTCAACTTGCCTTCCAAATTGTATAATGAATGTCATAATGGGAGCAATAGTAAGGGAAACACGCACCCTCTAAAGAGAGAATCAAGTCCTGCAGCCCTCAATAGGGACATAAAAGTGCCATTTTTCTCCTCCTCATGTCGAGAGAAAACTCTGCAACTTAATCAACACGGGTACTGAGTGGAGCAAATGTTATTGGGGAAGGAAATGCCTAAGGAAAACAGACTGAGTTGTCCTGAAACTAACTAACATAAAGGGTGACAGAATTTAACTAAAAGTCGAAGGTTAACACCTGAGAGATGGCTAAAGAGGAAGGCACAACCCCCCTCCCCCACATGGGTCTGTTTACAACCATCTCCACACACTCTTTTCTTTAAAGTAATTAATGATAATTGAAAATAATATAAAAATAATATAAAATAATATAAAATGCTCAAAGAAGTGGGGTCATGCCCCCACAGGGATCTGAACACATGCCCCTTATAGAAGCTGAAGGTTACTGAGCTATCCGGGCTACTGACAATCCTGAAAACGTAAATGTGCTCCAGGCCCCTTAAATATATTGCTTAACAAAGAGTACACTGAGCAAGTGCACCTCCACTACTCACCCTAGCAGGGTGTGGGGCCAGCAGTACACAAGGTGTTCCCTCGCAGAAGAACACAGGCAAAGCCTGCCACCGAGCAGGATATGGCACACATACTGTGAAGGTAACCACCAATGTCATCTGCCGCACCAAGTTGCCGACATTAAGCGAGGAATACACTGAGAAAGTGTACCTCAAACTGCCCACCCTAGCAGGGTGTGGCAACCAGCAGTACACGAAGGAGCACCTCGCAGTAGAACCCAGGCATAGCCTGAAACCGAGCAGGTTATGGCACGCTTACAGGGAAAATAATGACATCTGCCAAATGCAGCACCTAAACAAAGCTGCCGACCTAAGGGAGGAATACACTGAGCAAGTGCACCTCAAACTGCTCACCCTAGCAGGGTGTGGCAACCAGCAATACACGAGGGAGCACCTCGCAGTAGAACCCAGGCAAAGCCAGAAACCGAGCAGGTTATGGCACGCTTACAGAGAAAATAAAGACATCTGCCATATGCAGCCCCTAAACAAAGCTGCCGACCTAAGGGAGGAATACACTGAGCAAGTGCACCTCAAACTGCTCACCCTAGCAGGGTATGGAAACCAGCAGCCCCGAAATTCTGACGCAATATACCCAAAATAGTGAGAGACATTTTGTATTTTATTGTATTTCATTTCTAAAATGTAAAGGAGATCGTACATGGTGCTCCCCTCACCTCCGCATCCGTAAGCAAAGCTGTTGCCAGGGCGCACTTGGGGTTTGAAGTGGGTGGCCCATATGTGGAAACTCTGCACTTTTTCCATAATATTTCCTTTAAAGGGAAGAACTCTTGTATCTCATTGGGTATAAATTGAAACATTTATCATACATAATTCAGCATTTAAATATGTATAGCGCTACAAACCCACAGGTATCAGAGCGCAGCTCAACCCTACCCCTGGGCCCGGGGCAGGGTATAAGAAGGGAAAAAAATTCCCATCACTCTTGTAACTTATTGTTTATAAATTGAATAATTTGCTATTCCTAATTCAGTATTTAAATACATATAGCGCCACAAACCCACAGGTACCAGAGCGCTGCTCAAACCTACCCCTGTAGCAGTGTAAAAGAAGAAGGGAAAAAACTCCCATCACTAGCCCCCCGCTGCGTCGGGAGTAAAGCAAAGCTTTTAACGCCAGCGCGTGAGGTGAACGGGGAGGGAGGGGCCGGTCGACGGTTAGCTGACAAAAACGTGTCCAATAAGTATACTTCCCGCCACGCGCCGGGCCTGAAGCGAAAGCTTCTAAAAGGGCAGCGCGACGGAGGGAAGTACAAACATCAGCCTGTGCGCGCGAGGTCTGAAGTAAAGGTTTCAAAGACCCATGCGCCACAGGTGATAGCCTTCACATAACTCACGCGTGACAGGCCTGAAGCTAAAGCTTCCAAAGGGGCCGCACGCGACTGACACAGCCAAAGGCTGTGCGCAGCTCGCACTAATCGTATGAAGGAAACATTAAAATAACATTAAAATAAATAAACACACAGAGCCCGGCTCTGCCAGGCGCCCCAACATTAAAATAAACATTAAAATAAACACACAGTGCCCGGCTCTGCGAGGCGCCCCAAACCCACGTGTGACGGGACTGAAGCTAAAGCTTCAGACAGGCCCGCACATGTCGGAACTGAAAAGCGAAATGCTAGCTTCATAAAAGGAACCATACTGCAAGAAAAAAGCATGGGCGCTCGCGACCCCTTATTTTTGTTAGACGCCACGAAGTAAGTGGCATTTCATACAATACTGCAAGAATAAATTAAAATAAGGAAACACAATTCCCAAGGTGAAAGCAGTAAAGCACATATTATATATGCTACACAAATTCATATGGCAACCACTGACTAACATGCTAGGCACAACTAAAAGGAGTGACTTAGCTGTGGTGTCAGCAGCAAAGAAAGAGGAGCTGGGTTTAGAGTAATGGATTTATATAAGGAAGGGTCCCTGCTCATTGGTCTCCTGCAGGGCATGACCTGTCCTCCATGATAGATTGGGGAGCTCCCTTACATTGACATTGAACTCTATTTAGTTCTGTTCTTTACAACTTTTTTGTTTGTAAAAGTTTTTTCTTTGCTGCTGTGGTTTCAGAGTAAAGATTGTAATGCATAATATGAGCCTCCTGTCTTGTCATAGAATTAACATTATTAGAATGATTTCATCACACTGACACTGAGATTCTTCTTGTTCAATGTACCTTTTGTTTCTGCCGATATCAGCACCCACACACTCTTGTTTTGAACTTTTTGAAAAGTCTAATTACTAGCAAGTGCTATGCATGACCCCCAGCCAATATGAATTCCAGCTATGGAGAGAGCTGGCAATCCCAGAAGATTGAGGGACGCCGAACAGACCTTGGTTTAAGCGCATGGGATCTGCAAGCTTTGGCTCGCTGTATGTGTTGGACTACAGCTCCCATAAGCCTTAGCCCCGTCAAGAGACTGGCAGAAATAGGGTTCAGCGACACAGCAGTGCTTTGGATTAAGTATTTCTTGTTGGAAGGAACAGAAACAGTATGGCTAAAACCACTCAAATCCGCACTGCTCAACACCACCTGTGGAGTTCCACAAGGCTCCATGTTATCCTCGGTACTCTTAAACATCTGTATGACGCCACGAATCAACCTCATCAAAAGACACGGCTTCACATGCTACAACTATGCAGATGATATCATTTACACAATCGGCGATAAACAAGAGGAGAACCCAACACTAACAGACTGTCTCAAAGAACTCTACCAATGGATGAAAATTATAAACCTGATAATTAACTTGGACAGATGCAAATCATGATTACACCTTGCAACCTAGGAAACAACCAGTACATCTTTGGCCCATAGAACTGGCAACGCCACCCACATCGTCCAAAGTAGTCAAGGAATCCTAATGGACAACGATTTAAAACTAGAACCTCAAGTAAATGCGATAATTAAGAAATGCTTCTTGCATCTTCACACAATCAAAAAGATTCTACCCTTTCTCTCTTTCACACGAAAAACACTGGCCATCCTCTCCCTCATCATGGCCAGGATTAACGATGCCGCCAGCATATACTTCTGAATGCCAGACTGGTAACGAATACAGAATGCAGCTGCCCGACTTCTCCTCAAAGTCTCACAAAGAGGCCCCATCACACCAGAGCTAAGAATGCTAAACTTACTCACAGTCAAAAAATGAATCACCTTCAAAACAATGTGCATAACACACAGAGCAATCCACAGCCAAGGAGCACATGATCAGCAGGAAGCAGCGGAGAACCATCCAGGACTGGAGCATCTACTGCCAGATCATAATCTGCCCACCCCTTAGACATGTGACAAGTGAATGCAATGCCAAGTGGCATGTGCATGTTGGCCATGGCACATTGCCTAGGCAGCAAAGCACACCATATGAATGTGGCCCATGAAGTAAACCTACTCAAATATTTGTCAGATCCACAAACAATGGCCAGGCGCATCACAGTGTGAGCATCAGTGACCTGGGTGGAAGGGGTTGCAACATCCCTGTCACGCTACGATAACATGACAGGTCCATGCATGGGTGATGGGAGGGCAGTCAGAGAGTGCATGACTCACTGAGACAGGAAAAGTATGCTACCACACCAAAAGAGCAAACATGACTCACTAATGCATTCCAGTGGTAGAGGTGGAGCAACACATCGCTGTTGTGTGTGTCTGTGTATGAAATGGGAGTGGCAAAAAAATGACAAACTAATGTGCAAGTGACTTAACCAGGCCACCCGTCCACACTGACCCCACCACCCAATGCAGCAACCACAATGCTAAAGAAACTGCACACTCTATAGAGTGTGTGAACATACACATTCCTAAGCATTTGCAAAGGGTACACATGAACTAAAGTGGACTTGAAATGAAAACAAAGTTCAACTCTGTAAACACACAGGAACATGTGGCATGACATCCACAATCATATCCAAACAAAAATCAATAGACACATATGCACATCACTGCAACCATACATGGATGTAGATCATCATACATACACCCGAACCCTACACCACAAGCACAATGATGCCAAAGACACATAGATGCAGCACATGTAAAAGCAATTTCAAACATCATGTGCATCCCCCAGTTGAATGAGGTACCCGCCCCCACGTATTTTGCACTAGTCAATCCGTCCACCTGCAACCATCACAGCAACAGCCACACACACACAGGCATGCAACAACACACATGACCTGCAATGGAGAAAAGCACTGGCTGAAATGTCTACATTGAAAGTTGCAGACACACAAATGAACTGCATGAAGCATGGAATGCAACCATAATGAATTTGTATTTACAAAAACAAAGTTATTTAAAAAAATGAAAATGAAGGTCCAAGTCGTCCATGTGCATATAAAATAAATACAAATAGCCTTAGACTTAAAGAACTATATACAGGAAAACCAGGGAAGGAAAGTCATAGTAGTCAGGGGGAAAAAAAGGAAAACAAGAAATGAAAACTACACCTAAACAACTATACACAAAGGCAGCAGCCTAGTCCGCATCCCCAATATGAACCAAGCTGTCCATCAGGGCTGAGTCGCATGCCACATCCTCCTCCATCAGGCGGCCACCCGTAGACTCCCAGAGGGTTTACAGAGTGGAAAGCATTTGTTGTTCAGTCGCCCGCACCACCCTGCACGTGGCCTCCACGATGGCACCCCGCCTCCTTGCTCGATGCAGCGCAACCTCAGTCTTGGCCACCATCACCCTTGCTTCCCATGCCCGCTGCCATCAGCCCCCTCTCATAGCCTCTGAACATGGAAGACATAGCCCAAATCGCAGCCACGTGTTCCTACTGCCCCAATGGTGCAACCTGCCTTCCTGGTGTTGTATGCCCTGTGACTGTACGCCTCCTCCTTGTCGCCACCTGCTGCCGCTGTGCACGATGCACGCTGCATTGGTACGCCCTCTGACTTGATGATGATTGTGGGGGGCGTACTGCACATGTACTGCTCCTAGGTGCCTGCTGTCCCTCCATTGCATGTGACCTTGACAGTGCCTGGGTAGGCACAGTGACCAACTCAGCTGCTGTGCCTGGGTCTTCCACCTTGGGCAGGGAAGGGATGTGAGCTCCACCAGACGGGGCGTTGTGGGTAGGACTGGTGCACAGGGGGCCCTGTTGGTATGTTGGCCGGAAGAGCACATAGGAGGAAGACAAGGAGGTGGTTGCAGCAGTGAACAGCCCATGGTTTCCACCAGGGAACAGGCCTGCTGCAAGCAAGGCCACGAGGCGGTATAGCTCATTGTGATGATGGGCAAGCAGACTACAAGTAGCCTGCCCATCATCACGAACGACACCTGTCCCCCTCATCAACCCGGCCAGCAGGAGCAGCATATGATCCCAGATGGACACACCAGATGGTAAGGGGGTGTTGGTCAGGGTGGAGACACCAGTCAACAAGGGGGTGTCGGTATGGGTGGAGGCATCATGGTAGGCGCACACTGCTGCATTCAATGGCCCATGGACAGGATTTTGCACAGGTACCTCCATGGTGGCCTGCACAGCCTCATGCCTCTGGGACAAGACTGCTCAAGCATGCCCATCTATCACATCAAACTACATGCCACTGTCACAACCAATCAATTGCATATGCTATACACACATGCATCAATTGCACATGCACACGTGAGCATGCCATAGCACCAAGCACATACACATGAGCATCATGTATGCACATGACGTTGGTAACACTACCTCAACTGGCACATTTGCCATCTTGGCACGTCTCAGACACAAGTAACATTGCATTTGTACGGTCTGCAAGAAAGCCCTACAACACACAGTGCAAGTAACAGTACATTTCAAAACTGCAGGTGTCTCAATGCACACATGAGGAGCAAAGTCTGGGGCATGCATGCAAACATCCATCTCAGAATACTTGCTGCAAGCCTAAGGCGGTCACTGACAACATGCAGGCACATGCAGAAGACACATGCACCATAGAGTTGTGCACCTCATGCCTACTCACCAGTCAACTCCAGACATTGTAATTTTGCAGACCTGGGAATGCAGCACCAGGTAGAACGTCTCCAGGACCCGCATGTTGTTGCTCGACAGCCTGCACCTGAATGCACGGTGCCCCTCTGCGGTAGCACTGGCCTTGATGTAGCGCAGGGACTTGCCGTGAGCCCTGGATTACAGATCCTATCAGTGGTCTTGAATGTGCGGACTGCCACCCCCTCCGCGTTGATGGCATCTGTGATCTCGTCCCAGATCTGCTGACTTCCTTCCTTTCCTTGCCGCGTTGCATCACTGGGTTGAAGAGGATGTCATGGTCCTCCAGGATCTTCACCATCAGCATGTCAAGTTGACTGGTGTTGAAGTTGACAGCCCTCTGCCTCGCTGCCATGGGGTTGGCACTCTCGTCAGATGATGATGGTGCTTACCGAGCCCGCAAATCTAGGGGCTCGGTGATCATTGCGTTTTCCAAATGGGCTCTGTGCACAGTGGGCTTTCTGCTCTGTCCCAGGGTCTTTGATCCTCGGTGAACCTGGGGGGTGTCCTCAGCAGGGCAGTATCCAGCATTGTGGGGCGAGGGGAGCTACGAAAAAAAGTCCTGCTACTTCTTCCCCCAAATGCAGTGCGCGCAATTCCATATGGTTTCTTTCGTGCCCCCAAACCGGCCAACCCCGCCCCAATCTACTCTTTTGGTAACACTAGTGGCCGATGGCATTTTAACAAATAACAAAAAAAATAAAACTGCAGAATCATTACTGTTGCAGGAAACTCATCTATAAAGGGCTCTGTCTGGGCTCTCAGGGGCAATATACATGCAAAGCTCTTAATTTGCATATGGATTGCACCAACAGAAGTGACTTCACTGAACATTGCAAGGAGCATTATCAGTCTTTAATACCTGGAGGCACCATGGAAATGACTTTAGAATAAGTTGCCATAAGTAAGCCAAGTGACAAATAACTTTTTTGGTGCAAAATATCTAAATTACACTATTATTATATAAGGAGCAACTTTATACTAATTAGGCTTTTTTTTTATAACAGCATGATATATTAACATATGCTATGACATGAATCAGAATCACTTACAGAGCTGCAGATAAGACAGAGTGTGATTAATTGATTAGCCCAGGATCACACACTTTGGTTAAATGGCTAAAACGGGATGTGGAGAATTTAAGCAACTTAGCACATCTTCCCAGGTTTAGTTGATGTACGTATTTATTAAGGTTTTGTTTTGCATTTCATGTGCTTAAATAATACTTTATTTATAGCAATGACTTAGAAGCAAACCACATTACATATTAACTGGCCTTTCATAGTAAACTAAATATACACTATATACATTGTCATAGAAATAAGTTGAGCAATAAGAGTATGGCTTTAAATGTATCCTCGCCCCTCCTGCATTCAAAGTTTGCCTACAGCAGGACACATGTCCTGTTCGCAAAGTGTAAGGTGTCCTGCAGCCAGGTCAGTGAGCGTGCTGAGTAGGAATTGCTCAGCACACGTTGCCCTGCTAGCGGGATACCTTTCCCGTTGAGCACCCTCATTGAGGTGCCCAACAGGAGAGGTGTAACACTGACAAATGTCCCGCAGCTGCTCTCCCACTGAAAAAGCTACGGGCTACTGCAGGAGGGCTACCAGTTCCTAGCGTTGCTACTCACCGGTCCCCGATGCAGGCAGACCCAGGCCTCTCCTCGTCAGTTTCAGTGCTGGCAGGTTCAGATACGAGCAGGGGACGTCTCGGCGTCGTGTAGATTCCGCGGCAGCAGAAGTTAGAGTTGAGGATGTCCCAAACGCAGTGCACCCGCACAGGTTGTTACCACAGCAGGGCAACGAAGCGGCCGTGAGTATTTCAGCCCAATGTACACTTCTCACTTCAGACCTGGGAATGCCAAGTGTACGAATCATATGAGAGTGCTAAGGACTCGGAATACAACACAACCTGACGGCGGTAACAGAGCAAGACTCCTGTGTAGGCTGGTCAGTCCACTGGATGGCCCAGAGACGCTTCCGAAGGCTTACATTAAGGAGATGATGAAGATGCCGAGAATAGTTGTTCCCACTATTCCATAGGGTCGAAGTACCAGGACAGGCCTTCTCGTTCGATCAGAGGCAGAATGGTTTCACAGGGCGACAGCAGTGCAGAGGAGCAGTCCTTCAGCGGGTCACCAGCGATTCCTCGGTTCAGCCTCTTAGTTGCAGGATACTTGGCTCCTGTATCCTTCGTTCGTGAGAACTCAGGAGATCGACATGGTAGTGGTGTTTCCAGCTTCCTCTTATCCAGAGTTCCCTTCGCTCCAAAACAGAGAGGACCCAATGGGAGATCTGTTCACAAAACACTCACACCATACGTGGACCTATCACGGACCACGGTGGTCCCAGGCATTCAAGACACACTAGACTCTCTGGCACCCAGGATGTGTATTGGGACCAGACATCCCAGCCCACATCCTGGAGGCACACACAAGGCCTGTAGAAGCCCGCGAAAGCATCTGTGTTTCGCGGGAAAGTACATGCCCAAATAAGGAAGTCCCCGGGTCGGCTCGACCTGGGGAAGGTGAAGGGGGCAATACGGTCAGTGGGCAGGACAAAGAGCCTCGTGGTCTGGCCATTTTGGGAGCCAGGCCACCATTTTGGGCTAAGCGCGAGAAACGCGCTTAAACAGCCAAAAGGAGCACAAAACACAAAGAAACGATCGCTGCCACCAGTCCCGTCCGTGATTCACTTGCATTGTTTGTTAACAATTCAAAGAGAGTGTCTAAGGCCTGTAGAGTAACTAGAGACCCAAGAGAGCAGTAATTTAGCTTACAGTGCCCTCTTGTGTCATGTTGCGCGAAAGCTGCAACATGATAAAATAACTACGGAAAACAACGTTTCCCGGTATTGACTGTCCTAAGGGCATGTCAGTTTCCCTGTAAGAATGGAGCGAAAGCCCAGAGGAGTGCGACGGAAGGCTGCACTTCTCTGGCAAAGTCTAGATCAGGGTGACAACAACAGCAAAAAAGTTTAGGGGTTGCCACATGGAAGGAAAATTACCTACAATTAAGAAATCTTTCCTAACACTCACCCTTCCCAGACTATGGACAGGGGGAACTAATTCACCCCTGGATGAGTCTCTTGTTCAGGTCGGTTAAACATTCTGGACAACCCATCAGCATTGCTATGTTGGACACCTGGCCTATGCTCAATACTGAAGTCAAAGCCTTGTAGACTTATGGACCACCTAAGCAACTTTGGATTCTCTCCCTTCATGTTCATCAGCCTCTTTAAGGGCTTATGGTCAGTTTCCACAGTGAAGTGGGTCCCATAGAGGTAGGGCCTCAGCTTCCGTAGGGCCCACACAACAGAGAAACATTCTTTCTCCACTGTGGACCATCTGAGCTCTCTGTCCTTAAGCTGGCGACTAATGAAACCAATAGGGTGTTCCTTACCCTTCTCATCTACTTGCGATAGTACAGCTCCTATCCCAGTGTCAGAGGCGTCTGTCTGCACAATAAAAGGTCTTCGATAATCAGGGGCCCTGAGGACAGGGGCCTGGCACAAGGAGTCTTTTAAGCCGTTGAAGGGCTTCTTACACTCGTCGGTCCAAGTTACCTTCTTGGGTCCCTTCAGAGTGGTGAGGGCAGTCAGAGGGGCAGCTATGGTGCCATAGTCTGCCATGAAGTTGCGGTAATACCCTGTGAGTCCTAAGAAGGCTCTCACTTGGGTCAGTGTAGTGGGGGTAGGCCAGTCTTGTACTGCTTGTGCTTTACTGGGTAGAGGCTGTATCCTCCCTCCACCTACTTCATGTCCAAGGTAAACCACTGAGCCTTGTCCAATCTGGCATTTGCTAGCCTTTATGGTCAAGTGTGCTTTCTGAAGAGCCTGTAGCACAAACCCGAGGTGTTTCACATGGTCTTCCCAGGTGGCGCTGAAAACTGCTATATCATCCAGATATGCAAGACAGAATTCATCCAACCCATTCAACACATGATTCACAAGCCTCTGAAAAGTGGCAGGTGCATTCTTCAACCCGAACGGCATTGCCCTGAATTGGTAAAGGCCGTCTGGAGTGGAAAACGCTGTCTTCTCCTTGGCATGTTCTGCTAAGGCTATTTGCCAATAGCCCGCAGTGAGGTCAAACATGCTGAGGTACTTGGAGGCACCCAAGGTATCCACCAGCTCATCTGTTCGAGGCAAGGGGCGTGCATCTGTCTTGGTGACAGCATTCAGAGCCCTGTAATCCACACAGAACCTCAATTCAGAAGTGCCTGCTTTTGGAACCAAAACCACAGGGCTGGACCAAGGACTACTAGAGGGTTCAATCACCCCAAGATCTAACATTTTGTTGACCTCTGTCTTAATGTAAGACCGTACTTTGTCTGACATCCTGTATCCTCTACTTTTAGTAGGAACGCTGTCTCCTGTGTCTATGTTATGTTTGCACCAAGGTGTCAAACCAGTGGACTGCGAAAACAGGGGTGAAAATTGCCTAAGCAAACTTTTCACCTCAGCCTGCTGATCAGAAGTCAGGTGAGGGGCCACTCGGATACCCTCAAATGAGCTATCTGAAGGACCGCTTTGGAACAGGTGGGGAGAGGTTCAGACTCCTCTTCCTCAACATCTGAAGCCAGTAGCAGTGCTGCGATTTCGACTCTTGGGACGAAAGCCTTCAGCCTATTTACGTGGAGCACTTTTGGAGCCTGTCCAGGCCTTCCAAGGTCCACTAAATAGTTAACCTTACCCAGGGGCTCCACCACTGTGTAAGGGCCTGACCATTTTCCTGTAAAGCTCTAGGCCTTATGGGATTCATGATCAGGACTTGCTGACCAGGTGTAAAGTTGATGAGGGAAGCTTTCTGATCGTACCAATGTTTCACCAGCGCTTGTCCTGCCTTCAACTTGTCACTAGCCAGACCCATCAGAAGTACCATCCGTTTTCTGAGCCCTAACGCATAGTCGACTACGTTGGTAGTAATAGGGGGAGTGGGCATCTCCCATCCCTCCTTGACTATGGCTAAGGGTCCCCGTACAGGGTTACCAAACAGAAGTTCGAAGGGGCTGAAGCCAACACCCTCCTGTGGTACCTCTCGGTAGGCAAACAGTAAGCATGGTAAAAGAAGATCCCATTTTCTTCTCTGAGGTTCTTCCAGAGCCCCAATCATGCTATTTAATGTTCTGTTGAAACGTTCCACCAGACCATTGGTCTGGGGGTGGTATGCAGAAGAGAACTTGTAGATGACCCCACATTCTTTCCACATAGCCTGCATATACTTTGACATAAAGTTGCTGCCTCTGTCAGACACAAATTCTTTAGGGAAGCCAACCCTAGTAAAGATGCCAAGTAATGCTTTTGCAACTAACTTGGCAGTTACAGTTTTCAATGGGATGGCCTCAGGATATCTGGTAGCATAGTCGACTAGCACGAGGATAAACCTATTGCCTGAGGATGTTTGCGGGTCGAGGCGACCAACAATGTCGATCCCTACCCTTTCGAATTGGTATTCCCACAACTGGGAGTGGTACCAATGGAGCTTGGATGGTTGAGCCACTCTTACCAGATAACTGGCAGGAGGCACAACTCATACAGTGACTTTCTACTTGCACCCCCATCTTGGGCCAGTAGAAGTGCATGGATAACCTTTGCTAGGTCCTCTTAATACCAAGGTGACCAGCAAGGGGCACTTCATGCGCCAGCTGCAGGAGGAAGGGTCTTACAGCAAGGGGAACCACCAACCTCCTATGGTCTCCTTCTGTAGACTCTGTGGGCTCACTATACAGGAGTCCACCTTCCCAATAAATCCGATGCTTCCCAGGAGGTTCACCCTTAAGCTTGGAGCAGGCCTGTCTCCTTAGGCCTTCCAGAGATGGGCACTCACGTTGGCCTCTACTGAATTCTTCCCTGTCAGGACCACCTTCTACTAACAAGTCTTTTAGTTCAGGATGGTCATTGGGGTCAAATACTTCAGGTATCGCCACCTCCTCGTCAGGTCCGGGCGATTGACCAACTTCCTCCACCGCAGTGGTAGGTGAGTTTGGGGGAATATTTTCTTTCCTTCGTTTTGATTTTCTGACTCCTTTAGCCTTGGGTTTCCCCTTTGGCTGGCGCAGCGCATTGGTCTTGGCCAATGCTGCCGTGTTGGAGACCGTGTGCAGGGTCTGTCAGCAGTGTCTCCTACGAGCCCTAAAGCTCTGAGATTGTTGCCCAACAAGACCTTTCCTGGGACGTTTCTCTGAATGCTCACTGGAATCCTGACTGCTGTACCATTTAAAGTAAGATTTACAGGTATTACTGGAAACATGCGAGGTGGGCCGTCAGCCAACTTAGTGGGCATCAGAGCAGCTCTGGCAACTTCCTCTGAGTCTACCAAGGTAGAATCCACTACAGTTCGACTGCACCCACTATCCCTAAGAGCTGGAGTATCTACTCCATTGATCAGCACACTGCCTTTAAAGTAGTGCTTGGTATTATCTGGAATCCTAGCATAAGCCTCTGCGACTTTAGGCTCCCAGGAACCCATGGAAACTAAAACTACCTCAGCTTCTATCCCACTGGGGAAGGAGTCTGAGGAGAAGGATGCTCCTGTAATCTCTTCTTCCTCGTAGGAGGAGAAGGCCAGATTAGCGGAGTGGACCCCTAAAGGTTTAACCTTACACCGGGGATCCCCCTTCACGTCGTCAGTTGCTCCACAAGCAAAACAAGGTCCATTGGGTCTGTTTACATAGGGAGGCTTATTGCAACCAGAGTTCTGTTTCGGAGGCCGACCTCCACTACCCTGTGAGTTCTCTTGTGTCTTACCCTTATTTTTCTTTTTGTGGCCCTTTTGAGAAGAAGATTTGTCAGATTCTCTACCCTCCTTATCTTTGGACTTTTTCCCTTCCTCCTGCTTACCAGGATGAGTTTTTTCCTAATGGGACACTCAATGTGACACCCATAAATCTGCTGCAATGGCAAGCTTCTTAGGATCTATCTCCTTTGAATCTGCCAAATGCTGCTTAAGCTCCGGGGAAGAAGATGCAAAAATATGTTCCAGCATGACAAGACTTATCATGCCTTCAAAGGTAGAACCCTTATAACCTTCGACCCAGCCAGTCAAGTTTTTTAAGGATTCGGTTACATAAGATACCCAAGTACAACCTTCTTTTTTCTTATACTCTCGGAATCGTTTTAAATATTGGGCAGGTGTCTTTCCAAACTTTAAAATGAGAGTTTGCTTCAACATTGCAAAATCCGCTCGCTCAGCCTTCGACATTTCCATAATGGCACTACAGCCAGAATGGGGCAGTCTGCTGAGTAACCAGGCAATCTTATCAGCATTGTCAACTTGTTGAACTTCACATGCATACTCAAACATATTCAGCCAGTCCATAATGTCATTCTTTTCCTCATACACACTGAGCAGATCTTTTGGAAACCGTGGATGAGAGGAGGCCCCAGACCCATGTCCAGGACCCTTGGATCCATTTGCAACCTGAAGCTTGGCCAGTTCCAACTGGTGATCCCTGTCTTTCTGTTTTTCTGCCTGTTCGATTTTTAGCTTGGCCATACTGAAATCAAGCTCCTTCTGCCTAAACAGCAGCTCTTACTTCTTGAATTCAAGCATGGCCTCCCCATCGACACTGGCAGAGAAAACATTAGACATCTCATCCTCCCTGTCCTCATGGTCGCGGTGGACCAGTGCAGCGGCAGAACCGTCGGTTCTACCAGTGAGAGCAGCCCCACCTCCTTCTGCACTGTCCTTGGAAGTTATAGCGTCAAGCTGAGCTTCTTGCCACGCCACGATTCTTTGGATCATTTCCAATTTGGTGCCTTGAGAGGAGACACCTCTCTCCGCACACTTCTTTTTCAATGTTTCGGATTTAGAAGCATTTAAAGTTAACAAGGTATTTGTTTCCATACTGTTAGATAGGACTATGGCCTTTTAAAAGTTATACTACGACAATTCACTACGTGTCCTGGTAGGAATAACTTGAAATGCCTTCCCTCGTGTGCAACACTGGTTACCTTCAGTCGTATCCCACCGCTGTACACCAATTTGTTAAGATGGATTTCTGAACTCTGTCCTGGAGGGGCAGAGGTTCAGAAGGCCAGCCTAGTTTCTTGGAACAGGGTAACCTCTGGACAAGCCAGACCAATCAAGGTAGCGATCGCAGCGGTCAAGACTAGGTCTCAAGAGGGGTGAGGGTGACTGAAAGCCCGCAATGAGCACACAAAGCAAGGACGCTTACAAATTACTCCAAGCAGGTATTATATTAAAAATATAGACACATTTATTACAAGGCCTTTGTAATATTGACCATAGCAAAGAATCACGATAAAACTCAAGTAAACCAACACATCACAATCAAATACAATATATATACAATTACCGAAGGGTCTAAAGAGTTTGAAGCACAAAATATGCAGATCACCTAGATGGGGAGGAAAACAGGCAGTGCAAGTAATCGTTTAGAGCCAGTTCGCCTTCAGGGGCACCTAACTAGAAGGAAGTCCGAGCCCTACGAAGAGTGGAGTCTTGTGCTCAAAAGTACGTGCACACGCTGGTGCCAATGGGCCAAGGGGAGTCTCTTCAAGGAAGTCAGGCAGTTCAGAGTGGTGAACCAAGGAGGGCGAACAGATCTCCGCTACTCAAGCGCGGCCTCCACTTGCGGGCAGAAGCAGAGCGCGAGTGCGAAAATGGTGTGCTGTTTAACACAGCGAGGAAAAGCTACGGGCTACTGCAGGAGGGCGACCAGTTCCTAGCGTTGCTACTCACTGGTCCTCGATGCAGGCAGACCCAGGCTTCTCCGCGTCAGTTTCAGTGCTGGCAGGTTCAGATACGAGCAGGGGACGTCTCAGTGTCGTGCAGATTCCGCGGCAGCAGAAGTTAGAGTTGAGGATGTCCCAAACGCAGTGAACCCACACAGGTTGTTACCACAGCAGGGCAACGAAGTGGCCGTGTCTATTTCAGCCCAATGTACACTTCTCACTTCAGACCTGGGAATGCCAAGTGTACGAATCGTGTGAGAGTGCTAAGGACTCGGAAGACAACACAACCTGACGGCGGTAACAGAGCAAGACTCCTGTGTAGGCTGGTCAGTCCACTGGATGGCCCAGAGACGCTTCCGAAGGCTTACGTGCAGGAGATGATGAAGATGCCGAGAATAGTTGTTCCCACTATTCCAAAGGGTCGAAGTACCAGTACAGGCCTTCTCGTTCGATCAGAGGCAGAATGGTTTCACAGGGCGACAGCAGTGCAGAGGAGCAGTCCTTCAGCGGGTCACCAGCGATTCCTCGGCTCAGCCTCTTAGTTTCAGAATACTTGGTTCCTGTATCCATCGTTCGTGAGAACTCAGGAGATCGACATGGTAGTGGTGTTTCCAGCCTCCTCTTATCCAGAGTTCCCTTCGCGCCAAAATGGAGAGGACCCAATGGGAGATCTGCTCACAAAACACTCACACCATCTACCTATCACGGACCACGGTGGTCCCAGGCATTCAAGACACACTAGACTCTCTGGCACCCAGGATGTGTATTGGGACCAGACATCCCAGCCCACATCCTGGAGGCACACACAAGGCCTGTAGAAGCCTGCGAAAGCATCTGTGTTTCACGGGAAAGTACATGCCCAAATAAGGAAGGCCCCAGGTCGGCTCGACCTGGGGAAGGTGAAGGGGGCAAGACGGTCAGCATGCAGGACAAAGAGCCTCATGGTCTGGCCATTTTGGGAGCAAGGCCACCATTTTGGGCTAAGCGCGAGAAACGCTCTTAAACAGCCAAAAGGAGCTCAAAACACAAAGAAACGATCGCTGCCACCAGTCCTGTCCGTGATTCACTTGCACCATTCGTTAACAATCCAAAGAGAGTGTCTAGGGCCTGTAGAGCGACTAGAGACCCAAGAGAGCAGTAACTTAGCTTACCGTGCCCTCTTGTGTCATGTTGCGCAAAAGCTGCAACATGATAAAAGAACTACGGAAAACAACGTTTCCCGGTACTGACTGTTTTAAGGGCATGTCAGTTTCCCCGTAAGAATGGTGCGAAAGCCCAGAGGAGTGCGGCGGAAGGCTGCGCTTCTCTGGCAAAGTCTAGATCAGGGTGAAAACAACAGCAAAAAGTTTAGGGGTTGCCACATGGAAGGAAAATTACCTACAATTAAGAAATCTTTCCTAACAGGGCTCTGACCTCCTTAGCTCCAGGGGGGTCCTATCAGGGAAGCAATTAAACTGGTTCTGTACTGCATGCTGTCTGGTATCACACGACCCCTTAAAACGGTCTGCCGGTTAATAAACCAGAAAAAAACTTTAGTTGAATTGACATTAATCTTTTAAACTGAACAAACTCTGTCTCCCGAGCAGTGCATTGCAGTATCAACACACATGGCATACCAAACGATATCACCAATAACATTACCAAAGACATAATTGAAAACATCACTGATCGAATGATTCACGCCATCACCTGAGTATTAGTTACTTAGTGTCACATGTTACATCGCACTGTCTAGTACTGGGCGAGGCAGAATGAAAAAGAGGCAATCACAGGTACACACCTCGGGCTGCAAGAATGTGGAATATGTCCAATTGGTGAGGACAAGACGTTCCGCTCTCCTGGGTAGCAATGTTGCCAAGTGCTCTTATATAATTAACATTATTAGAATGATTTCATCACACTGACACTGAGATTCTTCTTGCTCAATTTTGTTTCTGCAGATATCAGCACCCACACACTCTTGTTTTGAACTTATTGGAAAGCCTAATTACTAGCAAGTGCTATGCATGACTCCCAGCCAATATGAATTCCAGCTGTGGAGAGTGCTGGCAATCCTAGAAGATTGAGGGACGCCGAACAGACCTTGGATTAAGCGCATGGGATCTGCAAGCTTTGGCTCGCTGTATGTGTTGGACTTCAGCTCCCATCAGCCTTAGCCCCGTCAAGAGACTGGCAGAAATAGGGATCAGCGACACGGCGGTGCTTTAGATTAAGTATTTCTTGGCCGAAGGAACAGAAACATTATGGCTAAAGCCACTCAAATCCACACTGCTCAACACCACCTGTGGAGTTCCCCAAGGCTCCTTGTTATCGTCGCTACTTTTCAACATCTAAATGACGCCACTAATCAACCTCATCAAAAGACCCGGCTTCAGATGCTACAACTATGCAGATGATATCATTTACACAATCGGCGATAAACAAGGGGAGAACCCAATGCTAACAGACTGTCTCAAAGAACTCTACCAATCTATGAACATTAATAACCTCATAATTAACCTGGACAGATGGAAATCATGATTACACCTTGCAACCTAGGAAACAACCAGTACATCCTTGGCCCACAGAACTGGCAACGCCACCCACACCGTCCAAAGTAGTCAAGGAATCCTAATGGACAACGAGTTAAAACTAGAACCTCAAGTAAATGCGATAATTAAGAAATGCTTCTTGCATCTTCACACAGTCAAAGCATTCTACCCTTCCTTTCTATCACATTCAAAATACTGGCTATCATCTCCCTCATCATGGCCAGGATTAACTATGCCAACAGCGTATACCTTGGAATGGTGGACTAGTAACAAATATAGAATGCAGCTGCCAAACTTCTCCCCAAACTCTCACGAAGAGGCCGCATCACACCAGCGCTAAGAATGCTAAATTGACTCACAGTCAAAATGAATCACCTTCAAAACAATGTGCATAACACACACAGCAATCCAAAGCCAAGGAGCTGAATTTATACAAAAGAAAATCACCATCTAGGAGATGACAAGAACACTTAGATTCAGCAACAACCCTTGCCTAGAACCTAAACAAGACCCAAGGAAAACACTTGGTGGATCAGCATTCTCTTTGATAGCCATAAAACTTCGGAACTCCCTCCCCAGAGAAATATGAACTATGGAGAACCATCTAAAATTCAAAAAACTTCTAAAAACCTGGCTCTTCAGCTCTGAATGGGATAAAAATGACTGAACAACACCCACGACCATGAAACTAACACACAACAGAAAAGGAGTGGGGTGTAGGCCGGACCAGAGTGGAGGGCACGGGAGACGAGGAGCATCTAACTGGGAAGGGTTGTTGGAGACGTGAAGTGTATCTCATCCTGATAAATGGCCAAAGGTGGAAATTGGAACACCAATAGTGTGAATGTGGCTGGATGCAGAATCCGTGCAGCTCACTGTCTGACCGAGAGGCAAAGGGAGAGGCAAAGGGAACACATCACTCCTGGAGAAACTTGTGGGGGTATAATCGCTTCACATTTGAATGCATAACAGGGGAAGGGTTTTGGGTCACACTTAATCAGAACAGCGGGGGTAGGAAATGTACTGCCACTAACAAAACGTATTAAAAACCCACCCTTTTGTATACAACTTCTTAAACTCTGAACTAAACACAACCATACCTCTACCACACCACAAACCTCACATACTTCACAAAACTGCAACAATGAAACAATCCAGACATAATCTCGCCCAACACCACATGGTGACTACCGACCGAAAAACACACCCATGCTCAGTGACTGGTTGCTCCGAACTGAAGCTGCCAACAGCACGTCACAGCTCTCTTGCACTGTTTTCCGATCAGTACCACTAACATACCGGCAACAGTGTGCGGTGCAAGAACCTTTAACATAACAACATAACATTCGCCAGCACATTCAATAGTGAGGTATCATGGGAGTTATAGTGCAAAACATATGGAGAGCCACAGGTTGCAGAATCCTGATACAGACCAGGCCAGTGAGTGGCCACTTTGAATAGAATTGATTCACTTTATTCTTATTAGTCTAGTGTAATGAAGGTGTAAAACGTTTATATGCATATTCATTACAAAATAGAACAATAATTAAAAATGCAATATTGGATTGAAATCAAAGTAATAAAATAACCTGGACCCTGCATGACCTGCACGTATGTTCATATTTTTTAAGTACAACCAACACCAATTTGTGCATTTTCATTAAGCAAATGCTAACTAATTTGTCTTTATATCTTTATTTTTTTGTAACATTTTCTTTCATTATGTGGTACTCGGCTTTTTTGATCAGACACTTTTTTGGTCTTAATTTAAAGGCACGCTGGCCTTTACTTTTTTTTCTTCAGACCTGGAAACACTTGTGTGCAGGTGGATGACTTCTCTAGTTACTTTACTCTGCACATTACTAGGTGACTTGGCCTATACTCGCACTGTTTGTTGAGTACAAAAAAGTGCTGCAGCAGTGGGGGGAGCTGCAGCGCCTGGAGGCAAATTTGGCCATAATGTACTGATCACAACATGAAACAAGAAGGTATTTAGAATGTTCTCATACAATGAACCGACTCTTCGTTGCCGGAAACATATGGCCAAGTACGAATTTAACACTAGTGCCCTTATTCACAGATCATTTTCCAATGGGGGTTTGCCATTATAAAACGCTTCTGTGAATTAGGCCCTAATTCTTTCTCTCGCAGTGAGCCTACTCAGTTGTTGGAATACAAATCTACAAAATATGTAGCTCAATATTTTGGCAATCCACCTTCTCCAGCCACCTGCCCACTGTAATGATAAACTGATTATACTAGAGGTCATTTATAGACACACTCAGATCATCATTTTTCATGCTCTAATTTCCAGAGCATTTTCGAAAGGGGCTCTGCAACCTGATACTCTCCAGATGTTTTGGACTTCAACTCCCTTGACTCTCCACCATTGAATATGCTAGCTAGGGCTGATGGGAATTGTATTCCAAAACATCTGCTGATGTAAAAATTGCACAATCGTTCTTCTTGCCCATAGATCAAATTCCTTGGGAGAATGTTCTCATGGGAGTAGTTTCTCAAATGCCCCCATTGTGGGTACAGTTACATTACAGTTTTCGACTGCATGTTTTCAAAGTAAGTCTTCTTCCATGTGACATTGCTTCATCATCGTGAGTGTTAGCATGCCCACACCTGGACGGGTCTCTAGACACTAGCCTGCGCCGCATCTGGATGGGGTTGTGAGGGTTGGCATGACCACTCCAGGTAACCCACTAACCAATATAAGCTCAAACTCTGCATACTTATCTAACTCAAAAACTCACACAACCATCTCTCGCACAACAAGCCGCACGCACTTCACAACACTGCAACAACACATAAGCCGGAACAACAGCACACGCGGACTGACTCCGATCCGATACCCGCACCAAAGCTCAGCACCCGGTGTATACTGAGTTGAAGCTGCCAACAGAACACCACTCCTCTCACTATCCTACTCCCTTCTTCACCTTACTAACCCATCCCTCCTTTATCGTTTACAGATCCGCCAGAGCGCCTGGGGACCAATTGCGTTGGTGGCGGTGCGCGGTACAAATACCTTTAACATTTAACATTTAACATCATAGGTTCTCAGGCCTGCCTTAAATAGTACTTACATGATTCGTTTAATTCTGTTTTATACTAGGGACATGATAAATGGACATAATTAAATGTCTTCATGAAGTTCAGCTGCATACTAAAAGTGGATCCCTAAGACTGTAACTTGCCCATTATTCACAGTAGCCTAATTCAAGGAACCTTCCTCCCGGCACTGGAGTTAGTTTGGGCAAAGATGGAAAGCTAGATCTATGTTTGATCCCGAATGTATTTTCTCTGATTGTGCGGCCCTCGTATTTACACCGGCTGGATCCCACCTGCTCATTCCCGTTACTACAGCCCCTCTCTATGTTTCATCTTCCGCTGAGCAACCATCTCTAATATCCTCTGTGTCCCTTAATTTGGGGACTCTGCCCCTCTGCCTCCTACTCCCCTCCACACCCGCTCCTTACTTCTCTTTGACCCTTAGTGGGGACTGCACCACATGACCTCTGCCCTTTCCCTCTGCTTGTAATGCCCCAGCACTGCCTTGATTAAACCCTCCACCACTGTACTGCCCCTACCCTGTCCCTTCCTCCCAAGCCCACCCACCTAAGAATGCTGTACCAATCCTTGGAGTGTCCCCACACCATTCGCTATTGTCCTGGTCATACTTCACCTCCACATCCTCCTTGGCTGTGCCCCGGAACTCCTTACACATTTAAGGCCAACAGAGGACATAGAAAGAGGCCCATGACTTCTGCTTTTCTGTATGTGACCTACTGTGCTATCTGCAGGCCCTCATGGCAGTGGCTCACACTGCACGTTTGGCTGCAAGAGTTTCGGCAATTCTGTCTCCAACAATACATGCTGGTTAAATAGTTCCGTTAGTTCAGCGCTCGCTGCTGCAATCTCTATGGAATCTGCAGGTTGCATGTTAGAATCCCAGTAAGGCAACTAAGCCTTTTATCCTTCCAAGGTCGAAAAATGAGTACCAATTTTGGTTGGGTGATATTGTATGTAAATGTGTTTTCTGCAAAGTGCTTTGGCGAAATATCTATATCAAAAACACGGTTCTGTATACTTTCATCAGCAGTTTTTTTGTGTGTTTTTTACCGAAATATTTTCAATTAAAAAACTCATTGCAATTTTTTTTATCGGGGTGGTTCTCCCTGCCAAGACCCTTATTCCCCTATTATTGATCCCTAGGCCCAATCCCCCTTGCCATTTATATCCTCTTACCAAACCCCTCTATTTTTTCTATTCGTTTTTTCATTGAACATTTTTCGGTAAAAACTAATTGAAAAAAAAACCTGCTGATGAAATAACGTCGTACCTAAAACACACACATCATCAACATATGGGAATAAACCCGGAGAGCTGCTGCATTGCTTGTATGCATAGCAGCTAGGCAATAAAAGGCTCATTATGCTCCTAGGAACAGCGTAGCCCTCAACCGTTTGTGCTCCCAGGGTGGGTGGAAACACCAGATTTGGTTTTTGGCGCGTGAGAGCCCATTGAAGTGCAAGAGGCTTGGCGGGTGAGTGAAATGATTGCAGGGCGGGTGACCCCCGCGAAAAAAGCCTGTGAGTTGAGCTCTGTGGCATAGCGTAGCCTCCACAGCTCTGGCCCTTTACAGGGGATTCTCCTTGGGATCTGCATCCCACAGATGCAGTCCACGGATTCTCTGCGTGCACTTGGAGTCGCTCAGGAAGGAGCCCTTTAAATCGGTGCACCGCAGGGAGCTGACTGCGTTACTGATCCATGCCATTCTTCCCCTTCCCTCTGTCCCCAGGACAATCCTGTGCTCCCCATATCACTGATAACGCACTACCCCACCTAGGAAGCAGTCAGCGAAGCCAGAGTGGGTACCCATGGCTTACCAGGCGCTGAGTGCCAGATCTGAGACGGCAGTGGATATCCATGGAAGGACCACATAGTCATACTGAATCCGCTGCCGGTATATACCAGCGTGCTGGCCCAGTCTTCAGGGAGCTGCCGGGGTACTTAGCTGGTGTACTGGACACGCAGCACTGTGCATCGCATCAGGCCCGCGCATCAATGGAATCTCTGTATATGTTCTCTTTCTGTGGGTATGTTCCATGTCAGCAGACGGTGCAGATGAAACCTGGGTACAATCAATGGGTTTTACACCCTTTGAGAACTGTGCAAACCTGCAGGAACCAGCTTGCCCCACTTGTGCCTCTTAATTAGGTTTGGGAAGGACACGTGTTGGGATGTGAACCTCAAGATGGCTGCAAGTACTTCTGGGAGAAATTCTGATGCTGACCTCTGGTACACTCCCGAACCGGCTGCACAACTGCTCTGGAATGACGCGGATGACAATGAATGCAAGGTTGCATGTAATGTGACTTGCGGCAGCGTGGTTATAGGCCTACCTCTGGATGGTTCCGAGCATGGTACTGAAGGATAATGGCACAGATCACCTTTCATCTTGGCTTCACCATGATGGCAGGTAGTCCAAACACTTCTGTGGTTAGACGGAATATCCTCTCCTTCTCCTGGAACTATCCTCTCCCTCTCTCACAGAGGTCTGCAACTTTTGGCCCTCCAGATGTTCTGGACTAAAACTCCCATCAGCCCTACTCAACACAGCCAATGGTAAGGGATCCTGGGAGTCATCATCCACAACATTACAGGAGCGCAGGTTGCAGACCCCATCAAGGCAGCAGTGTAAAACCAGCTCCAACTCCTCTTGTCGGTGTCATGTGATATTGGCCAGTTTTTCATGGGATCTATTTATATGGCAACACGTTGACTGTGCATTAAACCCTCTTTTGCTTTGCATTCTCTTTTAGGTCAATTAGAGTAGTGCAATCCACAGCAAACTTCATGAATCAGTCGTGGCGTCCGTATCTGCAGAAATAATCGAATGCAACATCACCTAATGAGAAATTAATGCATTTTTTGTTGATCGAATTTGTTAGGGATTTTTGTACATTTGTATTGATATATAGATAGGGTATGGCGTAAGGGAATAGGTGAAGGTAAGGGAAAATGAGGAGGGGGCAGGGGTGTATCCACCCGCATTATTTATAAATGAAATCAACCCAAAAAATTCGGTCATTTCTCATTAGATATTTTATTTTCGATCATTTCATGGTAATCCGTGGAGTCCACTACTGCTGGATTTGGTCCGTTGCCACACACTTTGAATGCGTCATTTGTTTCTTTAAAGTGCAGCAAAAACTCGACATTTGCAAACATAACGTGGTTAGCACCACATAAACATCCTGTCTGAATGTAATATTATAAGTGCATCCCATAGTATGTTCACACACACATTTCAGACTATTTGCATAGCACTGCACTTGTTGCACCGGTACTTGTTAGGAAAGGTGGCGCCATGACTGTTAAGTACTGGCTCATTTTAGGAACCTTTACAATCTACTTGAAAGTGGTTTAACCTTAGTTGCCCAATGTGCGTGTGCATCATATTTTGAGAGGATGTGCAAGATGCATGTGCATGAATTTGCCTGTGCATTACATGCATGCATGTCTATGTTTCCTGCAGGGATGGTGCATTGTTTATATAAACATTCACACTACCACGTTGGCTTATCCGACCATCACGGATCAGGTTGCCGGGGTCCAAGTCATGACCACCAAGGGCACACTTGTCAGAATAGGGGAAGATGCCTGTGCATGAGGGTGCTGTCGCCCAGCCAGAGCGGGCAAACAACTGCCGGCATAAGCCCTGCAGGGGTGCGGGTGTTGGTGGCAAAAGAGAGGATGTACTGTTATCCTGGCAAGCCATGGCAGGAAATCAGGAGGACACATTCACGAAAAACCATTTCATTTTGAGTTCGAATCATCCGTACGTTATATTAATTAATTGAGTTCTCCCAAATCATTTTTCAGTCGTTTCTTGTTTTGAAACATATTTCAAACAATCCCCACAGCGATATTAATTGATCAAAGCACAGCCAAGAAAGGTCAATAATGGCCCAATGCATTTGGGACATGCTTCTAATCCAACGAGTGTTGACATTACATTAAAACCCAGCTGTCAAACCTGAAATGTATGCTTAACCTATTGCATAATGTTAGCCCTGTTGATCTCTTGCTCTGAATACATACTGCCATGTAAGAAAAGTGATACAATGGTGAGAGATGCTCTTGACAGCTGGACAGCTGGATTTTAATGTCATTTCAACACGTGTTGGATTAGAAGCAGGCCGAATGTTTCCCTGAGTAGGGACACGTGTCCGAAATGCACTGGACCATTATCAACATTTCTTGCCTGTATTTTGATACATTAATATGTTATGGAAATTGTTTGAATTTTGTTTCAATATAAGAAATTACTTTTTTCAGAACTAAATTAATTAATATAAGCATGCATGATTCAAACTCAAGATGACATGGTTTTTCCATAAAAGGGTCCTTCTAAGCTCCTGGCCTGGCTTAGCAGGAATAGCATTAGATTTAGTTTGCTCCTAGTGCAGAGGGAGCAACTTGGTTATGGGAACACATAGCTTAATTAGCAGTTTAAACATTGAATTACATTGCAAGTGGTGCCCAGTCTATGCCTAGTTGGCTAAAGAGAAGATGCCACTGGAGCTGTGGGAGCAACTGCTGCCGTTACTAGAACCAGCATCTGCCCCAGTGTGAGCAGAACAAGGAGAAATGGACCACCATTTCACCAAAATGGCAGCCTGGCAGAAGTGGAATCACACACCCAATGCCACTATAGCAAGTGACCACATGTGGCATATGGCCACAATGATATCCCATGGAAGCAATGTCACGTGACCACTGACCCTGGTCACGTCACTGCTGAAAAAAAGTACAGTAATCATAATTTAATTAATTAACAAATAGTAAATAAGACAAAAGACTGTTTTAGTTGACCACCATATATTAACATGTGTTCTGCCTCGACATACCATGGGTGCTGGCATGACATGTCTGGGCATAGCCATCAAAACCATCATAAACCTGGGACACTGGCTTCATATGTCAATACAGCCTCATGTGGCCAGTTACTGAAAGCTTGGTACGATCACGATGTGGGTACCACGTCACATGTGCAGCTGCTGCCACCAAGCATGGCAAGTATAACCTCATATGCACCAGTAGTGCCAGTGTATGCCAAGTAAAGCCTCATACGACGGCTGTACTCACTATGCTATAGTCACCATGCTATACTCACCATGGTATACTCACCATGCTATACTCGCCATGCCATACTCGCCATATCTAAGGCGCAGCCTCAGATGCCCAGCTGCAGCCTCAGTAAGGCCAGCAAATGCCAGTAACTTTAGCTGAACCCATACTTTACACCTCATCCATTTCAAAGGAAGGAACATTAAAAAAAACAATAAAGATGAGAACAGTAAAGGGGGTCTGCAAGGAAGCAAAAGGAGGGTATTGGTTTTGCAATAAAGAGGGGAGGATTATGAGGGAAAAAAAGAAACACCAAACCTCAGTGAAATGGCTTGAGGTGAAATGCCCCCAAATACATTTCAATGAGAAGCCTTCCTTTGAAGTTGCATCAATGATTTGCGCTTACACTGAGACGGCTTTTCTGGAGATGTCAGCGATCCAAATTTGCCTTATAAAGGGATATCTGCTCATATCAAGCTGCCTATACAGCTGTCCAGCACTTTAGTTCATAAAAAAAGAAAAAATTGCTCCGTGGATCCACGCTTGCTTTCTGTTCCCGGTGCTGCCATAGGGACCTCCAGCCAAGACTCGAAAGTGCAGCATCAGGGGGAGCACAGGGGAACCTTGGCCTAGCGGCTGGTAACTTTGATTTCCCTCAAATCACTTGCATGGAATTGAGTAGCCACGTCCCTGCTCTACCCAGGTGGGTGAACATTTATATGATAAAAATGAGCAAGGTCAAGGGAACCCACACAAAGGAGAAAACACTAAACCTGACGGTCATTCATCAAACAAATGGTGGCAATGACTACTGACTGTGATTCAATTTTAATACATCAGAGCATATGTCAGATGTACAAAAGGAAGGAACAAAACACATTAGGAAAATATATACAACGTACATAATACAGTGTACAAATATATGTGCCAAAAGGAATTCTTTTGGACAAGTTTATCAACAATTGCGATCTCTATGGTCCCTTGTGGGGGATGGCATGAGGTCAGATAGTGCAAAAGCAGTACATTAAGTACAGGTCCATAGACTGGACTGTAAGTGAGTATACAAAAGGTCTACAGAACTGTGTTTCGGCCTCAGAGTTTTCTAAGCGTGGCGCTGGGGATCGAACCTGTGGTGCTCCGTGTGGTCTTGTTTCCAAGGCAAGCACGTTGCCCCTGAGTTATCCTCCCGAGACAATTATTGCACATTCAAAACATTGAGAGTTTTTCTTCAGCTCACCCCTCCCCGTCAGACCACCAGATTAAAGTGTGTCTGTCCAGCACATGCAGGGCTGATACTTTGCACGTTCACACCCTTGCTCTGGCTGCAGTCAATCAAAAAATTGACAGCAGTATTTGTTTAATGATCCCTTTTAAAGTATTACCGTGACATGCTTAAATGTTTCCAGTCATAGTGAAGGCAGTACGTAAGTTATTCTGTAGGGGAAACTATTCGGCTTCAAGGGAAAATTAATTAAGTACTAGGCACAAGCCAAATATCTTATTTTCAGCCACAATTTTGCTGAATACTTACTCAAAGCCACATTTTGGTACTCCTCTAGTCTCTTTTGCGCGGGAACTCCTCTGTGCGGAGCTGCGATGGGATCGCTCCTGCTCCGTTTGCCTCCAACTTGCGTCTGCCATGCTCTTGTGCTGCATGAAACGCGTAATCTGAACTCGTGTGAGTTCCCCTAGGAGCAGGAGTATGGAGCAGGAACAGGATACCGCACACGAACATGTGCATCTCCTCAGACTCTTAGTTCCCATTCTGAGCTCAGGCTGGGAAATTATTTGAAATCCTCTTTCAAAGGGGCGGTTTTAAGTCCAGATCTCTGTCTAAGGCAAAGGTGAATATTTCCCTTTAATTGGTTTTTGTGTGCATTTTTGAAGAAGTCCTTCTTGTCTTTGTTGTTTTTTTAATGTGGCTCAATGTTATCATACACACTTTGATACTTTCACCAAAGTGATGAAGAAGAGAAGCCAGGGGGACACAAAGGTAATAACCCGATGACGTCTGGTCATTCTCATGACTGCATATTGATTGCATCCCAAGTGTGGAATGGTCCATCAGCCGACTGATTGGAAGAATGGACTATGTACCGGATACTCAGTAGTCATGGAGACTAAGGGCTCTAGGTTAAAGGGGAAGGATCTTTAAACAGGGGATTAAAGGTTGTAGACATGATAAACCAAAGCATGGGACATGGAAAAGTAGGATTTAGTTAGGATTATCACTCATAATCAGAGAATTCCAGGAATCAGAATCTGACCGGAAGGGACAATGTGCTTGGGAGAGTACAATATACATTTATTTTTACAGAACACATTTCCAATTAATTTAAATCACATTAAAGTAAATTGATTTGAACAGAGTCAAACAATGTGAACAATTACACGCATATTATAGGCCGGCCATCCGGTGTGTTGCTGTTGACAATGTGGGCCAGTGGGGATGATGGCCTCTTCTGGGTGAAGGAAGATGCTGCTGGAGCACTGTCTTCAAGGCCCTCAAGAGAAGGATCAGATGTTATGTCGAGGGAGTTGGATGTTCTAGTTTTGTGACGCCAGAATGAAATGTGACTGAAATGTTGTATGCCAGTGCAGTGAAACTGCAGAACTGCCGAAAACTTCAAGTTAATATTATCACTTTTGTTATTTAGTTGGAAATGTCATTGTTCGGTGATGATTGAACCTGGGAACCCCGTGTGAAAGTGTGATGCTCTATGTGTGGTAAAGTGATAATGGCTCTGTATGTGAACCTAGGAAAGAAAGACTTGTATAGCCCTCAACCATGGATGGCTCCGGGGCCTTTCAATCTTTTCAGTCGAAATGGGCCTCAAGACTTAGGGCTCCCCCCACACCTCCTGAGTAGCTGCCCCTATGTTGACAGTCTTATCACAAATGTATAAGGCATACACAATCACAAGAATTGTGGTTTTCCCTCACCTGTCTCAATGGTTAATCAACACACAACAGTAAGCACCAGAATGTCATTTGTATAAAAAATGCATATTTATTCATTCATTATTTTCATTTTTTTTAAATCATTGTTATTTGTATCTCGCATAAAATGTACACACTAAACATATCATCAGTAATCAACACAAACATTCTAAAACCTTTTAGTTCATGGGAGTTAGTACACAGTGACTTCGAAACATATCCGGCACACCGTTTTTAACAAGTAGATCTAAGAAACTTATTTTGTTGTTTCCAAATAATATTCAGGAAAAAGCCTTTCTACTAAGATACGCCTTTTCTTGGCGTTCCCAGGCTGCTGTTTATTATGCCTTCATCAGGACGGTAAACTTGCTCAAAGTTAGACTTAATCTTGGATACCCCAACTATTCATGGCCATTGTAAAAACAACAGAGATACAACATAGCATTACTTATTATAAAAGGAGTATCGAACAGCAGCATTGAATGGGGTCTGTTCATGAATTAGAAGGCGTTATTAGACAGATGCCCCGGACACACACATAGTTAACATCTGCCGTTGTGTACATTATAGTGATGAACCGGTCCATAAGGGCGTTCTAGTCATACAGCTTTTTTTTGCTTTCCCGCTAATCAGTAGCGAACTATCTCTCCCCTCTTTTTCGACCCCTTTATTGTGTAGCTGCCATTTAGCCAATTTTTGCAATAGACACTACCATGTGTGGGGAGAGGATGTTAGGACAACATTGATGCTCTGCCATTCGCATAGCAATTGGCTATGTCTAGGAAGCTAGGGAAGTGCGATTTCACATTAGTGTGCACACTTCAGTTGATGCCTTTCCCAAAAATGGCCATCACATGAGGACGCAGGCCAGGCAAAGCGTTCTATCCACCCACGCGAGCAGAGAAACAAAGACAAGTGCTGAAGGGCTGAAGCAGTGAGTAAGTGGTGTAAAGCCATTACTATTCGCTAGGTCCATCCGCCTCCCATGCTACACAGGAGATAAATATGTGCAGTAACTATGCACAGTTATCTACCAACTATGAGTGAGGCTGGGCAGACCCAATGGGCTCTTAAATAGGACAGCGTGAACTTGTGTAATGCGCATAGTTTAGCGTTATTTACATGTTACGTTTGTCTCTTTTTCTCACTACTAGTGTGACCAGCAAATAAGCGTTGGTTCACACGTCCCAAACACTTTCGAAAAAAATGTGCATGAAGTTAGAGGTACTAGCCCCGAAAAGACCTGTGCGGAGGACAGAGTTCAGTACCATGGTAATGATACTGCAGACCAGAGTAAAGAACCTGTACTGTTCCTGCTACATGTATTTAAATGCAGAAAATATACTATGCATTCACACAAGTCTAAATAACAGACATGTGAATTGTTTGGTTGAATAATACTAGCACTGTTGAAACTGTGATAAAAAATCTAATGAAGAGGTTATTAAATATAAACGGTCCTCATTATTTTTACAGAAGGAAGCAAAACCCTAATATCCTGAGTAATAGATAGAGGAGTCTGCTGAAATCCCTAAACACGCTAACACTAAGGTTAGTAAATCCTTCACCTGTCATAGACTACATGAGTTCTGTAGTCTGAACACCACAGAGTAATGCTATATTGTATCTCTGTTGTTTTCAGAGTGGCCATGAATAGTTGGGGTATCCAAGATTGAGTCCAAATTTGAGCAAGGTTACCGTCCTGATGAAGGCCTGATAAACAACAGTCTGAGAACGCCTGGAAAAAGTGTATCATAGTAGAAAGGCCGAAACACCTGTCGACAGATGACTAGTGAGTACATCTTTGTCTAGTCTGCCGTTTCTTTCTTTTCCCTAGAGGACATTGCAATAATGAAGTCCTCATTCCACAGTACCTGTATGTCTGTATAAAGTCTACCTAGGTCAATCATTTGAATAGGCTATCTTGTGTCATTTGACGTTCCTAGTGGAGGTACAGATTACAGATGTGGTAATTGTTGTTTTTCCTAATGAAAACAACCAAATAAATTGTCTAGATCTACTTGTTAAAAACAGCGTACCGGATATGTTTCGAAGTCACTGTGTACTCACCCGCATGCAGTAAAAGGTTTTAGAATGTTTGTGTTGATTACTGATGAGTTGGTTTATATGAGCATGTTTAGTGTGTACAATGTATGAGAGATACAAATAACAATGAGTTTTTAAAAAATGAAAATAATTAAACAATAAATATGAATTTTTGATACAAATGACACTCTGATGCTTAATGCTGTTTATTGATTAACCATTGAGACAGGTGAGGGAAAACCACAATTGTTGTGATTGTTTAAGGGAGGGGTAACCGATCTCCACGCCTTATACAGTGCATCTTATGTCTTCCCGACTTGAGATCTTTATCTCCCCAATAAAAAGGAAATCTAGGGAAGGGCCATGTCCTCTACAGAAGAGGAGTCTCATAACAAAGCAAAATACTTTGTTAATTTGTACATAAAATGTGTGCTTTGCAGTGCACGCATTACAGGATGTCTTTGCTGGCACCCTTAGGTTGCCACCTCCTCTTGACCTAGAAAGCATCCAGCAGAATTCTTATCACCTTCTTGCCTTTTTTCAAATTTCTACTACATTAGCACCTTGCTGATGAAGTGTATTTAATAGCTTTTCAGGTACCATTTAGTGTTTCAGGTCCCTGCTAGATTCATACCCTATAATAATCTGCAGCTATTAACCTGCTCCCTGCATTCCTTTATATCTCCACTTTATGTTATGCACCTGACAGGAGCCTCAGACTGATTTTCCCAGGCGTAGGTAAGGGGCTCCCAAACTTACAAAGGGCTCTTACAACTCTGACACGTCTTTAGGGGACCCTGGCCCCAACATGTGTACTCGCTTCTGCATGGCTGCCTCTTCACCTTCTGAGTGCTCGCGCTCGGGTTCCTGCTGGGCTGGCTTGTTGTTGCTTGGCTGTGAGTAGAGTGTCTAACCTCTGCATGGCTGGTGACTGCCCTTCCCCAGGCAGGCAACCAAGTGCTTCCGCCTTCCAAGGAGAGAAAAACAGAAACATCTGTCACGCCAATCCTCCGCCAGCTGGCCGAGTAAGCAGCAGAGCACGCCAGGCTCATGCATGATACATACAAGGACCCCAAGAGATAGAGGCAGGCAAAGAGCGCCACGATATGCCTGTGTGGCCAGTTTGATATCATTTATATACCATGGCTGGAACAATTAAATGGAGTTAGGCCTTAAACTTAGATGCTCATTTACTTACTGTATTAATAATCCTAGGGTGTATTTTCACTTGCCTTTTTTTATTTATTTTGATCTATTTGGAGGTTTGTAACATAGTCCTTCCAATGTGCCAGAGGGAGATCCAGAACATTCCCAGCGGGGCTGGAGGAGCTCATTCCTGATTAAGGGTGGGCAAAATCCTACAAATTAGCTTTACGAAATGTTTAATGTGTGGTATGTTCCCCCACTTCAGCAAAGTAAGTCCTCCTCGTAATTGCCATTTTCCGCACAGATTATTCACAATTTTCCAATAATTGTCTCAGCAGAATTTATGAAAAATGTGCATTTTTGTGGTTTTGCACAGGGTGGTTTTGGGGGAGCAGAATCCTTATCTTTCTGCAGAGCCTGTGAAATTTCGCCCACTCCTGCCCCTGCACCTGACCTTGAGGTGGAGGAAGGGGGCGTGCAGATGAAAGCGGTGGGAGAGAAAGGGGAAGGTTATGGACATTCCCTGCTAAGCCCTATGGTCCTCATTCCCATCCCGACTTAGGGGGAGGAGCAGGGGAGAAAGAGGGAGGAGAAAGCAGGGTGCACAAGATAAGAGCGTGCAGAACGTTCCGATGTAAGCCTCTAGAGGCCGCATTCCTGCGCCTCGACAAAAAGAGGCCAGGGAAGGAATGGAGAACAAGACAGTAAAGCAAGGAGAGCTGGGAGGCTGCACAAGAAATCTGTTCACAATTTACACGAAGATCACTTATACCGAGAAGGGAGGGGCAAAGGAAACAAGCATTGGCAGTGCCATCAGTCTAGGCTTTTGTGTAGCCATGGGAAAGGCATTTTCCAGGCACTGCCACAGAGGTATTAACTAGCTATTGATGGTAAATAGTGCAAAATGGTGCAGTACCTGGGCATCTAATTGCAGTACCTGGCAAATGCCTACTACTAACACGCCAAGCCAAAACTGTTGGCTTTGTCAATGCTTGTTTTAACAGGACTTCAATGAAGGACACACAAAGGGCCTGATTCACAAAAGTGTTTTATAATGGTGCAATTCCATAGAAAAACGTTCTGTGAATCGGCCCTAGTGCTTATAAATCAAGTGGCTGAAGGCAGACCAGGTTAAAACATTTTTATTACACCAGTAGCAGGTTTAAAGCTCCAATTCAGTCATTAACTTTCAGAAGACTGCTTTGAAAAAACACTGTCAGGCACTTCAAGTGCAAGGATTGATGGTAAGGATTGGTGAAAGCAAGCTCAACGAGTTTTCATGAGCAGATGTTTTGGGTAGAGATAGCGACTCGGATTATCACGGTCATGTGGAGTCAATGGGTGGGAAAATAACCGAACTACACCTACAGGCTTTGTGCCTCTCCTCAATGCCATTCCTCCCCATTTGTACTCTAATGCAATAGTTTCGGCTTATATGTGGTGCAAGCGCCACCTAATAGCCCAACCTAAAGTAGGAGGTTCAGCACCACCATATAATAGAGTTGACTATCTAGCTGTCAGCCATGTACCATTCCAGGGGATAGAAGATGTCCTAAACAGGAGCAGCAACGTCATTTGGGGGGTCACCAGAGGTTGCCGTTGCGACCCCGAGGTCTCCCTTGCTACCCCTAAATCAAACTATTTAAAAAAAATATACATATATTTTTTTTAATGTAAGCTTTTGGGCTATGGCCAGCACCATGTGTTTACAGGTGGCTGGCTTTCTTGCTCAGGCCTCTTAAAAAAACAAGGGGTTCCACAAGTGTAACACTTTGAGCAGTGCTGCTAAATAAGAAGGAATAGGAATAACAAATAATGTGTCTTTCTGGAATTCTATACAATAATTGCTAGACTCATTAAAGGTTTATTTCAGGCACACTTCAGGGGTCGAGTCACTGATTTAGTCTGTTCTTAAACACCTCAACTCAGACTTCTGAGGTCGATAACTGAGTACCAACACAGATTGGCTGATATTGTATGTATATTTGTTCTATATAAAGCGCATGGGCTATTTTAGAACACATCATTATCATTTGGCCTTGGACGACTGCTTGCATTGACAGTAATTTGGTAATATGGGCCTATAGACACTGATATGGTGATCCATTCTTGTAAGAAATGTATATCACATTATAGTGATATCGTAACCATATATTTCGTAGTGTGGTTAGTGATGCCACTTCATGTTTTGTCAAGCGATTAAAGGTTGTGTTCCATTGCTTCTCGTGATGCCAAATTCAGGGTTGGGGTCAAATTACATCAATTAAATCACTTCCTGTGATTTCATCAGAGGTCAACGGTCGTGTGATGTCACTTCTGCTACCCATGGCATTTTGGTGAAATGACGTCCCTGAAAAGGAGGTTATAGACAGGTTCAACCTGCATGAAGCGTAACTTAATGTACATTTTTTGTTGTGTCTTGAGCTGGTGGATAGCTTTGTTGTAGGTTTATTTCATGGGGCTTAAAAGCAGAGAGCCTAGTTACTTCTTCCAGGGTTAGCCGAGTTACATGTGGTTAGAGCAATGCCAACCCAGCAAACAAACAGGATCATTGGCCATCTGCTTTCATTGGCTGCTCAGGTCAGGTGGCCAGGGCCACACCAATGAGGAGTAAGGAGAGCGCTGATCATGTGAGTCTGTGTCCTCAAGTCAGATGGACTGCTTTTATTCGGGCGGGCAGCCGAAGAGTAATGTTGGGGCAAATGGAGTGCCCTGAGCCAGGTGATACTGGCACTGAGTAGGGGGACACACAACGGAGGCATGGCATAAACAAGCCATTGCTACATATATTGTGATTGCAGATAAGGACTTCCAGACTCATTGACAGGCTTTATTAGGTGTTAGGGAGAATTCTCAAGAATGTGCTAATTTGCCTTGTTTTTTGAGACCCCCAGCAACTTTGTGGATTTCTAGGATTTTTTTTTTTTTTACCTGGGAAGAGTGTGAGCCTTGAAAATGGTTGGTTTGTTTGTGAATTGGTGATACAATATTATTAATTGAAGTGCATTTGACCATAAGGCAGCATATATGTTCACAGGCCCTGAGGAAGGGTTGCTAAACCCGAAATGCATAGATAGGCCTTTAATGTGACATGTCAGCCTCATAAATAGAACATCTTGAATCACAGTTTATGAAACTAACAGTGAAAAATAAAAACACACCTTTTCTTTAATCACAAAAAAACACTTGTTGAATCATAAGTACTTTGTTTAACCACCACAGCGTGGTCCTCGGGTGTGCAGCCCGCACCGTTGGCCTCATGGCCAAGGTCTCTTCTTCCACAAGTTACACAGTGCTTTACCACGGAGACACTTTTTCCAGTGGGTTAGCACATCAAGCTTTAGAAGAACTATTGTTTTACTTGAATTAAATACCCACTAATGCAGAATGTAGTGCAAAGCTCACCAGCATTCTAGTTGTGAGCCTTTTTCTCCCACTCTTCCATGTATTTTGATGTGTGTTTTACTTTTTTGTTCTTTGGTTATGGAGTTTTAAAACAACTCCATGGGCATCATCTTTTTCTGTGTGTCACACAGCACCTTCAGTGCAGTGGCACAGGGATGTCTTTCAGACTCCCCAAGGTTTAACTACCTTCTGTGGGACTGACTACTGTCTCCCAGAGCCTGTAAAGTTAAATTGGCTTTACTAGTCTCTTTAAAATTACAGACCCAGCACACCCAATCTTCCTATGGAGTGCTGGAGGGGTTGACTAGCATCCCCTGAGTCTAAACACTCATGTAACGGTCAAATGTTACCCTTTCCTACTTTAAATGGCTGGTGGCAATGGTTTAGATCAAACTACCATGATTTTTCCCGACCGCAAACAACAGTAGCTAAAAATCGGGTCAGCCATGTTTTTCAATATGGCGCCCAAGTCCTATCTGTAAAAACAGACTCCGGTCATCTTTTTTCACCATTTCTTTTAGGAAAGGTCCTTCTTGTGTTTATCTCTACACGCCAAACCAGGTTTGGTCCCTTTGTTCGTTGGCCTTTGGCGGGCTTCAGTGCTGAAGCCCTCCTCTGGCGCCTGTGTGTCTGGGGTGGACAGGATGTGAGGGAGGTGCCTGAAACTCCCTGTGCTTAGTCTCATAGGAGACCTGAATGCACTCTGGCATGATTGGCCGGCTGGCTGTCCAGCAAGGACAGCCACTCTGCTGTTTGAGTGACAGCCAGGCTGGAATGAATGGGGGAAAACTGTTTGAAAGCAGGTCTCTGGGACTTGGAAAGCAGAGTCGACCACTGGAACGAAAGAACCGAAGACAAGCTGAAGGAAGAGGACTACTGCAACTCCTGGACGACTGGTGAAGCCTGCTGCATGTCTGAATTGCCTGAAACTCCATCGACAGAGAAGCCCTTCAAGGTTAACTTCTTCCTTTGAGTTTGGTGGGAACAACCAATTCGCAAGCTGCCTGGACACCGTCCCCTCCTGGTAGAATTTTGTGCAGAGTGCTGTGGAAAAACGAATAGTCAGTGGGAAGGATACCAGTTTGTGGTCTTTAAGGCACTCACACCTTAAACCAACGTTTTGCCAAGCTTGTGGCCTCATCCCTGGGCAGTGCTGGATCCTCCCCACGTCCTCCTTCTTGTCCCCACGACTGAAGTTCAGGAACAGAGAGATCTGCTCGAACTGCCAGGAACAACTGCCTCAGCTACAGCTCTTCTTCACTTCGAAGGCTTGTCCTTCCCTAAACATTCGTCAAACTTTTCGCCTAGCAGAATTCTTCTAAACTCTGTGGCAACGACTTAACCGTTTACTACCAGAACTGTGCTATCCTATACAAAGACTCTGAACCAGTGACTTTGGCCCAGGCCTATGAACTGAATTGCTGGTTGTACTTTACTGAAACTCTTTGCCCTGCCTATGAAAGGATTTGTGCTGTTGATTCTGATAACCTTGTCTTTTTACCCCTTTTTAAAGTATCTGAAGTGCCATTTTGCTCCCACTTCAGGGGAGCTGAACTTATTCGTTGTGTATGTGTAGTATATTAGTATATGATATTGAGCTGCTCTTGCTAGTGTAATGTTTTCAAACTGACTTTGTAAATAAATGTATATTCTTTTACCAAGAAACCTCGAGTAAAGTGTTTATTTGAATCACTGTTTTTGTTGGTCCTATGTGTAACTTGTTCTACTGCTCACTCAACTCTTGAGATAAGTCTGGCTGCTCAACTACTGATACCACATTAACTGTGTAGTATAGGCTTGTACCAAAGGTGAAATTGTACTGACACTTGTAGTCTTAACTGCATGTAGTGTTCCCCAAGGGTACTGCATGTGATTCTGCCTAACACTAGGCGTGGCTCACAAAAGGTCAAAGTATAGTAATGCATACGGAGGAGGGCATTATGGATGCAGAAAGGTACTTTATCACCCTATGAATTTTGGGTCATTTATGTCACTTTAGAACCACTATTTGTTTGGGCTCATAGTGTGTCCTTAAGCACCATGATTAGTTTTGGCTTACAGGCGGCACTTTAGCAATCTTATGGAGCTGCATAGTGCTGGCTCACAGGGGGCAGTTCAGCATCATCATTAGTTTAAGCGTGTGGGTTGCTGTTTAGCAAGAAATGGAGGGAGCCCAAGAGCTGGTTAGAGATGTGGCATGCAGCAGACAGCCCACACTGAAAGGCACGGGGGAGATGCGTGGTGCTATATAGGTTCAGGGATGCGGCACTCCTCTACTGCGCCAATACTCCTTCTGCGTTGCATAACACCGCCCCGGTCCCAATGCCGGGAACCTGGGAGAAGGAAGACGTGATCTCAAGACTTCTGACTATCAAAGGACAAACTGATGGCTTTGTTGATGCTTTTCCTTCTTTGATCTTCTTAATCCCCAGCTCTGTCTTTGTTGCTGTTCAGGGATTGCATCCCAGTGTCTTAAGCATCTATATTTGTTTTCTGTTAATGGAGTTGATTGAACCACACTTGCTAAAAAGGTCATTTAAGGCATCTATCACCTTAATTGTGAAGAACCTCCAGAAAAGCCTCCTGCCAAGTGTTATCTTACTTTAGCAGACATGTCTTTATGTCCTTATCGCTTCTTAATATTTATCCCATGGATTATTAAAGGCCCCTGCTGTATCATTCACCCATAGGTCTTTGCATCGTGTTTCTATGATTAGGAAAACCGTCCAGGAGTCCTCCTGCCGCGTCCTCACAAGTCCCCATTTTAGCAGCTCCTCTTCGCACTTCTGCACTTTTAGTTCTCTAGAACTTAGTCCCAATTTCAAATGTTGGCTCTACCCCCCCCCCTACCCCCCCACCACCAACCTCGCCCTTTTAATGCAGTGCATTAATGCAATAAAAAACAACACTGTACTGTTACCTGGCGTCTTCTAGCATTTGTATAAGTCTGACATTAAATACAAGTCCCCTGGATGGGAAATAAGGTTCTAAAGAAAGGTGCTGGGCAATAGCATCCGCCCTAAGGTCCTTTTCTCTGATCCGGGGCGTGTCCTTCATTTTTATCAAGCTGAGTGACGTTGCAGAATGGTATATATGTCCCCACATTGCAGTCCTGCTCCACCTGCAGACATGTTTGGTTTAACAGAAGCGTGGCATTTTCATGCTGGCATTAAACCAATGGATTTCTAGGGAATGCACCTCTTTATACAACTTGTAACCACAATTGCTGATTGCGGTAGACATTAATCGCATTTATTCATTTTTTGAAGACATGGTGGAAAACAAAAGTGCACATTTTTGTTTTTCACTGCATGTTAGTTTGACTGAAATGACACTCTGGGCCTCATTACACAGACGGCGGTAAGGGTTAACGGTCACCGTTAATGGTACCGGTGACCGTTAACCCTTACCGCCTTACTACGAGGTCCCTTTGCGGGTTGGAGACTTTAACGCCTGCTTTTTGCAGGCGTTAAAAACCAACCCACAAAGGGACCAGGGAGCTAATTACGGTACCGCAATTTGTGGTGCCGTAATTAGCACCTTCCCCATTCCCATTATGCCCTATGGGGCAAAAATGGGAATGGGGAAGGGCAATGGGGCAAGGGGGAATTACCGCCCCACCAACCTTGGAATAGGGCGGTAATTCCCCTTTCCTCCAAGGCGGTGCCGGTATTTTACCGGCATGGACCAAGGTGCTAATAGCACCTTGGTCCACCGCCGTCCGTGTAATGAGGCTTTCTGTCTTCTACAGTGACCTCCTTGTTGGATTCTCGTTGGCCTTCTCTTGGTGCACCCCCTCTTTGCTAGCTATTCTGAGGGTGAATGATCTCTGTTGCGATTCACTTTGAATCGCAACAGAGATGGAATCTAATTCTTTATTGACTGCAGATCCTTCTTCTCTCTCGACTTCTTCTTCTGATCTAGGTCTGGTTCATGATTTTGGTGTCAGTCTCTCACTTCTACTCTCACTTCTCATCCCAGTTTCTCTTCTCACTTCTCTCCTGTTCTCTCGTCTTCCCGATCCTTGGCTTCATTTTGATGTTTCTGCTTCAGACTTTGCTTATTACTTTTGCCGTAAGATTGACAATCTACACTCTCTTTTTCCTCTTCCTCCTCTCGCTCTTTTATCTCATCCTCATGTTTCTGTAGTTACACACTCTCTGAACACTCACTCTTGTTCTTCTTCTGGTTCCTCCCCCTGCTGCTTCTCTGGGTCCTCTTGCTGTATCTCATCCTTATGTTTCTGTAGTTACACACCCTCTGAACACTCACTCTTTTTCTTCTTCTGGTTACTCCCACTGCTGCTTCTCTGGGTCCTCTTGCTTTATCTCATCCTCATGTTTCTGTAGTTACACACTCTCTGAACACTCACTCTTTTTCTTCTTCTGGTTCCTCCCCTGCTGCTTCTCTGGGTCCTCTTGATGCATCTCATCCTCATGTTTCTGTAGTTGCGCACTCTCTGAACACTCACTCTTGTTCTTCTTCTGGTTCCTCCCACTGCTGCTTCTCTGGGTCCTCTTGCTGTATCTCATCCTCATGTTTCTGTGGTTACACACTCTCTGCACTCACTCTTTTTCTTCTTCTGGTTACTCCCCCTGCTGCTTCTCTGGGTCCTCTTGCTTTATCTCATCCTCATGTTTCTGTAGTTACACACTCTCTGAACACTCACTCTTTTTCTTCTTCTAGTTCCCCCCCTGCTGCTTCTCTGGGTCCTCTTGATGCATCTCATCTTCATGTTTCTGTAGTTACGCACTCTCTGAACACTCACTCTTGTTCTTCTTCTGGTTCCTCCCACTGCTGCTTCTCTGGGTCCGCTTGATGTATCTCATCCTCATGCTTCTGTAGTTAAACACTCTCTGAACACTCACTCTTGTTCTTCTCTGGTTCCTCCCACTGCTGCTTCTCTGTGTCCTCTTGCTGTATCTCATCCTCATGTTTCTGTAGTTACACACTCTCTGAACACTCACTCTTTTTCTTCTTCTGGTTCCTCCCACTGCTGATTGTGTGGGTCCTCCTGCTTTGCCGCCTACTCCTCTGGTACATCCTGCTTTCTTCTTACATTCTCTTTGCAACTCCTCCCTGTCCACGGGTATCTTTCAGTCTCCCTTCAAGCATGAGGTATTCTAGCTGTCCTTAGAAAGCTTTCCCTTGAGTCTTTTCTTCCCTCTATCGCCCCACCTCTCTCCTTCCTTTGCTATCTAAACCTTTGGAATAAGCTGTCTATTCTTAGCTATCCTCATATCTGGAATCTAACTGTCTTTTTCATCCTCCGCCCTGATCACTCCACTTAAACTGCTCATCTACATGTCATTAATGTTCTAAGTTCTTCTCGTCACGCGAATGCAATCGTTTCTCCTACTTCTTCATCTATCGCTGCTTTTGACAGTGGATCGTTCTACGCTTTGTTCTTCTCTTTCTTCTCTTGGCATATCTGGTGTTCTTCTGTCATAGTTTTCTTCTTTTTTCTCCAATCACATGCATTCTTTCTCATGCGCTGGGAAGTCTTCTTCTCCACTTTGGGGTTCCCCAAGACCTGGTCCTCTATCCCTTACTATGTTTGCTATAAACCTTCCCTCTCTCTTCCAGTATTCAGCTGCTTGGCTTACACTGTTACTTCCATACTGGTGAGACTCAGATCTTCTTCTCGTTTTCTCTCCTTTTTTGATTCATTTCGCTCTTCTCTTTCTGACTGTCTCTCAGCTGTCAAGCTCTGGATGCTCTCTCACTCGCTTCACCTTAATTCCTCCAAAACTTGAGATTCTTTTTTTTCCTGCCCCTCCTTATGATTGTTCACCTCCGTTATCTATGTCCTTTCATCCTGATTCTCTCTCTGTCAATTTTCGCTCATAAATTTGGTGTCATTGGTGATGTTTCCCTTTCTATTTCTCTTCATATTTCTTCTCTTGCTTGCTCCTATCGCTTACAGCTCTATGACATTAGTAGAACTTGACCATTTCTTACAGTCTAGGCCGCTAAAACTCATAGGCCCTCATTACGACCCTTGCGGAAATCGAAAAACGATGGCGGAAATGCAATACCGCCATCGAATAGCGCTCGGTGCGATTATGACCCGTCACCGCAAAGTACGATGCCATTAGCGACACCGCAGTGAACGCCAACGCTAACTGCACCAAGTACGCGCGCGCGCGCCATGCCAAACCGTAATTACCACCATGGCGCAACGGTACGCGAATTCTGACTCCAGCGGACATGCACCTAACGCCATCAAGCACGGCGGAAAGTACCATTCCGCCGTGGTGAGAAGTACGGCATCGCGAACCAACCGTAAACGGCCCTACTGAGTGCCTGTACACCGCTCCCTGGCCACATTGTACAACTCCCCGTAGGTGCAATGAAGTCACACAATGCAACCAGTGAAATGTACAAGTCATCCATGCCTGCCAACGAACAAATGAATCTCAAGAGGGGCCAATGGGAGCTGCAGGGCACAGATGGCACGAATACAGAAGCCACACAAATGGACATGACCTCAGTCTCCCTCCAAGAAACGCACGCAAACACAGGCACCTGTGACCAGCCATATTCTGATAATCACATCATACCACCAATCCAACTGGCTGACCGGCATCTGTTACACAAAAGCCAATCCCCCGCCCCTGAGCATGACATCATTAAAACAGTCATATTGGCAGCCCTCATCTCTGACCTCACTGGGCTTCGTAGGCAAACGCGCCCAGCACAGTACCACGCAACTATACTCCGAAGCTGGAACCCAATGCAGATCTCCTCACAATACATCGCTCCCCAAATAGGAATATGACACATCACCTGCAAAGAAGAACGCTACACGGTTCATATCAGAATAGAAATTTAATGCACAACAAATTCACCAAGCCCATACAGCCATTAGGCCAAATACATTTGAACTCCAAAATACATTTCACCATTGTGGGCTGCATCCGCAATAAATGACCAGCTACTTCTTGTGTGACGCCCTGTACCCTCATGGTACACAGGGGCTACATTCTCGTACGAAAAGGCAACATGGAAGCGCCTCGAACCGCAGGGCCGTCCCAATAGGGAGGCACTAGTCCAGCTGAAAGGCCGAAATGTTGCTCCTAGCCACTAGTACTGCGTAAGGGCATGTGGCCCATTGGCGATCGTCCCATAAGATCGTAATGCTGCTCCACTGATTAACACGAAGCAGCAGGTGTCGGGAGTAAAATCCATCTGCAGGAGTGGCATACAGATGGCAGTGGCAAAAGGGGAGGAGATACCTGTCACCCAAACGAAATGAAAAAGAATAGTATGGCCATCAGAACTACATTTGAATTACTCACTTCAATGATCACACCAAATCCACAGCCATATGCATGCTAGGCCACTCCAAAGGATCATCACCAACCAAAAACCACTAGCGAATCATAACTATCTATATCGAGGTGAAAACACTATCACAAACGCCTGTTTCCATACTCACATGACATGTGAAACTTCCATTGAGTCTGTGCGTTATGCAGCCTGCAAAATCCACTGTGCCCCAGCCCGTAATTCCAGTGTTGTGAAGCAACATGTAATTGGGAACGTCCGGCCTTATCGCCCACTTCGCTATTGCGCATCCCATACTATTCATATCAATCATTGCATCCTCGCCATGGCCCCTGTCCCAAGGACATTGAACAATAGAACGTTATATTTGCAGTCAGACCTGTGGGCATCTCCTCGCCGCTAGCTGAAAACCGAAAGCGCCGTCCTTCGAATTCCTCATTTGCAACATCACGTCGAAAAGGCATCTGTGGCCGCTTGAAATCACAAATTAATCCATCTAGTGCGGCTGTGTGTGAAAATGGCAACTGCCTTCACTCACAAATGGGACGCCCCGCCCGTCGGTGAACCTCGGTACAGTGTTGCATGAGGGTCCACCGTTACTCGAGTACTACGTTCCACTGACCCTTCACAAGTCTGTTCGCGACTGCAAAGATAGTATGTGAAACAATGGGACCAAAGCAGAATGAACATATCAACCAATGTTACACTGCCATCGGGTACAAATACATGATTGTAATGGCAAGATGCCATTCGTCGAATTGCAGCGTTGTGTGCGGGACGTGCTCGCCCAAAGGGGAGAGCAGCTTGCACAGGTGGAATGAATCACCACAGGTGGAGGCCATACAGCCTGAAAACACATAAATTGCACACCCAACCCCCTCCCACAACCACACCCACTCCGAAATGCTACCGGCAGGACTAGCCATGTTGGCCCTGGGGGACCTGATAGCACTGCAAGTACTCCAACTTCAAGAAGAAGACGAACACCGACTACAACCGGCATCACGGAGGAGACGCAGGAGGAGGAGGAGGGCAAGGCAGGGCCAGCAAGGGCCGCCAGCACAGCCACTACCACCACGCAGGCAGCCCGCAATCCCACGCCTCCGAGCACATCCGTTCAACCTCACTGCTGAGCAGATCCACACCCTCTACCGTTTGGACCGGGACACCATAACCGCCATTGTGGACATGACACAGGATGACCTTGTCAGCATGATAGATAGCCCAACCGCCATCCCACCCCTACTGAAGGTGGTGTCTGTACTCCACTTCCTGGCCACAGGCACCTACCAGCACACAGTCGGACAGTTGCATGGCATTTCACAGCCACTGTTCTCACGGACACTATTGCAAGTGCTCGATGCCCTCCTGCAGCACGCAGACGACTACATCTCTCTACCACGCTCGGAGCAGGAAATTACCAACACAAAAGTGGGATTCCATGCACTTGCCGGCATACCGGGTTGCATTGGTGCCATCGACTGCACCCATATGGAATTGGTCGTCCCACATGCCATGGAGGCCCTGTACCGCAACCGAAAACAATTTCATTCTCTGAATGTACAAATGGTGTGTGACTCCAACAGGATCATTACACATTGTTGTGCCCGATTCCCAGGATCAACCCATGATTCTATGGTCTTGAGGAACTCTACAATACCACGCTACATGGAGCGACACGCAGGGAACAGATCCTGGCTACTCGGTGAGTCTCATTTCAAGCATGATAATGTGGGGTATGTGATGCGGCAATGACCTGGCAGGAAGGGGGGGGGGGTGCGTACGTAGCAATGGCATTCCTCAAAATACCTTTATTGTCCACATACAGGTGATGCCGGGTATCCACTGAAGAGATGGCTCCTTACACCAGTCCGCAACCCACGGGACCAGCATGAGGAGGACTACAACCATGCCCACTCACGTACCCGTGTAGTCATTGAACAGGCATTCGGCCTACTGAAGACTCGTTTCCGCTGCCTCAGCAGGTCTGGCGGGGCACTCCTGTACCGCCATGAGAAGGTTGCAAAGATGGTCATGGCATGTGTCATGCTACACAACATGTGCGTACGTAGAAATGTGCCCATGCCCCCTGACGCAGAACTGCAAGCACCTGAAGATGGTCATGATGAGGGTGGGGATGTGGCAGCACCTCAAGGAGTCTGCGAGGCACAGGAGGGCCGTGACATTCGTCAGCATCTCATAGATGCATGCTTCTAGCACTCACGCCTGGTGGCTGATACATGGACACGGGACTCGTGGCACTGTGTGTGTCTGGAACATGCACAATATGGACTGTACGCCTATAATGGCCTCGTACACAAAGATCAATGTCCACGCATCTCATTGTATGATCGTGCATTGTTTATGGCATATGTGATATCATGTTAAACACCCTATCGACCCGCCACCCAAGTTAGCCCAACACACCCCCTCCACCCTCCTACCTCCCCCCCGAACACCAGTGTCCAAAGATGCTCATTGTCAGTGGGCAGTCGCTATTGCAAGCCCCCTCTCCGGGTATCAGGGGCACCCCTGCCTGTGGAGCGCAGGTTCCTCCCAGATCTACGTTGGGGGCTGCCCTGGACGGAACTTGCAACGGATGATGTCTCTGCCTGCTCACGTCCATGCATGTCCCTAAGGGTTTGTGAGAGCTCAGTGAGCACACGGCGCACAGCGGCAAGTTCGGCACATACGTCTTTGGACGTCGCATGCAGTTCCCCCCTCAGGCTCTCGGTGCTTCTCTCCATTTGTACTCTCAGGCTCTCGGTGCTTCTCTCCATTTCTACTCTCAGGCTCTCGGTGCTACTCTCCATTTGTGCCCTTAGTGTCTCTGTACTTCTCTCCATTTCTGCCCTAAGTGTCTCAGTTGATGTTTCTATGTCTGCCTTAGTGCCCCCACATTCATCGGCATGGTCCTTGAGGAGCGTGGCCAGTTGCTGCTGTTGCACGATTACCTGGTCGAGGGACTGTTGCCTCTGCTGGGCCATGGCCATTTGGGGTGGTGTCACAGAGGGGCTGGTCACCTCATGTTGCCTTGCCACAGGGCTTGTGGGGGATGGCCAGTCGTCGTCTTGTGGGTGCCCCTGCGTGGTGTCCTCATGGTGTACGGGATGGAACAGACGGGGGGATTGAGACAGGTCATGGATGGATCTAACTTCGACATCCCCGTTTTCTGTGTCGGAGCATGCTGCCATTAATGCAGTGTCACCTATGGTGCTGCTGCCACCAGAAGCAGTGCCTACTGTGGCATCCATTGGGGGGACCTGTGGTGGTGCTGTTGTGGGCATGCTGGCTGCTGGGGTGCCTGTTGGAGTTCCCTCCTGTGTGCTGCCACTTGATTTGTGCTGCTGCCGTGTCTTGATGCGTGCAGCTGAGGTGGAGGGTCTTTGGCCGTTGGTCTTGGCCCTCTTTGCAGGTGTGCTGGTAGGGGTGTCCTGGAGCTCGTCGTTTGAATCGGACCCTGTGGTGGAGTAAAGGAGGGCGAGCGTTATAAATGGGTCTGTGGAAATTGGAATGGCAATGTATCACATGCATTGGGGTGGTACCTGAGGGTGATTTGGGTTGGGGCCTTGGAGGTGGTTTCATTTGTGTGTGGAGTGAGGGTGCAGTTGTTTTGCAGCCTGCAGTTAGGGTGTGCCTGCTGCACGTGTAGAGGGTGTTTTTAGGATTTTTAATTATTTATGTATTTGATGTGAGTTTTAAAGTGTGCTATCAGGCCTATGTATGTGGCCGTTCTCCTGGACATGTGTTACTGTTGCACTATGTGGACACGTGGTACTTCACATGATTGGACATTGTGGTTTTGGCATTGTTTTATTTGGGACACCTACCTGATTCTTCGGTTGTCTGCACTCCTTTCTCCATCCCTCCGACTCCCTCTATACTCTCCATTCCAATGGTGGAGGCACAGATTTCTTCCCAGGGGGTCAACTTGATGGGTGATTCCGATCCTCCACCGGTAGCTGTGGCAATGTTGCGGTTGGCAGAAAGTATGCTACGGACGCGTATCCGCAGGTCGTCCCATCGCTTTCTGCATTGCTGTGGGTTGCGGGGTGCGGTCCCCACCGCACTTACCCGCTGTGCCACCAGGGCCCATATGGCCTTCTTGTTCGCAAGTGCCGTCCTGGTCATTTGCGTGGAGAAGACGGCGGCAGCATTCTCCTGGAGGGTCTCTGTGAGCACGGTGAGTTCCTCACGGGAGAAGTGGACCTGCCGCTTGCGGTCGCACGCTTTCTTCGCTACTTTTCCCATTTTTCTTGGTTTCACTAGGGTGGATGACGGGTTGGGATGTGTCTCAGGGTAGTATTTTTGATGGTTGTGTGGAAATTGTGGTTTTATAGGTGTACGGCGTGATGTTTCCCGTTCCGGGACCATGCTTTTACTTCCGTTTCCGTATATTTCCGGTCACCGTACTTTCCGGTTGCCGCTCATTGCGGTGACCGCTAAGATGGGTGGCGGAATTGCACCTAGGGCGCCGTACGGCGGCGGTGTGGGCCGTTTTGGGGTCATTTCCGCCATCGCGGACTTTGCACTTCCGCCATGGCGTGGTGCTCGTGCCCGATGGGTCGGAATGAGCCGCACTTTGCTCCGTCGTGCAATGGCGGAAACGCTATTTACGCTATGGCGGTCCGGTCGGTTGATTTCCGCCAGGGTCGTAATGAGGGCCATACTCTTATTATGGTATTTCACACCTCGATTACTGTTCTTCTCTTCTTGTTGGGCTGCATGCGCAGTGCCTATGCTCTTGCGCCTCTCCAGCCTATTCGTAATTCTGCTTTCTGCTTCGCTGCACTCCCGCATCACCCTGTCCGTAGCCACACTTCACGTGCACCTCTTTTCCACCCATGTTCACCTTCGATTTCTGTGCATTGTCTGTTAGTTCATCCATGGGCTTGCCCTTCAGTGGTGGAGTCAGAGGAGCCACCCCCCTTCTCCCCTAGCTTCTCCCTGGTGCCCAGTGCGCACCCCAGCCTCCTGCTGGCACCCTATTGGCCGTCCGGCACCAGAAAGTGCCTCTTCTACTGTTGCCCCGCCCCTCCCTTCTTTTAGAGTCTAGGTGCCTGCCCGTGCACCTGGTTCTTCTTCCTTGCTTCGGGTGGGAGTGTTCCCCATCCTCCTTGTGCTCTATTGTCCCTTTTCTCTTTTGGCTCCAATCCTTCCCTCCCTCTTCTACACTGTCTACTTTCCGTTCTAACCGTAAGGCCAACCTTCTAACCCCTTCCGTAATGAAATGTGTGCTTCATGAGTGATCAATTTGAAATTGTTTCTATATTTTTTTAACCTTTTACTTAAATCGTTCCATCGCTTTGGAGAAAGCACTTTATACATGTAACTAAAAAAATAAGTGATCCCCTTATTGCAATTCACTCTTGAATTTAAAATGACCCATTCGTCACCCCAAGGTCATGTGCCCATTTTGTTAATCCACTGTTTTTGTTTTCAGTAATTTTCCTGGTGAACGTCATTGATTATCTGCATCTAGTTTTTGGGTTAAAATTCTTTATTTTTACTTTTTTGCAGACCCTTTTTCTTTTTCTGCAAGGCGTTTACCCTTTCCCCACAGAAACTAGCGGCTAGGCTGTTAGGCAGAAACCTGTGCAGTTCCCTTGGGGAACACTGCAAAAGATTTAAGACTACAGGTAGAGCAGTAAACCCCTTTGGTAGCAGTCTGCACCACCCAGATTTACCTGGTAGCTGTGGCTGAGCAGTCAGACTTCTCTCAAGAAGAGTTAGGCAGTATGTAAAGTATACACAATATGTACCAAAACACAATAGCACAAGCAAACACTGACCAGAGCTTGGTTTCAAAAGTATATAGTTATTTATTTAAAATACACATAAGTTAAAAACACTCTAGCAAAAATATAGTAAAAGCACTTCAACGCAGTTATACTGAAAGTAAATTCAATCCTTTCTCCTATCTAGACAACTCTAGGTTAACACCACTTAATTAAAACAGAGGTGAGTGCTTAACGTTAGATGACACTCTAGTAGTTTCCAAGAAAGGGAGAGAAAAAGCAGAAATAGGTTAGACACACCACTCTAAGGTCCAGAACACTTGCAATAGGCTTAAAGAAGAATAAAGTCACAGGTGAGCAAAAGTCACTAGGCAGGGCCCACTCTTAGAGTAGCCGGAGCGAAAATGTGCCCAAGATCACACTGTTAGTTAGAGATTCAAAGTCTTGCAAAGAGTCAAAAAGAGTTTAGAGTGGCTCAGAAAGTTTAGCCAAAGTGTCCCAGGCACTCCCAGGTTCGAAAGCCGGGGACTAAATCTACCCCGTACAGTCGGTAGCAAGGGAAGCCAGGCGGAACACAGTACCTTAAGCGGAAAGGATCCTCCAGCGGGGGCAGTTGTTCCAGGCAGCGACAGCAAGGCTCGACGTCGGTCAGGGGAGAAGAATATCTCGCTGAAGAGCAGAAGAGAAAGGTCGTAGCACTGCCCGGGAAGAAACCAGCCGCGGAGTCCTCCGGTTAAAGGGTTGGTACCGACTTTCGCGGTATGGGGGTAAAGTGTGGTATTCCGGATGCCGGGGTGCTTGGCACAGGCAAGGCGGCCACGAGATACCTCAAAAGGACGGAAAGAAGGCGAAAACTGGTTGTCCCCACCAGTCAAGGGAAGGAGCCACTCCGTTAAGAGTTCTCCTCGGTCGTCGGGAAAAAGTGGTGAGACGGTTCAGCAGGGCTCCACCGGGTGGTGTCGTCGAAGCAGGTCGGCTCAGCTCTTCCCTCGTCGGATTCTTGGTCCTGTGGCGACTTCTGAAGTCCCAGTCCCCAAAGCCCTGCTTTTATGCAGCAAACCCCCATTCACCCAGCCTAGCTGTCACTCAAACATGCTAAGTGGTGAGCCGGGCGGCTCACCACTTGGGCCAATCAGGACGGAGTGCGACTTGAGTTACCAAGGTAACTCAGTCCAGGGTGCCTAAATCCCCCTCCACCCCTCCTAAGTACCCCAGACAGAGTGGCACCACTTTGGAGGGCTTCTGTGGAGAAGCCCGCCAAAAGTGGAACAAAGGGCTCCACTTTGGGTCAGAGTTACAGAGGCGAACACCAACGCCATTTTAGAATCAAGTTTTGGCAAAAAGTCCCAACCGGAGTTATAAAAATAAATATATAAACCGGCGGTATGTTTAAGGCTACCGTAAATAAATAATTAAATGTGTTAGCCTAAAACAATGGGAAATCCCATAGGGAAATATTCGCGGTCGAATATAAAAAGTAGTTTCCACTGCCACCAGCCAAAACTCGATCAGGGGGGACGGAGACGTGCCCCCTCGACTAACAGACCCTGGGGCAATCGAATTGCCCCAGCCAGTACGTCCACAATATGATGGTTTGTACTGGTTCTGTTCAGGATTCAAGACTAGCAAAGTCTTTGGTGACTTTACATGCCCTGGGAGACAGTAGTCAGTCCCAGGGTATGGAGTCTATGTTGGGGAGTCCCTAGGACACCCCTGGGTCACGGCACAGAGGGTGCTGTGTGACCCACATCACAAAAATACATGAGGCCCTATGGAGTAAAAGACCCCATAGCCCATTCAACACAAGGTTTAACCAAGAAAACACACTTCAACATGTCCAAGAGTGAGGGTAAAAGAGTCTCACTCTTGGCAGGAGAAAAAAATTAAACCCCAGAAATCCAGCAAAGCTGCTGGGGGACTCACTAGGTAGGGAAATTCAGCCTAACCAGAGAATTCTCCCTAACACTCGCCCCCCCCAGACTAAGGGACAGGAGGATTTAATCCACTCCTGGATGAACCTCATACCTCTAGTCGATGATATACATCCTAGAGAGTCCATCAGCATTTTGATGGTGACACCTTGACCTATGTTCAATGGAGAACTCAAAGGTTTTCTTTTGCAAGCTAACGGACCTACAGACCCTTTGAGGAACATCAGTCTTTTTGTTATAGGGGATCTGGTTGACCAGTCCCTCAGAAGTTGGTACAACTTCTGAACCTATGTTAGGCTTTTTCAAGGGGTCCTTATAAAGGATTCCCTTAGATCTAGAGGGGCCTCCAAGGTTCCTCACCACCTCTCTTGTGGGAGCAGGTTGGGTCTTAGGCCTCTTGGTTGGAGGGGTTGGGGTTAGGCAATGTACCTGCTTCCCCTTCCTCTTAGATCTACCCTTACCTATTTTAGGAGTTTCCCCCCTAATATTAGGGTTTGAGTTGGGGTCTTCAGTAGAAGGTCCAACAGTCTGAAGGTTTTTGGCCTTAGACTTTTCTTTTCTGGTTTTCCACCAGCACTGAGAATTACCAGTTCTCTCAGGTCCAGATAGGGGCCTAGTTGGTCTATCCACCTCTTCCTCAGAAGCAGGGGGAGTCAGAGACTCTGAGACTAGGGGAACAATGATGGAGCTTGGTTGGGGCGCCCATGTTCCTAGCATACTATCCTGAAATGTGCCTGGGTTAGAGGTCAACTTACTAACACCAGGGCTTGTAGTGGGGTTCTCAGTAGAGGGTCCCACAGGCTTAGAAGGGTCCTTCAAGGTAGCCTTTCTAGCCAATTTGGTTAAGTTCTGCTTCTCCATACTGGGAGGCCTGGGGGTATGTGACACTACTCCTAGAGTTCTTAGGTCATTCCCCAACAGGACCTTCCCAGGTACCTCAGTCTGAACACTGACAGGGATCCTCACTGTCATGTTGTTACACTGAATGAGGGCTGGTAGGATAGGAACCATTTGGACAGGGCCTCCAGACATCTTAGTGGGACCTTTGGGTGCTTTGGCCACATCCTCAGGTTGAAAGAAGCTTTCATCCACTACTGTTCTGCTGGCCCCAGTGTCTCTCCTGGCAGGAGTATCCTGGCCATTGACAAGAACACTGTCCACATAATACACCTTAGAGTTAACAGGTAGGGAGTTATACACAACCCTATTCTGGGGACTAACCAGACCCATAGGCTCTAAGTTTACAGTTGCTTGAAGACCCAAGGGTTCTTCAGCAAAGAGTTCAAAGTGGGCACTAGCCATCTGTACTTCATCCTCAGGAGTGAAGGCTAAGGAGACTGTGCTGATCCCTGCAGGTTTACCCTTGCACTTGGGATCTCCTTTGATATGGTCAGTACCCTGACAGACATAGCATTGTCCAAATGCTCTCTGGAAGGGTGGCTTGTTCTGACCCCCTTCTGGTCTGGGACCAGAAGGTACACTAGCCTGATTTGGTTTCCCTTGTGGCTTACCCTTATAGTTTTGTTTGGGGCCCTCTTTGGAATTTGTAGTATTAGAATTCTCTTTGGAGTCCTTCTTAGACTGTTTTTCCCCATCCTTCTTCTGAGTTACCCCAGAATCCTTGTGAGTGGCCCTGTTGGCAACCCACAAGTCAGCAGCCTTAGCTAGCTTCCGGGAATCTAATTCCCTGGAATCAGCCAAGTGTTGTCTGAGCTCAGGAGAGCAGGCATCATAAATAGTCTCCAACATAAACAAATTCTTCATACCTTCATAAGTGTTCACCTTGTAACCCTTAATCCATCCCTCTAAGTTTTTCAAACATTCATTCACCCAGGTAGCCCAAGGGGTACCATCATGCTTTTTGAGGCTCCTAAACCTCTTAAGATACTGGGAAGGGGTCTTCCCAAACCTAGCTATCAAAGCTAGTTTCACACATTCATAGTCCTTCCTATCCTCCTCCCCCATCTCCATTACCACATCAGTTGCAACAGGGGGAAGCCTAGAGAACAACCAGGTGAGTAAGTCATTTCCTGTGATGTTCTGGAGCCCATGATTATATTCAAACAGAGACAACCAATCCAACACATCCAACTTAGGCTCATACATACCAACCAATTCTTTAGGCATCCGGGGTCTTTTAGGACTGGAACTTCTAGGGGAGCCAGAGAGAGAAACATTCTCAACAGATAATTTCTTCATTTCTAAGTCATACTTGAGCTCCATTTCCCTTAGCCTTAGTTCTTTGTCAGTTTGAGCATTAAGTTTCTTATACTCCAATTCTAGCTTCATTTTCTCCAGTTCAAAGTACTGAGGACTAAATGTGGGACCTGGTAAAGGTCCAGTAGGCACAGCAGGTAGAGCAGGCAGAGGCCTAGGGGGGACAGTTACAACAGCCTCACCCTCCTCTTCTGACTCTTCCTCAGAAACATCAACATTTTGCTCCATGTTAACTTCAATACTGTCATCTACAGTTGCTGGAGTGGTAGGCTCCTCTGAACCATCACCCAGACTTTGGTTAGCTAACAATCTTTCAATCAGCTCCATTTTCTTGCCCTTAGTCAGGAGATCCTTATGTTTACAGAGCATTCTTAAACAATCAGCAGTTTTGGCTGCAAGGGACTCTTGACTATAGCTTTCTATAACTGACATGTTAGAGGTTTTACTTTTTCAGTGCTAAGCTTTGTGGTTAGTTGCACTAAGGTATCTAAAGCACAATAAAATGTATACTCAATACAAATCCCACCGCTGTACACCAGTGTTAGGCAGAAACCTGTGCAGTTCCCTTGGGGAACACTGCAAAAGATTTAAGACTACAGGTAGAGCAGTAAACCCCTTTGGTAGCAGTCTGCACCACCCAGATTTACCTGGTAGCTGTGGCTGAGCAGTCAGACTTCTCTCAAGAAGAGTTAGGCAGTATGTAAAGTATACACAATATGTACCAAAACACAATAGCACAAGCAAACACTGACCAGAGCTTGGTTTCAAAAGTATATAGTTATTTATTTAAAATACACATAAGTTAAAAACACTCTAGCAAAAATATAGTAAAAGCACTTCAACGCAGTTATACTGAAAGTAAATTCAATCCTTTCTCCTATCTAGACAACTCTAGGTTAACACCACTTAATTAAAACAGAGGTGAGTGCTTAACGTTAGATGACACTCTAGTAGTTTCCAAGAAAGGGAGAGAAAAAGCAGAAATAGGTTAGACACACCACTCTAAGGTCCAGAACACTTGCAATAGGCTTAAAGAAGAATAAAGTCACAGGTGAGCAAAAGTCACTAGGCAGGGCCCACTCTTAGAGTAGCCGGAGCGAAAATGTGCCCAAGATCACACTGTTAGTTAGAGATTCAAAGTCTTGCAAAGAGTCAAAAAGAGTTTAGAGTGGCTCAGAAAGTTTAGCCAAAGTGTCCCAGGCACTCCCAGGTTCGAAAGCCGGGGACTAAATCTACCCCGTACAGTCGGTAGCAAGGGAAGCCAGGCGGAACACAGTACCTTAAGCGGAAAGGATCCTCCAGCGGGGGCAGTTGTTCCAGGCAGCGACAGCAAGGCTCGACGTCGGTCAGGGGAGAAGAATATCTCGCTGAAGAGCAGAAGAGAAAGGTCGTAGCACTGCCCGGGAAGAAACCAGCCGCGGAGTCCTCCGGTTAAAGGGTTGGTACCGACTTTCGCGGTATGGGGGTAAAGTGTGGTATTCCGGATGCCGGGGTGCTTGGCACAGGCAAGGCGGCCACGAGATACCTCAAAAGGACGGAAAGAAGGCGAAAACTGGTTGTCCCCACCAGTCAAGGGAAGGAGCCACTCCGTTAAGAGTTCTCCTCGGTCGTCGGGAAAAAGTGGTGAGACGGTTCAGCAGGGCTCCACCGGGTGGTGTCGTCGAAGCAGGTCGGCTCAGCTCTTCCCTCGTCGGATTCTTGGTCCTGTGGCGACTTCTGAAGTCCCAGTCCCCAAAGCCCTGCTTTTATGCAGCAAACCCCCATTCACCCAGCCTAGCTGTCACTCAAACATGCTAAGTGGTGAGCCGGGCGGCTCACCACTTGGGCCAATCAGGACGGAGTGCGACTTGAGTTACCAAGGTAACTCAGTCCAGGGTGCCTAAATCCCCCTCCACCCCTCCTAAGTACCCCAGACAGAGTGGCACCACTTTGGAGGGCTTCTGTGGAGAAGCCCGCCAAAAGTGGAACAAAGGGCTCCACTTTGGGTCAGAGTTACAGAGGCGAACACCAACGCCATTTTAGAATCAAGTTTTGGCAAAAAGTCCCAACCGGAGTTATAAAAATAAATATATAAACCGGCGGTATGTTTAAGGCTACCGTAAATAAATAATTAAATGTGTTAGCCTAAAACAATGGGAAATCCCATAGGGAAATATTCGCGGTCGAATATAAAAAGTAGTTTCCACTGCCACCAGCCAAAACTCGATCAGGGGGGACGGAGACGTGCCCCCTCGACTAACAGACCCTGGGGCAATCGAATTGCCCCAGCCAGTACGTCCACAATATGATGGTTTGTACTGGTTCTGTTCAGGATTCAAGACTAGCAAAGTCTTTGGTGACTTTACATGCCCTGGGAGACAGTAGTCAGTCCCAGGGTATGGAGTCTATGTTGGGGAGTCCCTAGGACACCCCTGGGTCACGGCACAGAGGGTGCTGTGTGACCCACATCACAAAAATACATGAGGCCCTATGGAGTAAAAGACCCCATAGCCCATTCAACACAAGGTTTAACCAAGAAAACACACTTCAACATGTCCAAGAGTGAGGGTAAAAGAGTCTCACTCTTGGCAGGAGAAAAAAATTAAACCCCAGAAATCCAGCAAAGCTGCTGGGGGACTCACTAGGTAGGGAAATTCAGCCTAACCAGAGAATTCTCCCTAACATAGGCGAAGGAACAGAAGACTCCATTGTGTGTCACAAGGTTGAAACTTTGTGATTTCTGTTAGAGGCGTGTTTACAGAAAACAGTGCACATTCCTCCTCTCTTTGTTACCTGGACAGGAATCGCAACAAGTAGAGCGTCTCCTGCAAACATTTGCGTGTCAGGGTAATCAGGGAGAGAGAAGAGTTTTTTCATTTCTCTAAATTGAAGGAAGTTTCTTTTTAGCTCCAAATGCCAGTCAGTATGGCACTAAAGCCTGTTTCTCACTCTTGAGTGCATTTATTTATATATTTAATTTTTTATAATGCGCCACCAATGTTCCCTCTAATTATTTTTCTCTATGTGCGGAACCTGTTGGCTGTTGTGCACACATAATTTTCTATGTGCGCAACTGACTAATGAGGTAAACCACTTTGTGAGCTACCGTCGCAGAAGAGAGTTTGGAAAGGAGTTTCCTCTTCCAAGCCACTGCAATTCTTTAAAAATCTTACAAGACTTTTTCCAAACACACAGGCTAACATAAAATATGTCATATGTGATTATACAGAAAACTCATCAACCAGTCCAAGACTTCAATATCTGCCACAGTACCTTACAAACGTATTTCTGCACAGCGAGAAATGTTGGCTCCATTACGAGTTTGGCGGTAAGTGGTAAAGTTGGCAGTAACTCCATTACCACCAACTTTACCACTACACCAAATTACGATTCCGGGCATGGAGTCGAGCATTTGCCTCCCAGGAAAATCCTGGAGGTAAATCCACCAACTCAACGTTGAAATTGTCAGAATTTCTGCTGTGGTAATTCCACCAAAAAATACACATTGAGTTCAATGGACTCAATATGAATGGGAAATTACACCACCACAACCAGTTGTAATCCGGTGGAAATTCCTCCAGACCAAGTGGTGATAACAGTAATTCGTTTGGCCGGTATTCTGGCAGATTTACACCGGGATACCGCCCCAAGTCGTAATGAGGCCCTGTATGTTTTATGCCACTGGAAAATCACTAATTTGTATAACAATTTCTTGCCATAACTGTTCTGGCTGTCAAGAAACTCAGACAGAATACATTTGCTGATGGATTAATGGCAATTAAAAGCAATGTGTCAAACATGCTGAAAGGAGTTCAAGTGCCACTTTAATGAACTAATTCAAGGGCCAGGAGAACATGCTTCTAATAATTTGTGTAGGGATGATAATTGCATCAGAATAACTGCACCTTAGAATATGATGATCAAAAATTCCTGAGCTTCTGCTTGCTATCCACATTACGCTCTCCTGTGGGTAGTGATAACACCAGCCTTAGAGCTTAGAGACATATGCACCATGCATTTATACTCCCTAAAAAAGGAAAATGTGCCTAACAAAAACTGAGAAACAATGAACATAACTCACAAATCTCCACTGATATTTTTTCGAATTAGTGACCAGTAGCGGCATATGAAGGAAGTAACTCTAATAATATTAATGCCCGATCTCAAAAGGAATTTTATTGGGAAAGAATATCTTTTAATAAGCAGAAAGTATCCCTATTGGCAAAGCCAATTACTTTTTTTACGCCCTGAAAAATCATTTGCCTCCAAGTGGGGAGCAAATCTGATTAGAGCCCTGCTTGTAGCCCTGACATAGGGAATGAAATGACAGGGCACATAATACAGTGTATAGATTTGCCCACCCTTCCGCACCACAGCCTCTATACAATTAAACAAGAGCCTTATTGAGGTTTATTATGGAGCCCTGTTGAAGAAAATGACACATATATGCCTTTTAAGTAAATTGCATCAATTCATCAGAGATACAACTGATTGAGTGCCTTCTTCTGTAACTATGGATTCCTCTTCTGTAATTCTTTTGTGATCAGTTATATAAGATGCAGGGAGATGCTAGAGCCTGCACACACAGCACGCATGGTTATATTGAAAAGCCCTCAGCAGTTGAGCATAGAAAGAAAAATAAGGTGCTGTTGTTGATGCTTCCAACCATACCACTCTGCTTGCCTCCAATACTAGTTGATAGAGCACTGTAAAAAGTGACAGAGTGTAGCAGTAAACACTCACTGGGATATTTGCAGACTCACAATACTTTGCAAGCAAGGCATCTTTAAATGCGTCAACATATCATGTGCATTTTAAGAATGTCATGACTCTGCATGTAAACAATTCTTTTGCAGTTCATACAAGATTGTTTACAACATACCCCACCCTTATATCATTGTGTAGGATTGCACAAGTGCCCAGTGAAACTGTTTTTGTATAGAGCCGAGTTACCATATAATGTCTGAATGTCTATGCTCAAAGGAACTCTGAACGCTAGGAAACGATGCAGATTGTGTGAAAAGCATTCTTCTGTCTGAATATCCGATGCCCTGATGTTATGGACGAGTAATGCCAGGCATAGTTCATACCCATTATCCCTTGTAGGCTAAGTAAATGATATTGCAATGTTGCTCTCTACTTATAGGGTAATGTTAGTAATGCTAAAGTAGGAGACGCTGAGCATCACATTTGTCTTTTCAAAATCTTTAGAGGGTACATTCATATTTGAGTTTTACAATGTGTTAACTTACAAGGGGGCCGCTTCAAAGCACTTGCATGACATATTTACAAAGAAGAGGAAGTATGGGATTTGGTTACACATCCAAGTAGCCTGCTTACTTATAGTCAGTATACGATATTTGAGCTGGTAGTTCAAGTATATAGTGTGAGTGACGCTTTTGGTAAGGCACAATGGCCCTCATTACGACCCAGGCGGATTTTTTCCGCCATCGACGGACTTTTCCGCCATGGCGTAAAGTCCGTTTACGCCATGGCGGATGGCGGACTTACCGCCCCATTCCGAGGTTGGCGGGGCGGTAAGTCCCCATTGACCCATTTACCCTTCCCCATTCCCATTTCGGCCCCATAGGGCTCAATGGGAGTGGGGAAGGCGTTAATTACGCCACCGTACATTACGGTGGCGTAATTAACACCAAGGTCCCATAGCGCCATGGATTTTTACGCCCGCAAAAAGCGGGCGTAGAAGTGACCATGGCGCTTTGGGAACTCGTAGTTGGCGGTAAGGGGTCGGCGCAGCTAACGCTGGCGTAAACCCCTTACCGCCAGGGTCGTAATGAGGGCCAATGAGTGACAGAAATTCTGGTAAGTAAACGTTATTCATGTTACAACAAACAGAAAACAAGTGTATGTCGGTACACGTCTGCTAACCTTTCGCAGAGCCAAGAGAGGAAGAGTCAAGGTTGTCCGGTAGTATCTTAATGTGTTCTGGGGCAGTAGTTAGAGTCATAAGGTATAAGGGTAGTAGAGTCAGGTTTAGGAGTCATGGGTTGGGAGGGAAACATTTTGGTTAATATGTGCAGGCATATCTTGGTTAGATTATTCTGTTCATGTTAGTGTAATGCAAATTGCAGAATATCAAGAATAGTTGCTTATTTTAAGAGAAAGAACATTTCAAGTAATTTGTTGTGACTTGTGCCTTATTAAATCTTTTTGAATAATTGAGAATTTGTGTGCGCTGCTAAAAATCCTCTGAGTGGCACCCAGAAGGAAGCTGGGCAAGCGCACATGCACACAGCTTAGAGGGAAAATTGCACGCCGCTCATCCATAGGTCTCAGGGCGCACGTGAAAACACAGACAACTGGGGTCAGAAAAAGATCAGAGAGGAGAGATTCAGTTATCCAAGGTTAATGGGGTTAACTATAGCCGTCCAGTTAAACCAGTGCCATTCATGCTGGGCCTCCCCACAACACCTCAGCGGGGGTCATTTGTATTGTGGAGCAGTGTCAAAAGCATGAATAAAATGCGTATGAAACACATTTACACATGCGTTTTACAGTACTCCATCTGTTCATTGATTTGTATGTCGGAGCCTGGGCAGCGAGTAGAATTACTCCTGCCGCCACCCCATTCTGCTCGGCCATCCAAAACTGCATACATTACCACCGGCATCTGATGTTGTTGCTAACTGTAATGCATTGCACTCCTATGGAATCCACCATTTATGCAATTTGCACTGCAAAGTGCAAGAAGAAGGCGTAAGAACAACTCCACCTTCTTTTTACTACTTCTTTCTGCAAAACGTAAACATATGATGAACATTACACAGATGGGACCTGTTTGCATGTAAGTGCAAATGTAACGGGTCCACTTCTTGCAATTTACGAGGTCCTGAAAAATGACTTCCCATGTCTTGTTGCTGGTTCAATGTGCAATGTGTGCATGACGCCCTTTTAAAGCTCATGGGCAATTTACTCCAGTGGGGCCATTCCATATTTTTCTTTTGCAGGGGGGTGTCACAGACCCTCCTTTACCCCTACCCACTACCACCGTGTACACCCAGGCCCCGTTTCCCCTTGTTTAGGGTGGGAGGGAATTCCCGTTGCCAGCAGTTTCCCCAGGGAAATTCCCATGACGGCATAGGATGCGTTTGGAAAGTGTGGTTGCAGAAGTTGTCTCTCATTCTGGCCTTGGTTAGGGCCAGTCTGGGTCTGTACATTGGCACTTTACTAAAGATAAGATTATATTTAATTTTAATCAATGCAGAAATGTTTCTGACTTCACTGCATGGGCTGATTCCTTGGATGAGACGATTTTACATTTGCCTCTTGAGAAGGTTATCAAAGCTTCCCAAACTGACCTAATGGAGATTCCGGAGTCTATTGCCACAGATGATGTAGCTTGTCCAACTCTATGGCCTGAAAAAACTATCAGTCCAATGGTTCCACAAGAAAGCAGTGTTCCTCATCATGCTTCCATCAGCCCCGTCTCTAGCGCAACTTCGGGCCTGGTCTCTTCAGCGTCCGTAGGAGGATTTCGGTCATCTTTCCAAATGACAGTGAATTGCGTAAATCCTACGCTTAACCCAGTGATCTTTCCGGTTCGGAAGGATATTCGCTTACCAAAGGTCAGTATGCCTGAAGTTACTAATCCCACCCAAAGAGCCTTGTGGAACACCAACAGTTAGAGGCATGAGTTGAGAGGTTTTGTTGCTCCACGAGACGAGAATTGGCAAGGTGCAAGGTATGATTCAATCCAGACAAGGGCTCAATTGGGAATCCCAAGAAGAAAGAGAGTGTTAAGGAGATCAGAGAGTGATCAACAGTGTCAAAGGCTGCAGGCAGGTCAAGGAGAATTAGGATGGAGGATAAGCTGAAGGGCTTAGCAGAGGCGAAGAAATTGGAGAGATTCATGAGAGCAGATTCTGTCCAGTGACAGGAGAGGAAACCTGCTTGTAGGGGTCTCGAAAGATGTACATTTTATTTTATTTATCTTTATTTATTTCATTTATATAGTGCCCAGTCCCGAAGGTATCACAGCACTTGTACAGGTGTACAGGTGGTAAAACACAGCCAAAATCAATAGATAACAGAAATGTCTAAGAAATTGGTAAAACAGTTGAACAGAATTCTAGTGAGCACTTTAGAGTAGTGCGCAAAGAGAGTCACAGGGTGAAGGTTAGCTGGTAGGTTTGGGACAGCCCCTTCTCTTGTTTTGGAGAGGGATTACTGTGGCAGTTTTGAAAACAGAGGGAAATCAAGCAGAGGGGAAGGACAGGTTGAAGAGTACAGCTTGGCGCGAGGCAATTAAAGGGGCAACAGGCTTGACTAGCTGAGGAACAAAAGGGTCTGATGGGGCAAAAGAGGGTTTAACCTTCATCAGGAGAAATATCACTGTGTCAGTATTAGTGTGACTAAAGTGGGAGATGGAGGCAGAGGATGATGGTAGAGTAGGCAGAGTGTAGAATACAGGAGGAGGGAGTATGAGGAAGGTCAGTAGAGAGAGTCTCTAATTTTGGAAATGTTTGCAGGGAAGTATTCAGATAGGTCATTAGTTATGAGAGTGGAGTTGATAGTCATAGACTTACGAGGAGTAATGAATGCATTTAGTGTGGCCTGTAGCCGGCGAGGATGGTTGGAGTGAGTGTCAATGAGGGTTAGTGACAATTCACTTTTCACTCTATCAACAGTGGACTTGAGAGAGTTCAGAGTAAATAGTTAGAGTTGCAGGTGCTCATGCGAGTGGGTACGCCTCTATTTGCGCAGCAGCCGATGCATGTCTTTGTGGACAGGGCCTATGAATGGGGTGACCCGCGGCTGAGGAGGCTGAGACTTAGGGGTGAAAGTAAGTAGTGGGAAGTGAGAGGAGAATGAGTCATATAATAGGGATTGGAAGCTGGAGAAGGCAGTGTTGGTGGAAGAGGTATAGAGTGTGAAGGAGCAGAGTGAGAACTGTAGGCAGGAGAGAAAGTGACGAATGGCAGAAGGTTTACATCTCCTTTTAGTAATAGGTGAAGTAAGTGGTGAGGAAAGGTCAGAGGGTGGAAAGGAGATTATGGTGGAAATAATTGAGTGATCAGATATGGATGGTGTGACAGTAGTATTCGTGGCTAAGACAGAGGTGGAGATTAAAGAGAGCCAAAGAGTTACTCCCTGTGTGGGTAGGTAGGTTATGGCTAGAGTGGAGAGCATGTCTACTAAGAAAAGACTGAAGTTCAGATTTCTGAGAAGTGGTTGGAGATGGATTGTTCGAGCCACCTAAGAGAATGAGGTGATGTTTAATGGAAAGAGAATCAAGGAGTTGCCCTAGATGATCAAAGAATGGTGCAGTGGGACAAGGAGGGCGATAAATGGAGATGATGTGAACTGAGTGAGGCAGAGCAATAGCAGGGCGGAGAATTCACACGAGGTAGGAGGGGACGTGGCATTGGAGATTTGTGAGGCATCGAGGTGGGAAGAGAGTCGGTGTCTGACACCTCAACCTCTGTCAGTCAGTCCAGGAGAGTGAATGAAGGATAGTTTGGAGTCATGTAGGGCCACCAGAGTGGCAGTGTCAGATGGCGAAATCCAGATTTAAGTGATAGCAAGAAGGAGTAGGGGAGGCTTTACTGAGAGTAGTCAGTGATAAAGGATGTTCTGTTGCATACAGACTGGTTTTGTTGCATGCAGAGTAAGCATTCCATAGTGCAATGTTCAGTTGATGCGGTAAGGAAGAAAAGAGAAGTTGAGTCTCAGAGGAAGAGAGGCGAGGTGGCTAGGGGTAGAAGAGGTATGGTTAGCTTGTTGGCTTTGTTGGAAGGAGGTGGAAGAGAAATGGAGTAGTGAGAGTTTCGAGATGTGAGCTTTATAATAAGGATAGGAAGAGAGGAATGTGTAGCGTGATTGGAGATAGCGTAGGCAGAGGTGAGTAGGAGGAGCAGCAGGAGGAGCAGGAGTGAATGCATTATAGTTGACTAGCACAGTGTGGAGAGACAGAATAGTAGTTAGGAAGCTAGGGGGACTCACAGGTGCAGGTAGGTGTGTGTAAATAGTTGTGTTAGAGGAGTGTTGGAGTTAGATTTGAATGATGTTTGTGTGCTGTATGCAAGGCATTTTTGTGGCACCTGTGGCAACTAGGTGCAAACTGCGAACACAGGATGAAATAGAAAAGGATACAGTAGCAACCCTTAGTTCCGACTTCCCTTTGCTCTGGATGCCCAGGCGAATGGATGCCCGAAGGACAGTGCTTATATACCCACATTTTATTTCACGCATATACAAATGGTCAAAAAGTAGCTCATGTCAGTTTTATTCAGCTGCCATGCGCTAGACCAGAAGAACCATTTGCATCTGTGAGGGCTAGAAACATACTTGGGGCCTTAGCAGTTCATATCACTGCTGCTGTTCCACTTAAAAGAAAAGATGCATGACAGGGCCAAGAATCACCCTGTCATACATTGGTCTGACCATTCATGCGTTCCACCCCAACCCACACCCACAGAGCCTAGTCCAAAGAGGTGGATGGGAATATCTGTTGTCTGCCTATCTTAAAGGACATGCCATTTGGGAACATGGGGCGCGCACTGCTTTTATGGATGCACAGAAATGCATTTCGTTTTCATGCGCTATTGTTAAAAGATGGCGGCCCAAATGCTGGCTGCGCACAATGCACAATCGGTGGAGTGCTCTGCTGCTCTCGAGATAAGTTGGCGCTCTAAACAAAAAAAAAAAATGCACAGAAAAGCTTCCTGATTTGCAAAAATGTGCAAAGGGGGTGATGCACAAGTGTGAATGCTCTTCGCGAACTGAACACTATTTTTTGGCACAAGTGATTGGTCCCTGTGCGTTCTGTATGTTAGTAGCAGATACAATTTAAATCCATTGCACCTATATGCCTGGCCAAACTAGTCTAGCTAATTCTTGGATACTTCTGAAGTTTGCGTGGTGAAGTCTTACATTTCTAGGGGGTAGCGAGCAGTTTGTGAAGGTTCATGGCCACGCAGCGCAGGGTGACCCTAATTATTCTGCAACTAACAAAACCCCTACTTGCATGGTGCAGATAAGATGAAGTCACGAAAAAGGAATGAGTGATGATTTACTGTAGAAGGATAGCAGTGGGAGAAGTTTGCCTCAGGGAGTGAAAACATTGAGCAGGACATCAAACTGAAACATTCTACAGCAGCTGGTGAAATATCATATATGCCATGTGCCAACTTGTCCTGCTCCCTTCAGTAGATGGTAGACAATCCTCTTTTCCCTTTGCGTTCTGAGACTCGCAGTCGTCGATTTCCCCATTATAAACCCAGGACTACAAATACAAGAATGAAAAGGAAAAGAGAACTGAACAATCATATCCCATGAATTTGCCATGTTGGCGAGTATGAAAGAGCTCTGTGGATTGGTTCACCTGCTGCAGGGGTCTATGAGTAACTTACAGGCTGCAGATTTTACCTGCAGCAGCCCCGATGCAGACTTTCATCCTTCGGAGGCTGATAACGTACATTCCAACAATCCGACGCATATGGGAGAGAGATTTTGTCAGACATACATTTTCCCATAGGAATGAATTGGGGCTAGAATGACTTTAATAATAATAATAATAATTTGGCACTTATATAGTGCTACAAAACCTCAGGTATCTGAGCGCTGCTTATTATTACCCACGGTGTGTGGTGCTCATTTATCGACCTCGGAAGGATGAAAGGCTGAGTTTGGCCCCGTTGGGATTCGAACGTGCTTTAGCAGGCTCTGCAAGGATGTCAAAGTGAGTGCTCTACTCGCTGTGCCACTTGACCGGCTTAGGTGGTAGAACGTGAGAAATTGCAATATTTTTCACAGAAAAATCGTGAGTCTCCCGCATAAATCAGGAGGGTTGGCATGTATGTGATAATATGAGCACCAACTATCAATATGTACCGGTTCCTTTACAAATAAGGTAAGCAGGCTGTTAGGGAGAATTCCCTGTTTAGGCTAATTTCCCAAACCTTAGCATGTTTGAGTGACAGCTAGGACTGAAGAATGCGGGTTTTCTGCATAAAAGCAGGGCTTTGGGGACTGGAACTTCAGAAGTCGCCACAGGACCTAAAGAATCCGAAGAGGGAGAAGCTGAGCCGACCTGCAACAACGACACCACAGGTGGAGCCCTGCTGAACCGAACTCACTGCTTCCCAACAACAGAGAAGATCTTCCTCCAGGAGAGTCTTCTTCCTTTGAGCTGGTGGGGTTAACTAGTTCGCCCTTTTTCACCTTCCTGGATCGTCTCGTGGTCGAATCGCCCGTGCCAAGCAGCCCGGCGGCCAGATAGCCATGCTTCACCACTACCGCAAATAAAAGGGTAATACCTTTTAACCGGGAAACTCTGCAGCTGGTTTCTTCCCTGGCAGTGCAACGACCTCCAGCTTTCCTCCACGTCGAGATCTTCTCTTCCCCTGGATGAAGCACTGCCTTGCACCCGCTGCCAGGAACAACTGCCCCCGCTGGAGCTTTCTCACCATTTCAGGTACTGTGTCCCGCCTGGTCTCCCTTGCAACAGACTGTCCAAGGTGTCCCGTAAATCCTTGACTCTCTATCCTGGGGTGACCTCGGACCTGTTAACTAACTTTTCTGAACAGATCTTACTCCTTTTTGAACTATGTGCAAAGACTTTTAAAGTGTACTTCAACTGTGTGATCTTGGGCACATTCCGCCTTGCTCTCTCCAAGAGTGGGCCTGGCCTATGAACTTTTTGCTCTACAGTAGACCCTGCCTTTCTTGGCTTGCTGTGGTTCTTTAAAAGGGTTGGTATTGTGTGTTTTCCTATTTCTGCCTTTTCTCTCCCTTTTTAAATCATTATTGGAGTGCCATCTAAGGTTATGCGCTCACCTCTGTTTTGCAAATAAGTGGTGCCTTAACTTAGACTTGTCAAATAATTAATTAGGGAGGTGTATATATTTCTAGTGACTGTGTTTGAACTTGCTTGACATATTAGTGCCAGTGTATTTTTACAAGTGTGTTTTTAAATAAATAATTATATACTTTTATACCAAAGCTCTGGTCAGTGTTTGCTTGTGCTGCTGTATTTTTGTACCTAATGTGTATACTCTATATACTGCCTAACTCTTCTTGAGAGAAGTCTGACTGCTCAGCCACAGCTACCAGGTAAATCTGGGTGGTGCAGACTGCTGCCAATTAGGTTTACTGCTAACACCTGTAGTCTTAAACGTTTTGCAGTGGTCCCTAAGGGAACTGCACAGGTTTCTGCCTAACACAGGCCTTTGCACGGCACCCTATAAATACGTGGTGTGTGGGTCTCTTGCTGGGCTGCATTATGGACTATGACGATTAGCTTAAATATGCGAATGCTCTCATCTGCCTTCACCAGCAGCCAGCTTGACTCCTGACTAGATGGCGCCTGCTCAGCTCTTTGCTTTCTGGTATTGCTCAACTTCCGGAAACAAGTAGATCGCCAGTGGTTCGGGAGGCACGCATGGAAGGCTGCCAAAGGGATCACGTGTCATTACGCAACGTCGCACTTTGGCACTTAGTTACACTGCTCGTTAAGACACCTCATTCAGTCAGAGACTAAGACAGCGCAGTTAAGAATTAACTGAAGTTTCCATTCAGATCTCCGTTGAATATATCTTAAGTGTTGCAGGTTCTAATGCCAGGGATCAGCAAGGAACTATTAATGCTCAGTGAGATAGCGCCAATAGCATAGATGTCTTTCTAGACAAAAGGCACTATATAAACGGAGGTGTTATAAACCCAGGTGTGTAATTTCAGCAATAATAGATTACTATTGCCCTGCGACCGCGCCGGTAATGATTTGCCGCAATATGAAAGCTTTGTAACATAACATATAAGTGAAACCTCAGCGGTGCCGATTCAGGTCTGCCATTAATGTTCATATAAGGAGAGCAAAAATAAATTGATTTTCTGTAACATAAACATTTAAGAAGGCAAATGCTGCATGATCTGGGGTCGTAGCAGAGTGTGGGGCTTGATGAACGAAGAGGAACGCTGTCTTCGTGTTTTAACCAACATCCTTTGCGTTTGTGTATTTAGGATCAGGAGGGTACATACATGTTGATAGCACCGCAAATATGTACACAGGGGCAACACACTCAACTTGGGAACAACACGATGCTGCCCAACATGGGTTTGGTCTCCGGGACCAGCACTTAGAAACTGGAGGACTCAAGCATTAACAGCGACGTAAAACACTGATAACATACACTGATGACATAGTAATAATAATAATATCAATAACAAGAATGTATAATGATATAGTGGTCTTGTGTAGCCCCATTCTGCAATGTTTGCTGGTCTTTCTTCAAGTGGCTCTGTAAGAGAACATGGGGATTGTTAGTTGGTTAGCCAGAGAGGCAGATGCCAAACCTGTGTTCTTGGTATCCGGTTCCTAGTGTCAGTGTGTTGCTATAGTATTGGCAGAGCCATCTGGGAGTGTGTTATCCAGAATGGAAAGCCCAAGGACTCATAAGTGTAAAGTGTGCTTAGGGGGGTGTTGCCCGCTAAAGTGGGTGAGGGGGAAAGAGCTGAAGAGAAGACCGTCAGTTGTTAAAAGGTGTTTATGTGGGGTAGATGCATTGGGTAAAGTAGTGGCCGGGTTAGAGATAAGGATCCACGGTACCATGCATCTGCTGGTGAGGCGGGCAAGCGGAGTGTTGGATGTTTTCTGTTGTAGTTTTTGGGTTACCTCTTGGTTGGGTAGGGTGGAGTTCATTGTGGTTAGTTAGTCGTGGGGGGAAGTGTGCTTGCGGTGGTTTATCTAGTTGGAGGAACGCGTTCTGTGGATGAAGATGGGGATAGTAGGTCTATTGAATGTGTTGTCCCGGATGGATATCCTGTTGGTAAGTTAGTTGAAGAGCCATGTTTTTAGCTGATTCCCGAACATTAGGTGAACTTCCTCTGTGCAGAGGTGTCTCGGTATGGAATTCCAGAGAGTATATTACCTTTTTGGAGAGGGGCTTGATGACCAAGCCAGGGATAGACATACTTGTATTACCCGTGTTTCACACAGCCATGTCAAGATGCTCACTACTGACTATGCCAATCAGATTCAAAATACAAGAAGACTTGACATCACAGATCTTGTTCCGCCCCTCGATCCTCAGCTGGAAGACCCTGTGGCTGCAGAAGGAGCGATCGTTGAGGACAATCTTTGCCACAGCGTGGTTCAGCATTGTGGCGGGGACTGGATTATGCACCTCCTCTTTGTTTGATTCACTGATAAATTAAAGATTTGTAACATGCAGCTCGTCACTGTTAGGCCCATACGCTTTATGTCGTACTTCATGTTTTTCTCTGGCCTACTCACGAGGAGTTACTATATGGCCTCATTATGGATCTCCAGGTTATTAGCAGTAAAGGAATAATACCAACCCTTATGTTTGAACTCCTCTGCACATGATAACTTGTGCGTGAACGCATACACGGCGTAGGCTTTGTTCCACACATTATACCAGAAGGTTGTGGGCTTATGCCCAAGGAATGTCTCAAAGGATTAGCCAAGGGCACTGTATACCATTTCAAGGTTGATCTCACGAGCACCACTCCCTCTTCTTTCTGTCATGGCTTGTTCCATAATATAATGGCTGGGTCCGGTGTGGTGGCATAAGCGTTTTCCAAGTCTTTGAGCTGGAGTTTGCAAACCTCTAAATAACGTAGGATGGTCTTGAGAACCCCAAACTCTTTCGAGATAGCCATTCCGCTAATATACGCTTTAAATGCCTGCCACACCGTGCCATGTGATCTGATCTCCGGAGTGTTACGGTGAAATAGGTTTGGATATCCTCCTCTGTATCTGCCCTGAACACTGTGTCCTGCAGTGCCTCGGATTTAAACCTCCACAATGCCTGATCAGGAGCCCTCTTGCCCATTCTTATCCAACCAGAAATTTGAGAGTGGTCTGAGAATCTATGAGGGGGAGAATATCGACCAGTGGTACTTTTACAACCAATTGTCATGAGATCAACACAAGGTCAATACGGGAAGACATGTTGTGTACTGATGAGTAAAATGCATACTCTCGGTCTTGTCTGTGAAAGACTCCCCATATATCCCACAACTCAAGCCTTTCTATCTGGCTTTGCAAACTATGAGCGGCTCTGGATGGTGGTCTCGGACAGTCCTAGTCTGGTCAACCTGCTGATCTAGTATGCAGTTCATGTCACCATGCCTCCCAAATGACTGGCGTTGATAGATATGAATCAATAATATTCTCAATGTTCTCATAAACGTTGTGTGAATCTGTGTTTGGCGCATATGTATAAACAAGTAGCACTTCACTCCCCTCGATAACACACTGTACCACCACATACGTCCCTCTAGGTCAATCGAGTACCATTAATTGCACATTTCTGCGTTTTGTGGATCAGCGTTAGGACCCCCCTGGATTGGGTCGCGTAGGACATGCAGGACCTATTATCACCCCTGGATGCAGCCACACTTTTGTTAGCAGTCGCTGTAGTGTGCATTTCTTGAAGGAACAGGATATTAACCTCATGCCTATTGACATAAGCCATTATTTGCCTGACCTTTGTGTAGTTACCAAGTTCCCTAACATTCCAACTTAGTTGGTTAAGCGCTATCATCCCACTCACATGTGAAATATCTGGTGCACATCATATCTGCCTCGCGGCTCCCCATTTCCCTATATCAATAAACATTTTCATTAACCCTTGCCCTCCAAGACAATCTTTATAACTTTGCACCCACAATATAATCCCCTCCCTGCCCTTCTTCATTCCCCCCCACCCCCCACCATGCAGGGTGATGTCAGCCCTCTCATTTCCAACATTACAAATCTGATGATGAACTTGGTAGACCCCAAGCAAACTTCCACATGTAACTTTTCATGGGGGAGCTGTTGCTGAGCTTGTTGCTCTCTCACATTGCCAACACCCTCCACCAATTGCAAGGATAACTATACATAGTCACACACTGCAGTTTCTTTTAATTTTTTTATATTGTTTATTTGTTTTTGGTAGCAAAAAGTAATTTACACCTTTACAAAAATATGCATCCACAAAACATATTCATCAACAAGATTCCCAATTTAGACAAAACTTCTTTGTACATAAAAAGAAAACAGAAAAAACTTGTTAGACATAATAAAACCCACTTATACCACAAGCATAAAATACTCAAAACACATACGTTAGGCACACATTTACGTGCTTTACAGTGTAAAAACAAAATTTCATTTTTTTTTTGGATCTTCCCAAGGAAGGGTACTCATTCGTCTAGGGGAAGATCTGATATAGATGGAAATCACATAACTATTCCAAACAACCACCCCATAAACAACAAGTAAACAAGGAAGTACCCGTCCACACATAAACCAAACAGACTAATGTCAAGTGTGTTAAAATTGCAAGTATAAAGCTATATAGATGCCAGTGAGCCATCTGAGGCCTTCCCAATAAACATAGCATTATTTAGTGGCAAAAGGTGCTTCTCAATCATCATCACAAGTCTAACAGTTGCTAGCATGATCGAATTAGATTGACCCCACATGCAACGCAGCCAAACTAAATGACATTCAAAACTCGAATGCGAGACTAAAAAGGGTCCCAAACAACATTGCCTTTGTTGATCAAAATAAATGCAATGCATAAACAGATGTTCTAAAGTATCAAGCTCACCAGGATTTAGGCAGAACCGGCAGCATTCCCACTGCGCCAAGTCCCTATAGCCAGACCAATTCCTAATACGGGAACCTGTATGGATAAGATCCAGACGAAATCGCATATATACCCTTCTTGCATTTTTATCAGGGAAGCAAAGAACATAGGGCAAACGAGGAGAAAATGCATGTCTAAATGTTGCATAGGTACTGAATGAAGAGTATCCTGAGATCAGGTCAGAATTACGGGCCCATGCATTCTTAAAGAATCTGGTTTTGACTTTCCCTGGTGAGTCAATTTAGTCCTGCTACGACATGTTCAAAGATCTTAAAGTGGCAACTATTCATGATTTAAATTCGGAAATAGATGCCGGCCGCTCTTCCAGAAGCATAGACCTAAAGTCCTCATAAAGAGAGTTAGCAGATGGGAGAAACCATTTTACCAAATGAATTCACCTTCCGCAATTCATATTTATCTGCCAGGGGATACAGTCCCAGTTCATGTATGATAATAGCATTCGGTAAGTAACCCACACACTGCAGTTCCCTTCTAGCAGCCTTCGAAAAAGGGAAACAAACCGGCCTAATCATGCCCCTCCCCTAAAGCGTGAACCATAAACAGTTCTGTGCCCAATGTTAAGGCTATGACAGTCATCAATAGCTTCAGGTATTTGGGCCACAGGCACTCTCGTCTCCATTGTTTCGACAGGGAGGGGAATTTTCCTCTCAATATCCGTTACCGCCTCCTCAGGCATTGTGAAGAACAGGGTCTTCCCCCCATGCTGGAATCATGGTTGTTCTGGGCAGAGCATCACGTACTGCACTGACCTGTCCCTCAGTAGTTTTTTAACTCCAAGGAATGATCTACGTTCTATCTGGACTGCAGTGGAAAAGTACAGATATATGTGCACAGTGGCTGATTGATAGCGAAGGGGGCCCTTCTCCCATGCCAGGCACAGGATAAGATCACTATCATGGTAATTGAACAGGCATACTATCACTGGCCTCCGTAGGGCTCCAGGTTTTGGTTTCATTGCCGGTGACCAGTGGGCTCTTTCTACCACAAAAAAGGTCGAAAACTATGGGTTTTCAAGTAGTTCCCCGAGCATGGCCTCTACAGCTGGCTCCATAGGCCCCTTGCCGAACTCCTTTGACAGGCCACACATGCAGATGTTGTTACGCCTGGACCATGACTCTAAATTATCGCAACGTTGCAGGGCTCGCTTGAGGTTCCTGGATATTGAGGATACTTGGGTTTTCAGCCCCAATACAGGACTGCATTTCCATCACTCTGGCACTCTCCCGCTCCATTTTGGCATTCAGTGTGGATGGTAGTAGTGATGTCATCCAGTTTACCTCTAACCGCAGCAAACCCATTCTGCATACTGTCCATAATCGGCCGCAAGTCTGGCATATCAGAGGCAGCAGCCCCTGCACCCCACCCAGGCCCTTTCTCAGTATCAGGATGGTGCTTGCTTGTCTGTCTAGTGAAGGAATCACTGTTGCTCTGTTTTTTATTCTCCCCACTCCCTTTTGTCATGGTTGCAGCAGGTGTAAACCAGGGGGCTTCAGGAATAAAGGGTAATTATCATTATAATTGTTCTTTTATAACACCCTTAATACCAGAGTCCAATTTGTAAGTGCGAGACCGGGATTCAAACCTGTGTTGCTATGTGTAGTCTTGCTTCTAAAACAAATACGTTGCACCTGAGCTATCCTCCCAAGTAGTCAGTACGCACTTGGCAGAAGGGGTGACCCTCACCGGACAGGATTTTCCAATAGGGGCACACCCTGAAGCACAAGGCCCAGCTCCTGGCACCAATTCACACTCCTCAATGTGCAGTGCCTACTGCCCAGGCAGGAGACCCCCGGACTTAATGCCAAAAGTGTACGCTAGCGTCCAGCCCTACGGGGTGCAACTCAATTATGCCCGTTTTATGCTGCCAGCCCCCCAATACCAGCCTCCACAAGATAACCTACCAGCCAGGCCCCTCCTATTGCAGTCAACTAGAATGAGTGGCAGCTACATAAAAGATGGCAGGGTAGTCTGTGAGTATCTTTTTTCCTGTTA